>NW_027492171.1:0-338160 GCF_021521415.1 Bidens hawaiensis
GCGTACGGGATGAGTACGGCAGAATGACATAAAGAGAGTAACTCCAATGATGGAGATTGATATGATTCAGTTGATTGCTCAAAGATAGCAGATGATGATACCGAGTGTCGTATCACAGATCACTGCTAGTGTTGATGCAAATGTGATCGCAGACTTATAGATCGAGCAATCACATGATTATGAATATTTCAATTCTTAGTGTTATTACTAAGAGTGTTAATGTCCCACCGAATACTATTATGACTACAAGTATTAGTTATAAACTAAACATGAATAGTAGTCGTAATGAATTAGATCCGGTATGAAGGATATGTTTATCGGTTGTGTTAAGGGGATTATTAATTGTTTACTGATGGTAAAGGGAGGAATAGATTAGCGAGTGGATAGAAAAGACCGAAATGGTTAAGGATATTGGTAAGAGTCTAGAACATTGTGTAGTGAAATATGCTACAGATATGTTGGTAGATTATGTTGTATCGTGATGGAACACGATGGTACGAAATTATAGTTAGAAAATTATTACTCAGATGATATGGTCGGAATTTAAAATTCTTGGGCTAGAACACTTTTATTCAAGTAATTAAGTTCAGAGATTGGAAACTGAGCTATGGAAGATAGAAAGTTGTATGCTGATCACTTAGAAAACGCTAATCGTTTGAAGGAATTGTCATGTCTGGTAACATGGCTAATTACTCCTGAAACTAAGCGAAGTGAGCGCAACATTGGGGACTAACTCCATCGATAAGGAGTATAGTCAATCCTGTAAAATATACAACCTTTGGAAGGGTTGTGTCACAAGCCAGCATTGATATATTTGACTCTATGGGAAGCGGACTGGAAGGACGTTAGGTGAGACGTCGAGTAATAAAGAAGAGAAATGATAAAGGTATAGTGCAAGATAGACTTTTGAATAAGTAGGCATGTCCTACAACCCAGAATTATACCAAGACTAGTTCTGGTGTGAAAACATGAACCGCATGAAGGGTCCTTCCCTAAATGTGGAAAATATGGTCATCGGCAGGAAGAAGAATGTCGAGTGATAGTAGGCCACGGGTGTGGTAAAGATGGACGTAATGCCCTAATTGTAGAACCAATTGAAGCCATGTGAACCGGCAACCCCAACCCATTCGTGTACAACCACACCGAACCCAACAACCTCAATAACAATCCATCCAAAGAAATCAAATTATGCCAAACAGTTGTACTTGCTATGAATGTGGCAGTACAGAACGTTTCAAGAGAAATTGCCCAAAGTTGAACCAAGGTGTCGTTGGAAGACGAACCTCAAGACAAGCATCAACCTCGGATCAAGCAAGGAGCCGTGCTTTTGTGAGTAATTCGAATAAAGCACGTCATGATCCAAAGGTGGTACTAAGTACGTTGTAGTTTTAAATCAATAGGCTTCAGTGATATTTTTACGGTCGCCGATAGAAGTTAGTTCCTGTTAACCTCCTATCATTTGGAAAGATACCGATTAGTGAAACTATAGAACCCTATACTGTAGAATCGCTAACGGTGAATCCCTAATGGTTAACTAAATTGTTCGGAATTGCCCTATTATTCGGAACGATTAATCCTTTCCTTATTGACCTACGACCAGTAAAGTTAAGAAGTTTTGACGTAATAGTTAACATGGATTGGCTAACTCAACATGAAGCTGAAATCAAATATGAAAAAAAGATGATTAGAAGCTCTCCTTCGGACGATGAAGCGATTAGATACAGAGAAAAGTGTACGGTATTATGTTACCACTCTAGTCTCATCTTGAGATGCTAATATTTACGACAAGAAAACGTGGTGTATTTAACAAACGCGATTGCCAAAGTATTTAAAAGAAAACATATAGAAGATGTTTCGGTGATACGTAAATATCCATAAGTTTTCCCAGAAGAACTTCCTGGGTTACCGCCAACCCGACAGGTCGAATTCAGAATCGTTTTAATGCCTCAAGCTGGCCCTGTTGCTAAAGCACCCTACCGACTTGCACCGTCCGAGATGCAAGAATTATCCAATCAGTTATAAGAATTGTTGGATAAGGTTCTATACGACCTAGTTAGTCACCATGGGGTGCACCAGTTTTAATTGGGAAATGAAGGACGGAAGTGTTAGGATATGTATTGATTAAAGAGAATTGAATAAAATGACGATCAAGAATAGGTATTCACTTCTTCAAAGTAAATGATCTATTTAACCAACTGCAAGGGGCGATTTATCTTTAGAAAATTGATCTTATATATAGTTATCACCAAATGAAAAATCCAAAAGGAGGACGTTGCAGCAACAACGTTTCGGACTCGCTACGGCCATTATGAATTCTTATTCATGCCGTTCGGGTTAACAAATGCGCAGGCAGTATTCATGGAACTCATGAATCGAGTCTGTAAACCTTACTTTGACAAATTTGTCATAGCATTCATTGATGATATTTTGATATATTCGCAACGTAAAGAAGAGCACGAACGACGGTTAAGGAAAATTGTGGAAGTGTTAAAGCAAGATGAGCTATACGCGAAGTTTTCGAAATGTGATTTTGAATAAAGAAGGCATAATCCCTTGGTCATGTTGTAAAGCAACAAGGATTTTGCAAAGATCCAAATAAGATAGAAACCGTTAAAATTGTGCCAAACGCCGATTTTAAGTCTCCCCGATGGAGACGATGGTTTTGTCGCGTATTGTGACGCATCGCGTAAAGGGTTAGGATGCGTGTTGACGCAGTATAATAAGGTTATAGCCTATGCTTCCCGACAGTTAAAAGTACACGAGAAAAATTACACTACTCACGACTTAGAACTGGGAGCGGTTATCTTCCCACTTAAAATCTGGAGACATTATCTCTACGGTACGAAGTGCACCATCTTCACCGATCATAAAAGTTTGCAGCACATATTCGATCAGAAAGAACTGAATATTAGGCAACGAAGATGGGTCGAGTTGTTAAGCGATTATGACTGTGACATCCGTTATCACCCCAGCAAGGCTAACGTCGTAGCCGATGCCTTGAGTAGGAAAGATCGGGTTAAGCCATTGCGAGTGAAGGCGCTAGGGATGATAGTCCAGTCGAACCTTTCGGACCTGATTCGAGTCGCTCAACGTGAGACGTTGAAAGAGGAACAATTGGAAAGGGAGGAGCTTTACGGCAATGAGAAGAATGTCGAACAGCGCGTGGACGAAATTCTCTACTTCAAAAATCGGGTTTGGATCCCGACCCTCCATGACCTTCGTGAATTAATCATGGACGAAGCGCATAGATCGAAATATTCCATACATCCGGGATCGGATTAGACTATTGATGATACGAATATCTGAAAGGATTTTATTAATGGCCGAGTTTGGAGAAAGATATGGTTACATATGTTGGTGAATATTTAAGTTATGCAAGAGATAAGGCTGCATACCGAAAACCCTTGGGAACGCCACAACGACAGAAAATTCGCCAATGATAGTGGGAATAAATTACAATGGATTTCGGGACGCAAATTCCCAAGATATATCAAAGGCATGAGGTAAATTGGGTAATCGCGGATCGATTAACCAATCCTCGCATTTCATCCCAATCCATGTCGATTACCACAATGAATTCTAGCCCAAATTCATGTTGGTGAAATGGTATCTCGTCGTGGAGTACCATTTTCAATTATCTCAGATCGAAATAGTCATCCTACTTCCAATATTGGAAGGCGGGGAAGGAAGCATCGAGAGCTTGAAGCTTTCTATGGGTGAAGTATTTATCACCAATTTGTTAAATTGAAAATGGGAGTCAATCAAGCCATAAGATTTGAATTGATTCGAGAATCAACTAATCGGATTTATAATATTTAAGATAAGTTGAAAGCAGCGCGAGATTGGCAAAGGATTTATGCCAACATTCAAAGGAAACCATTGTCGCCGGAAAGAGGTGACAAGGTATTTTTAAGGCATCACCTTAGAGAGGTGATATGAGGTTTGGCAAAACCGAAAATAGCTCCTTAATATACAGGACCTCATGAGACTATCTCCAAGATTGGTCATGTAGTTTATCGATTAAAGTACTCCAGGGGCTAAGTACTATACATAATGTTTTGCCATGTATACGGATTGAAAAGTGCCTAAGCGATGAGGCAACGAAAGTACTAGTAATAGAGGTACTCATAGAAGACATGCTTGATATCATAACTAATTCCGTAGAGATAGTAGACGGGAAAACTAAACAGTTTGGACATACCAAGCTTTATTGATTAAGATTAAGTGGAATTCACAGCGAGGACCAGATTATACCTGGTAACGCGAGGGTGAATTCTGAAGGAAAAACCCCCCACCTTTCTCTCGAAAGGGGATAGTGGGAGTGTAAAATTTCGAGGACGAAATTTCTTAACGAGGGGAGAATGTAACGATTCCGACGAAACCCGGTATACCCTAACCGGTAGACAATAGTTACGTCATATTTGATGTCGGGTACATGAATTACCATAGTAATTATACGAGAATACATGGTTCACTGTATTGATGGTACGTGAATATGTAATTCATCGTATTGATTATGCGGTTAATCGATCGATAGTTATTGAAACCCGAACGAATCGAGGGTTCAATTATAGACGATATCTATAATATTTAGTGATGTTACGAAGCATTAATGCTTCGGGATAAGTAAAGTACGGCACAGAAAAAGAATTTCGATTTAATGGTACGTCGGTACATTAAACGAAACCTTCAATACCAAACCGAGCAAGAGATGATCGATCAAGCCGAAAAAGATGCGCGATTATTAATAACATGGTATTTTAAGTTAATGGAAGTCATGGTTTAAGTTTTTTTAAAGTGGTTTAATATAAATTTCATTTTTAGCCGAAAAACGACCGTTTTAGCCTCGTTTTAAGCCGAATTAGACATTTAACCGAAAAACGAGCTGAACCAGATTATCCAAAACATTATCCGGATATCCGAAATCCAAACATGTGGCTAAGATTGGAGAAGTGGGTCCCACCCCACCCCTCCTACATTCCGATCGGAAATAAGGAATACCCCAAACCCTTTATTTTCTTTTTTTAGAACAACATTCAACATCCATCCTCTCCCTCTCCATTCTATGATCCAAAATCCGGAATTTTTAGCAAGAAAACTCAAGGTAATTGTATATCGGGATGGCTAAATCTTGATTTTTGTTCCACATTTTGAGTTTATTTGCAAGAAAATGAGGTTTCAATGATGAAAACCGATTCTTGCATGATCAAGTGATGTATACCGGTTATACAAAGGATCTTGGTCCAAGAAAGGAGTTAAACGAATCAAAAACGAATTTTTACGGTTAAATCTTTGTTTTTGGAATCATAACCGAAACCATGAAAGAAATGGCTTGATCGTGAGTGTAACTTGCTTGGTATTGTGGTATGTTGGTTGTAGGTTCTGTGTTTAGTGGTAGATAAGGCGGAAAGACGAGTTTGTAGCTTGTAGTGGCGGAAAACGAAAGGTATATTCGGTTTATGTTCGGTTTTGGAGATTTGGACAGATTGTGATGTGTTTGGAGTTAGGTAATGAAATTTTACAGAGGTGTTAGATATATGAAAATATGAGTTCTGTGAATATTTGGTAATTTTTGGATAAAGGATGAATATTTGGTGAATTTAATGCTCGATTTTGGCTAAAAATGGTGAAAAATATTTAAATATCATGAAAAATTCTGGAAAATTTCCGATAAGCTTTTTATGTCATGTATAAGTCACACACAAAATTTGAGGTCAGTTGGAGAAGTCTAAGTAGACTTTTCGGTTAAACGAGTTCTAGGGTTTTCTAGCTCGGTTTTAGTGAAAATGGCATGTAAAAGAAGATTTTGGTTCTGGAAAAAATTACAGGGGACTATGTGGATGGCAGGGGACATCCAGGAGAAATTTGGGATTTTTCTAAGATCGTTTGGTATTTACGACATATTTAGTGTTTAAATGGTGTTTAAAAATAGATAAATAAATTTTAAATATAAGAATTAATTCTGGAAATATTTTTATAAAATTCCCCACTGTTAAAAAGTGATTTGTGCAAAATTTCAAGATCCGAGATTAAACGGATAATTATTTGTGCTAATTATCAAACTTTTAAAGTTAAAACGCGTAAACCGGTGAAGTTCGCTTAAGCGAGCTGACTGGTGTATAAAAACCCTAAAAATGAACTATTTTCATATAATTGAGTTAAACAAGTAAAAATAAATCATCCGAACATAATTCGGATGATTTGAGTAATTTTAACCTATTTTAACAGTTTCCGGTACGCCAAAGACGGAAACGAGTCCCGCGGCCAATCGGGACGTCTAAACCGAGCTCTAATTTCACATCTTTAATTAAATTATCAGTCAACCACTACTCTCGGGTCGTGTGTGACCAAACTCATTTTTGAAACATAAAAACGGGTAACCGTGCTAGGCACGCAAAACGGGGAAAACAAGCTATTAGAAAATTTGACTGTTGAACTCTAAACGACATCACAATCTGAGTCCGGAGAAGTGTTTCTGGGTTAACCTTGCCCCCAGGACGGGTACAGTGCTGGGTTAACAGTGTCCCCAGATGTACCGGTTAACTTGGTTAAAGTTATATTAATAATGAGTGTATAGTAACGATCGTAGGGATCATATTACAGATTGGACGTGTTAACTGATAATGATTGTTGTTACCTGCTTGCATGTGCTAAGGTGAGTTTCACGAGCCCCCTTTTTCTGAACTGTTTTCGAATATTTTCTCGGGGCGGAAGCATGTTTTTACTGAAATGTTTAAGTACATACTGAACACATGGATTTGCGTGGATTTATATATATTTTATTGTACGGGAATCGTACGGAAATGTACTAAGATGGTAATTGTCTGAGTTGCTAACATTCTAAGGCCCCGGAACACGAGTGATTAACTGAAAGCCGGTAGAGTGTGGATAGTACTATTGGTTTGACAAACCCAACTGGTCCGGCATGGATTTGCTGATGTTTCCCAGCCAGTTGCACATGTCTATTTTGTTGTTATTTATTTTGCTATGTAATGTTAGACATAGCGGTTTGGGGCAATTCCGTGGGCGGGGGATATGCCATGGGCCCGTGGGCGGGGGATATGCCACGGGGATTGTGTGTGATAGTCAGAGGTTTCACTTGTGGGCTCAGCATAATTACATCGTAATTCTGGGTTAACATTGCCCCCGGAATGAGTACAGTACTGGGTTAACTGTGTCCCCAGATAATATTATATTTTGATATGGATTTATCATGGTTTACTCAAATTGTGAAACTCACCAACTATTCGTAGTTGACCCGTTTTCTCACATGCTTTTCAGGTACAATTAAGATGAAGTGATTGCTTACGTGCTAAGTGCTTGATGTGTGTAAGATTTGCGTGCAGGATATTAGGATACATTATAACAAATAGAATTGTGTATCGTATTGTATGATGTGTGTATCACCTAGACGGTAATGAAATACAAGATAATGTAATTTGAAGTATATTAATGTATTCAGTTTTCTTTATAAACAATGTGGTTGATATCAGAGGTGTCTGTTGCATCCCGTTTACGTTTCCGCTGCGGTTACGGGGTGTTACAGAAGTTGGTATCAGAGCCATTGGTTATAAAAGAATTAGGATGTCTTTAAAAGATACCTAAAATATAACCAGTAGCACAAGTATTATAGGATCTGAATATCAACTAATAATTTATAGTGACGAGATCTGGATGAACTTGGACGGACAAGTGAGTTATTATGGTCAGGAACATAATAACAGACTTGTCCGCACGAGGGAGTTCAGGGGAAATCACGGGGTACATTAATAGGTAAAAATGGCAACATATGTGTAAAGTATATAATATTATTTATACGTGCTAATGTGTATATATATAGATGTACATATCTTGTGGGTACATGAATTGAGAAATAGGACCCGGATAAGGAACCGGGGGATAAAATAATAAAAGTACCGAGGATGCTGAAATTTCTAGAGCATCGGTTGATGATAAGTCTGACTTATCGGGCTATAGTTATGATAGTACCAAGTTAGATCTCCTGTTTGACATTAACCAGAAATATCTATTAACCGTCACTCCCAACCAAAATTGATAAATCCCTTACCCTACCAACACCGGTACCGTATATCCTAATAACCCCCTATGTTCACCCGAACCGCCAACCCTCACGTACGGACGAACCTGTACCTGAAACCATTCTTGTTCCATTAAAATAAAAATAAAATAATAATAATAAAATGGATAATAAATGTGCAGATAAAAATAATATATAGAAATATATATATGTATTGCTCACTCTCAAACATATGAGACATACCACCTCCAGATCGAGAATTACTGATTTTAGCAAACCTAGAACGCCTGAGGACATTGACTGAGCAAGTGATAGAGTTTCCCATAATAGTAATTAATAATATTTGAAGGCAACCCATGTTGCGCGATTACCTTGAACCTTGCAACTCCCTATGTTAACCTTACATCCGTTAGATGCCTATACCCATGTATACTCGAATAGAATGATTACCCATACACAAAGAGGTGTTGAAATCATTATAGCATAGTTGGTTATTCATTCGTAGGTGGTATACCGTGTATGCCGGATATACGAATAGACACGGATATTATAACTCCGTGGTACGTAATCGTTTGGTGCTCACGGTGAGCATGTATCGGTTATGCTGACATGCAGAAGGATATTGAAATCAAGTATAGTAAACATTAATCTTTGTTGAGAAAGAACTATATGTCAGTTGGTGACAAGAGTATGAAAAATATTTAAACGTTAACCGACGTCAGGTTAAGTCCATATGTTATTATATTTGTGGGACATATATACTAGATACTAGTATGTGTAATATGTATGATAATACTTGGTGTGTATGTGTACTTGCTGTTATAATTGAGCTGGTAACGAGTTATACGGTGAAATTAATATTGATCACTGCGTACGGGATGAGTACGGCAGAATGACATAAAGAGAGTAACTCCAATGATGGAGATTGATATGATTCAGTTGATTGCTCAAAGATAGCAGATGATGATACCGAGTGTCGTATCACAGATCACTGCTAGTGTTGATGCAAATGTGATCGCAGACTTATAGATCGAGCAATCACATGATTATGAATATTTCAATTCTTAGTGTTATTACTAAGAGTGTTAATGTCCCACCGAATACTATTATGACTACAAGTATTAGTTATAAACTAAACATGAATAGTAGTCGTAATGAATTAGATCCGGTATGAAGGATATGTTTATCGGTTGTGTTAAGGGGATTATTAATTGTTTACTGATGGTAAAGGGAGGAATAGATTAGCGAGTGGATAGAAAAGACCGAAATGGTTAAGGATATTGGTAAGAGTCTAGAACATTGTGTAGTGAAATATGCTACAGATATGTTGGTAGATTATGTTGTATCGTGATGGAACACGATGGTACGAAATTATAGTTAGAAAATTATTACTCAGATGATATGGTCGGAATTTAAAATTCTTGGGCTAGAACACTTTTATTCAAGTAATTAAGTTCAGAGATTGGAAACTGAGCTATGGAAGATAGAAATGTTGTATGCTGATCACTTAGAAAACGCTAATCGTTTGAAGGAATTGTCATGTCTGGTAACATGGCTAATTACTCCTGAAACTAAGCGAAGTGAGCGCAACATTGGGGACTAACTCCATCGATAAGGAGTATAGTCAATCCTGTAAAATATACAACCTTTGGAAGGGTTGTGTCACAAGCCAGCATTGATATATTTGACTCTATGGGAAGCGGACTGGAAGGACGTTAGGTGAGACGTTGAGTAATAAAGAAGAGAAATGATAAAGGTATAGTGCAAGATAGACTTTTGAATAAGTAGGCATGTCCTACAACCCAGAATTATACCAAGACTAGTTCTGGTGTGAAAACATGAACCGCATGAAGGGTCCTTCCCTAAATGTGGAAAATATGGTCATCGGCAGGAAGAAGAATGTCGAGTGATAGTAGGCCACGGGTGTGGTAAAGATGGACGTAATGCCCTAATTGTAGAACCAATTGAAGCCATGTGAACCGGCAACCCCAACCCATTCGTGTACAACCACACCGAACCCAACAACCTCAATAACAATCCATCCAAAGAAATCAAATTATGCCAAACAGTTGTACTTGCTATGAATGTGGCAGTACAGAACGTTTCAAGAGAAATTGCCCAAAGTTGAACCAAGGTGTCGTTGGAAGACGAACCTCAAGACAAGCATCAACCTCGGATCAAGCAAGGAGCCGTGCTTTTGTGAGTAATTCGAATAAAGCACGTCATGATCCAAAGGTGGTATTAAGTACGTTGTAGTTTTAAATCAATAGGCTTCAGTGATATTTTTACGGTCGCCGATAGAAGTTAGTTCCTGTTAACCTCCTATCATTTGGAAAGATACCGATTAGTGAAACTATAGAACCCTATACTGTAGAATCGCTAACGGTGAATCCCTAATGGTTAACTAAATTGTTCGGAATTGCCCTATTATTCGGAACGATTAATCCTTTCCTTATTGACCTACGACCAGTAAAGTTAAGAAGTTTTGACGTAATAGTTAACATGGATTGGCTAACTCAACATGAAGCTGAAATCAAATATGAAAAAAAGATGATTAGAAGCTCTCCTTCGGACGATGAAGCGATTAGATACAGAGAAAAGTGTACGGTATTATGTTACCACTCTAGTCTCATCTTGAGATGCTAATATTTACGACAAGAAAACGTGGTGTATTTAACAAACGCGATTGCCAAAGTATTTAAAAGAAAACATATAGAAGATGTTTCGGTGATACGTAAATATCCATAAGTTTTCCCAGAAGAACTTCCTGGGTTACCGCCAACCCGACAGGTCGAATTCAGAATCGTTTTAATGCCTCAAGCTGGCCCTGTTGCTAAAGCACCCTACCGACTTGCACCGTCCGAGATGCAAGAATTATCCAATCAGTTATAAGAATTGTTGGATAAGGTTCTATACGACCTAGTTAGTCACCATGGGGTGCACCAGTTTTAATTGGGAAATGAAGGACGGAAGTGTTAGGATATGTATTGATTAGAGAGAATTGAATAAAATGACGATCAAGAATAGGTATTCACTTCTTCAAAGTAAATGATCTATTTAACCAACTGCAAGGGGCGATTTATCTTTAGAAAATTGATCTTATATATAGTTATCACCAAATGAAAAATCCAAGAGGAGGACGTTGCAGCAACAGCGTTTCGGACTCGCTACGGCCATTATGAATTCTTATTCATGCCGTTCGGGTTAACAAATGCGCAGGCAGTATTCATGGAACTCATGAATCGAGTCTGTAAACCTTACTTTGACAAATTTGTCATAGCATTCATTGATGATATTTTGATATATTCGCAACGTAAAGAAGAGCACGAACGACGGTTAAGGAAAATTGTGGAAGTGTTAAAGCAAGATGAGCTATACGCGAAGTTTTCGAAATGTGATTTTGAATAAAGAAGGCATAATCCCTTGGTCATGTTGTAAAGCAACAAGGATTATGCAAAGATCCAAATAAGATAGAAACCGTTAAAATTGTGCCAAGCGCCGATTTTAAGTCTCCCCGATGGAGACGATGGTTTTGTCGCGTATTGTGACGCATCGCGTAAAGGGTTAGGATGCGTGTTGACGCAGTATAATAAGGTTATAGCCTATGCTTCCCGACAGTTAAAAGTACACGAGAAAAATTACACTACTCACGACTTAGAACTGGGAGCGGTTATCTTCGCACTTAAAATCTGGAGACATTATCTCTACGGTACGAAGTGCACCATCTTCACCGATCATAAAAGTTTGCAGCACATATTCGATCAGAAAGAACTGAATATGAGGCAACGAAGATGGGTCGAGTTGTTAAGCGATTATGACTGTGACATCCGTTATCACCCCGGCAAGGCTAACATCGTAGCCGATACCTTGAGTAGGAAAGATCGGGTTAAGCCATTGCGAGTGAAGGCGCTAGGGATGATAGTCCAGTCGAACCTTTCGGACCTGATTCGAGTCGCTCAACGTGAGACGTTGAAAGAGGAACAATTGGAAAGGGAGGAGCTTTACGGCAGTGAGAAGAATGTCGAACAGCGCGTGGACGAAATTCTCTACTTCAAAAATCGGGTTTGGATCCCGACCCTCCATGACCTTCTTGAATTAATCATGGACGAAGCGCATAGATCGAAATATTCCATACATCCGGGATCAGATTAGACTATTGATGATACGAATATCTGAAAGGATTTTATTAATGGCCGAGTTTGGAGAAAGATATGGTTACGTATGTTGGTGAATATTTAAGTTATGCAAGAGATAAGGCTGCATACCGAAAACCCTTGGGAACGCCACAACGACAGAAAATTCGCCAATGATAGTGGGAATAAATTACAATGGATTTCGGGACGCAAATTCCCAAGATATATCAAAGGCATGAGGTAAATTGGGTAATCGCGGATCGATTAACCAATCCTCGCATTTCATCCCAATCCATGTCGATTACCACAATGAATTCTAGCCCAAATTCATGTTGGTGAAATGGTATCTCGTCGTGGAGTACCATTTTCAATTATCTCAGATCGAAATAGTCATCCTACTTCCAATATTGGAAGGCGGGGAAGGAAGCATCGAGAGCTTGAAGCTTTCTATGGGTGAAGTATTTATCACCAATTTGTTAAATTGAAAATGGGAGTCAATCAAGCCATAAGATTTGAATTGATTTGAGAATCAACCAATCGGATTTATAATATTTAAGATAAGTTGAAAGCAGCGCGAGATTGGCAATGGATTTATGCCAACATTCAAAGGAAACCATTGTCGCCGGAAAGAGGTGACAAGGTATTTTTAAGGCATCACCTTAGAGAGGTGATATGAGGTTTGGCAAAACCGAAAATAGCTCCTTAATATACAGGACCTCATGAGACTATCTCCAAGATTGGTCATGTAGTTTATCGATTAAAGTACTTCAGGGGCTAAGTACTATACATAATGTTTTGCCATGTATACGGATTGAAAAGTGCCTAAGCGATGAGGCAACGAAAGTACTAGTAATAGAGGTACTCATAGAAGACATGCTTGATATCATAACTAATTCCGTAGAGATAGTAGACGGGAAAACTAAACAGTTTGGACATACCAAGCTTTATTGATTAAGATTAAGTGGAATTCACAGCGAGGACCAGATTATACCTGGTAACGCGAGGGTGAATTCTGAAGGAAAAACCCCCCACCTTTCTCTCGAAAGGGGATAGTGGGCGTGTAAAATTTCGAGGACGAAATTTCTTAACGGGGGGAGAATGTAACGATTCCGACGAAACCCGGTATACCCTAACCGGTAGACAATAGTTACGTCATATTTGATGTCGGGTACATGAATTACCATAGTAATTATACGAGAATACATGGTTCACTGTATTGATGGTACGTGAATATGTAATTCATCGTATTGATTATGCGGTTAATCGATCGATAGTTATTGAAACCCGAACGAATCGAGGGTTCAATTATAGACGATATCTATAATATTTAGTGATGTTACGAAGCATTAATGCTTCGGGATAAGTAAAGTACGGCACAGAAAAAGAATTTCGATTTAATGGTACGTCGGTACATTAAACGAAACCTTCAATACCAAACCGAGCAAGAGATGATCGATCAAGCCGAAAAAGATGCGCGATTATTAATAACATGGTATTTTAAGTTAATGGAAGTCATGGTTTAAGTTTTTTAAAGTGGTTTTATATAAATTTCATTTTTAGCCGAAAAACGACCGTTTTAGCCTCGTTTTAAGCCGAATTAGACATTTAACCGAAAAACGAGCTGAACCAGATTATCCAAAACATTATCCGGATATCCGAAATCCAAACATGTGGCTAAGATTGGAGAAGTGGGTCCCACCCCACCCCTCCTACATTCCGATCGGAAATAAGGAATACCCCAAACCCTTTATTTTCTTTTTTTAGAACAACATTCAACATCCATCCTCTCCCTCTCCATTCTATGATCCAAAATCCGGAATTTTTAGCAAGAAAACTCAAGGTAATTGTATATCGGGATGGCTAAATCTTGATTTTTGTTCCACATTTTGAGTTTATTTGCAAGAAAATGGGGTTTCAATGATGAAAACCGATTCTTGCATGATCAAGTGATGTATACCGGTTATACAAAGGATCTTGGTCCAAGAAAGGAGTTAAACGAATCAAAAACGAATTTTTACGGTTAAATCTTTGTTTTTGGAATCATAACGGAAACCATGAAAGAAATGGCTTGATCGTGAGTGTAACTTGCTTGGTATTGTGGTATGTTGGTTGTAGGTTCTGTGTTTAGTGGTAGATAAGGCGGAAAGACGAGTTTGTAGCTTGTAGTGGCGGAAAACGAAAGGTATATTCGGTTTATGTTCGGTTTTGGAGATTTGGACAGATTGTGATGTGTTTGGAGTTAGGTAATGAAATTTTACAGAGGTGTTAGATATATGAAAATATGAGTTCTGTGAATATTTGGTAATTTTTGGATAAAGGATGAATATTTGGTGAATTTAATGCTCGGTTTTGGCTAAAAATGGTGAAAAATATTTAAATATCATGAAAAATTCTGGAAAATTTCAGATAAGCTTTTTATGTCATGTATAAGTCACACACAAAATTTGAGGTCAGTTGGAGAAGTCTAAGTAGACTTTTCGGTTAAACGAGTTCTAGGGTTTTCTAGCTCGGTTTTAGTGAAAATGGCATGTAAAAGAAGATTTTGGTTCTGGAAAAAATTACAGGGGACTATGTGGATGGCAGGGGACATCCAGGAGAAATTTGGGATTTTTCTAAGATCGTTTGGTATTTACGACATATTTAGTGTTTAAATGGTGTTTAAAAATAGATAAATAAATTTTAAATATAAGAATTAATTCTGGAAATATTTTTATAAAATTCCCCACTGTTAAAAAGTGATTTGTGCAAAATTTCAAGATCCGAGATTAAACGGATAATTATTTGTGCTAATTATCAAACTTTTAAAGTTAAAACGCGTAAACCGGTGAAGTTCGCTTAAGCGAGCTGACTGGTGTATAAAAACCCTAAAAATGAACTATTTTCATATAATTGAGTTAAACAAGTAAAAATAAATCATCCGAACATAATTCGGATGATTTGAGTAATTTTAACCTATTTTAACACTTTCCGGTACGCCAAAGACGGAAACGAGTCCCGCGGCCAATCGGGACGTCTAAACCGAGCTCTAATTTCACATCTTTAATTAAATTATCAGTCAACCACTACTCTCGGGTCGTGTGTGACCAAACTCATTTTTGAAACATAAAAACGGGTAACCGTGCTAGGCACGCAAAACGGGGAAAACAAGCTATTAGAAAATTTGACTGTTGAACTCTAAACGACATCACAATCTGAGTCCGGAGAAGTGTTTCTGGGTTAACCTTGCCCCCAGGACGGGTACAGTGCTGGGTTAACAGTGTCCCCAGATGTACCGGTTAACTTGGTTAAAGTTATATTAATAATGAGTGTATAGTAACGATCGTAGGGATCATATTACAGATTGGACGTGTTAACTGATAATGATTGTTGTTACCTGCTTGCATGTGCTAAGGTGAGTTTCACGAGCCCCTTTTTCTGAACTGTTTTCGAATATTTTCTCGGGGCGGAAGCATGTTTTTACTGAAATCTTTAAGTACATACTGAACGCATGGATTTGCGTGGATTTATATATATTTTATTGTACGGGAATCGTACGGAAATGTACTAAGATGGTAATTGTCTGAGTTGCTAACATTCTAAGGCCCCGGAACACGAGTGATTAACTGAAAGCCGGTAGAGTGTGGATAGTACTATTGGTTTGACAAACCCAACTGGTCCGGCATGGATTTGCTGATGTTTCCCAGCCAGTTGCACATGTCTATTTTGTTGTTATTTATTTTGCTATGTAATGTTAGACATAGCGGTTTGGGGCAGTTCCGTGGGCGGGGGATATGCCACGGGCCCGTGGGCGGGGGATATGCCACGTGGGTTGTGTGTGATAGTCAGAGGTTTCACTTGTGGGCTCAGCATAATTACATCGTAATTCTGGGTTAACATTGCCCCCGGAATGAGTACAGTACTGGGTTAACAGTGTTCCCAGATAATATTATATTTTGATATGGATTTATCATGGTTTACTCAAATTGTGAAACTCACCAACTATTCGTAGTTGACCCGTTTTCTCACATGCTTTTCAGGTACAATTAAGATGAAGTGATTGCTTACGTGCTAAGTGCTTGATGTGTGTAAGATTTGCGTGCAGGATATTAGGATACATTATAACAAATAGAATTGTGTATCGTATTGTATGATGTGTGTATCACCTAGACGGTAATGAAATACAAGATAATGTAATTTGAAGTATATTAATGTATTCAGTTTTCTTTATAAACAATGTGGTTGATATCAGAGGTGTCTGTTGCATCCCGTTTACGTTTCCGCTGCGGTTACGGGGTGTTACACCACCCGATCATACCTATTCCCCACTCCGATCGACCTACCATAGGGGAGAAACCTCATGTCCTCAGACTGATGATGTACCTTATCCGGTATGAGGCGTACCTACACCCGGTCAGGAACCACCACCCTTAGCAGATTTAGCATGGTTAGGGGTATTGACCGACCAGGTGATAGTTAATTCCATTTCTATATCTAGCGTTATCCGGAGGCGCCGCGAGATGTACGAGTGTATTCTGGCCTTGCAACAGATCGTGTTAAAATTAAAGCGGTTAGATGTGTTGGGATTTAACAAGATTATCAAAGTCCATATAACCCATTATATGTTAAAAAACGCAACGGATTAAAGTTTTAAATCTTGTTAGTATTCATGTTAAAACCGATTTTAAGATAAAACCCAAAACCCGGATCCAAAAATGGACATGCATGCTATCAAAACTCAAACCAAGAACATGCAAAATAGCATTTCTACCATACAATGCTTATTATTATTATTATTATTATTATTATTATTATTACCTTTTAAAAGTAAGGAAGATAAAGGTAGATGATGCTCTTTGAATGGAAGCCTTCAAAAATGATTGCCTCAAGCTTGCATACCATTCAAGCCACCAACCAACACCTTGTTGCTAGGATTTTGACTTGATTTTAACCTCTCTTCTTGGTCCTCTTTTGGCCGAAAATTCAGGAAAAAGAAGAAAGAGTTCTTGCAAAAGATGAAAGCTTAGAATGAGTTAAGTGAGAGAAAAGAGTTGTATATTAATGGATGTAATAACTAAGATCAAATTGCATGTGATTTGGTTGGGTGAGGCCTAAAGTGGCTGGCCTCATGTGGGTCCCACCACATGTTTTTGAATCTCAAATTTTGTTAAAATATCACATGCATCTTGTACTTGTTACATGCAACATAATATACATGTTATAAAGTTGATGCAACATGTATATGTATAACTCTTTTAAATGTACTTAACCAAATAAATAACATTAAAATTAATCTCTCTAAAATAAATTATCCATATAATTTATTATCCTTTTAAGTGTAATTGCTTAGGAAACCAATTTTCAAAATCAAGTGCTGATATTTATTTACTATGATCACATCATTTAAACAAATATTTATGGTGTTCGTCTAGCTTGTTATTGGGTATGACCCGACTTGGATCATAACGCACTAGCCACATCAATACTGTATGTGTTCTGGGCAGACCGAGTCCACAATCTCCCACTTGCACAGGATACATAGAAGATTTATGCAAATAGTGAATACCGCCTAACTACGGTTCACTACCCTTAATACGTATGACGAAGTGCTATTCAATAACATTATCCCCTTCAAGTCCCTTACTTGAAATGATTTAGGTAAATTAATCATTTATCCCTTTGTCACAGATGTCATGTCAAATCCATAGGCGTAGAGTGATCATTCTTTGTTGATTTAACTTAGCAAGCCTTAAACATATTACTCTCAATGAATAAGAGGGACAAATCCCTTCTTGACTACATACGTCTCTCACAATCACCTTGTACTACACCTAAGCCTAGTCTTATGTACTGTCATATTTCAGAACAACGAAAAACTAAGTCAAAGTATAATATTTGGTGAAAATCAAGACCCAATATGTATCTCAGGTCGGAGGATACTATGATATTCACCTTTTACTTAAAATGTTACTTATGATCAATCACAAAGATTCCATGTAGTAATATTTGAGAGCGGGTCAATCCAATATTTGTACCCCACAAATATCTATCAACCTTGGTAGCAATCCTTGCTCTATATTCATACCTTACGAATATCCACCAATCCAAGTTCATAATAGTCTTACTTTCATACTTGTTCCCACAAATATGACCGACTACAGACATTTAGAATAATTAATTTATTCATGGATTTAAACATGCTAAAATGGAACATAACTCAAAATGTCATAATCATAAACCATAATCATGTTAATGAGTAAAACTACAATTGTTCCGATATCCAAATACAAAATTAGATCAAATCCAATCACTATGATATCGAAGTCCTAAGGCGCAAGTGTAACCTTCATGCTTTGGCCTTTCAAGGAGCTTCATGAGTGGATCCGCAATTATTTGATCAATGTGAACTTTGCGAATACATATTTTTCCCTTCTCAACTTGATCCCTTATGTAGTTGAACCTCTGCTCAATGTGCCTCGTCTTTTGATGTGCACGAGGTTCTTTGATTTGAGCAATTGCACCCTCGTTATCACAAAAGATCTCTAGAGGGTCCTTAATGGTACGGACCACCCTAGGTCGGCAATGAACTTCTTTATCCACGCAGCTTCTTGTCCTGCCAATGAGGCGGCAATGTATTCAGATTCTGTGGTGGACAACACTACCACATCTTGTTTCGAGCTCTTCCAAGAGACAGCCCCACCATTCATAACGAAAACATATCCCCATTTTGATCGAGAATCATCTCGATCGGTTTGGAAACTAGCATCCGTGTAACCTTTTACAACGAGCTCTTCCTCACCAGATCCGTATATTAGAAACATATCCTTAGTCCGTCTAAGGTATTTCAAAATACTCTTAACAGCCATCCAATGACTATCTCCAGGATTCTGCTGGTATCTACTCGTCATGCTCAAAGCGCATGACACGTCCGGTCTAGTGCATATCATTGCATACATGATGGATCCTATAGCTGACATATGTGGGATTCCTTTAATCCTTTCTTGCTCATCCTTTGAGCTTGGACATTGAGACGTACTCAATACCGTTCCTCTTTGAATAGGTAATAGACCTTTCTTAGAGTTTTCCATCTTGAACCTTTTCAAGATTTTATCAATGTATGCACTTTGGTTCAAACCTATAAACCGCCTTGATCTATCTCTATAGATCTTTATTCCCAGAATATAGGCGGCTTCACCAAGATCTTTGATGGAAAAACAACTTCCAAGCCATTTTTTAACACCTTCCATGGTTGGAATGTCATTTCCAAAAAGTAGTATGTCATCAACATACAATACTAAAAAGGTAATGATGCTCCCACTAGCTTTCTTATACACACAAGCCTCATCAGCGTTTTAGATGAATCCAAATTTCTTGATCTCTTCATCAAAACGGTGATTCCAGCTTCTAGATGCTTGCTTCAATCCATAGATTGATTTATTTTACTTGCATACTTTGTTAGGATGTTGTGGATCAACAAAACCTTCGGGCTGAACCATATAGACATCTTCTTCAAGATGTCCATTTAGGAACGTGGTTTTGACATCCATTTGCCAAATCTCATAGTCATAGTATGCGACTATGGCAAACAATATCCTAATAGACTTTAGCATTGCCACGGGCGAGAAGGTCTCATCATAATCAACCCCTTGAGTTTGAGTGAAACCTTTTGCTACAAGTCTTGCTTTATATGTATCCAAGTTTCCATGCATATCGGTTTTCTTCTTGAAAACCCACTTACTTCCAACCGACATGGAGTTAATAGGTGGTACAACCAAATCCCATACTTGGTTGTCATGCATAGATTGCATCTCAACGTTCATGGCTTCAAGCCATTTGTCACAATCGGATTGTGACATTGCATCACGGTATGTGGTGGGTTCATCCGAATCTACCAGATAGCATCTATCCATGAAAAATCCATATCTTTCGGGTGGATTACTAATTCTACCAGATTTGCGAATGTTTTGTGTGTCTTGATCAACCATTTGATCATATTCAACAACCTCTTGTTGATTACTAGTATCACCCAAACGTGTATCGGCTAGTGGTTCTCGATCCTCCTCGAGTTCCACCATTCTACTAGTTCCTTCCATAAGGAACTTAGTTTCCAAGATCTCGGCCTTTCGAGCAATATACACATTTTGCTCGGTTGGGTTGTAGAAATAATATCCAATAGAGTCTTTAGGATATCCTACAAAGATACACTTAGTGGATCGGCTTTCAAGTTTGTTTTGGGTGTTGTGCTTTACATAAGCCTCACAACCCCATACCTTTAAATACGATAACGATGGAACCCTTCCATGCCATATTTCAAAAGGTGTCTTGTCCACTTTCTTGGTTGGTGCCATATTTAAAATACAGGCTGCTGAGAGCAATGCAAAACCCCAAAATGATAGAGGTAATGTGCTTCTAGCCATCATAGATCGAACCATATCCAATAGAGTTCGATTCCTCCTTTCGGACACACCATTATGTTGTGGTGTTCCGGGTGGAGTAAGTTGTGAGATGATCACACAACTCCTAAGATGATCTAGAAACATATCATTGAGGTATTCACCTCCTCTATCGGAACGAAGTACTTTGGTTGTTTTGTTGAGTCGATTTTTCACTTCATTTTGGAAGACTTTGAACATTTCAAAGGCTTCATCTTTGTGTCTTAACAAGTACACATACCCATAACGACTATAATCATCGATAAAGGTAATGAAGTATCTTTCACCATTCCTTGTCATTTCCTTAAAAGGACCACATACATTCGAATGTATGATACCTAATAAGTATTTTGCCCTTTCATTAGTTCCACTAAAGGGTTCCTTGGTCATCTTTCCTTGTAAACAAGATTCACACTTATCAAATGAATCATCATTTGATTCCAAAAAACCATTCTTTTGAAGTGTATGTATGCGATCTTTGTTTATGTGACCAAGGCGACAATGCCAAAGATAAGGCTTACTCAAATCCATTTTGAGTTTCTTGGTGCTTGATTGGTACAACAATGCCATTAAAAGATGTGGTGCTTTCCCTTTCCTTTTCCATTTCCTTTCACATTGACGAGTCCCTTCCCTTTGGCAACTTTTGCTTTAGGTTCCGGGTGATGCCTTTTTTTATTGCCACCATCATTGATCATGAGAACCGGTGAAACCTTCTTTCCCATTCCCGTCTCGGCCGTTTTGAGCATTACGTGAAGTTCACCAATGCTCTTGTCCCATACATTCATGTTATAGTTCATGAAAAAAGACTCAAATCTTTTAGTTAGGCCATTGATGATCAAATCCGTGGCCAACTGTTTTGAGACGGGACAATTAAGCCGTTCGAGACGATCGATGTGGCTTTTCATCTTAAATACATAGGAGGAGACGGATTGGGTTTCTTGCATACGACATGCATGAAGCGCTCGAACCGTTTAGAAGCGTTCCACCCTAGTGTGTAAGGAACATTTCCTTAAGTTGGGTGATCATGTCGTATGCCCCATGATTCTTAAAATCTTTTTGAAGCTCGGGAATCATAGTTCCCAACACGAGGTAAGAAACTTGCACTGAGTCCTCTTGGTACTTAAGCCATTCGCTATAGGCATTAATATCATCAACGTTAGGTTCATCAGGAATAGGGTCGTCCAACACATAGGATTTTTTTTCTTGCTTGAGAACAATTTTCAAGTTTCGAAACCAATCCATGAAGTTGTTGTAGTTATGATGATCCTTTTCAAGTATAGTTCTTAGTGATAGGTGATGGACGGGTGGGATAATTGCGTTCGGTGGGATGTTGTTTGCGGCCATATATAAATTTTAACAAAGCTCAATTTTAGTATTTTCGATATCATTAATAAATTTTAATCGTTAATACCCTTTAATGTTTCCAAGAAAGTTAATGATTAAAATCTAGAACCCAATGTTTCATTCAAATATTAGTTAGGTGACCTTTATCCTACTATTCAAATTAACAAGGTAGTCAACGTTTGACGATTGCAACCCTTTGCAACTTCTAGCTTTATGGGATCGGTTAAACATCATATGTTTAGTTGGCATGTTTAATCCCATCAACACCTTTGTACGCCACGCTTCGGTGACCCTTTTCACATGGTTTCCAAATCAAGCCGTCCTACTTACACACACGTGTGAGTTTACACATACAAGTGGTTAGGTGACCTTTATCCCACGAGTATTGTAAATCCACCTCAAACTCACAAGTTTCCTTAAATGCGGTTAGGTGACCTTTATCCCACATCAAGTTCCCAAGTGATTCGAGTGTCGTATAAAATGATGGTGTTTAACTTGTTTAAAATTTTAAAGGGATTTTAGGTTTTCTAAATTCTAGTTTTGGAAAACATTTATGTACCTTGCATTTGCTTGCATTCAAATGTATGGTACATTAGTTTGAAAACCCATTTCAAATTTCCTTATAAATAAAACCCATTTTATTATGAAATCATTAACCCTTTTAATAAAACCAATTTTATTACCTAATGATTTCTAAGGAATCAATTTTATGCAAGTTTGTCGGTTTTGATTTGTAACAATCTATGTCTTAATATTAGATATAACAATATTAAATCAACCAAACAAGCATAAAATAAACAACCACACAAATATGTTCATAACCAAGGCCGTTTCTTTGGCAACACTTGTTGACCGAAACAAGTGTGCCAAAATGGTCAAGGGTGAGGGGTATGCAACACACATGGCAAAGAGGCAGTGCACTCCCACTTGATCCCACATCCTTATGCTTCAAGTCCCTTTCCTTTTGTGTTGTCTTTTCTTCTTTTACTTGGACTTGCTTGGGCTCCAACCTTAGCTCCTAGCTCCTTTGGGCCTCCAAATTTGGGCTTTGGTCATTGGGCTTAAATCACATCTTGGGCTATGAAACCCATTTGGGCCCTTTAAGGCCCAAAACCAAAACTCAAACTTTTATGTATCTTCTTTTACAAAATTTGTCATAATACAATTTTCTGGTAAAAGAAATACATCTATCCTAATTTATTTATTACAAACCAAATTAAATAAATAAATTACAAACCCAAATAATATATTACAACCATATCGAATATTGAAAAATACATCACAACCATACAACCAAAAATCACATGGGCCAAGGCTCGATTATGAACATGCATGCATCCAAAATATACATGCAACAAACTTAAAAGACAAAAGGTTCCCTTTTACCTAGGATTTTCGGCCAAGATAAATTAAAATCGAAATTCTCGGGTTTTGCCCAAACAAAAATCCCAATCATCCAAATGACATTAGTTTTTCAAGATAACCACATGCATGTATAGTATGATCTTGAAATAAAAAGGGCAACCTTATTCCAAAATTTTTTGGCCAAAAGGTTAAATACACCAAGAATGCCGAAAATTTTATATCCAATGAAGCATGCACCCATTTAAGCGGCTCTTGATGCCATTGTTGGGATTTAATAAGATTATCAAAGTCCATATAACCCATTATATGTAAAAACGCAGCAGATTAAAGTTTTAAATCTTGTTAGTTTGTTCATGTTAAAACCGATTTTAAGATAAAACCCAAAACCCATATACAAAAATGGACATGCATGCTATCAAATTCAAACCAAGAACATGCAAATTAGCATTTCTACCATAGAATGCTTATTATTATTATTACCTTTTAAAAGTAAGGAAGATAAAGGTAGATGATGCTCTTTGAATGGAAGCCTTCAAAAACGAATGCCTCAAGCTTGCATACCCTTCAAGCCACCAACCAACTCCTTGTAGCTAGTATTTTGACTTGATTTTAACCTCTCTTCTTGGTCCTCTTTTGGCCGAAAATTCAGGAAAAGGAAGAAAGAGTTCTTGCAAAAGATGAAAGCTTAGAGAGAGTTAAGTGAGAGAAAAGAGTTGTGTATATTTATGGATGTAATAACCAAGATCAAATTGCATGTGATTTGGTTGGGTGAGGCCTAAAGTGGCTGGCCTCATGTGGGTCCCACCATGTGTTTTTGAATTTCAAATTTTGTTAAAATATCACATTCATCTTGTACTTGTTACATGCAACATAATATACATCTTATAAAGTTGATGCAACATGTACATGTATAACTCTTTTAAATGTTACTTAACCAAATAAATAACATTAAAATTAATCTTTCTAAAATAAATTATCTACATAATTTATTATCCTTTCAAGTGCAATTGCTTAAGAAACCAATTTCCAAAATCAAGCGTTGATATTTATTTACTATGATCACATCATTTTAACAAATATTTATGGTGTTCGTCTAGCTTGTTATTGGGTATGACCCCACTTGGATCATAACACACTAGCCACATCTATACTGTATGTGTATTGGGCAGACCGAGTCCTACAAGATGCTTATTCCCGATGGTGTTTGGACATCATAACAACCCAAATGTGGGATTGTAGTGAAGTGATTGTGGTTTTGGTGTTGGTTTGTGCGCGTCTGTTGTACTATATATATGGATAGATATAGACATGGATAGTGTAATACTCCATGCAAGCATCTAGTAGTAGTATGCTATGTTGACATGGAGGATGTTTTTGGATCGACTATTACAAGCACTGGCCCTTACAGGGTTAAGTATATTTGTCAGTTAGTAACAAATTTTGATACGCATATACAAGCACTGGCCTTTATCAGGCTAAGCATATGCATTAATTATGGATATATATATATATATATATATATGCACAGTAACAGATTTGTGTAATACAGATGTGTTATTTAGTATACCTGTGTATCTATTATTATAACAACATGTGTGACTCGTTATATCATGGAATTAATATTAATTAATCTATATTTGTTCATTATTATTGAGTGGCCCCCAAGAAAGCAAATACGATATCTGAGGTGGACATGGCCAATATGATTATTCGGAAATTATAGGTGGTGACTCCGACCATAGTAGCGGAAGTCACTGCTAGCATTAACTCAACTATGAGCACAAATCAACCGCAGAGTACTAATACGACCGCTAATACTATTCCCCCGCTGAATACTAAAATAGCTACGGGCACAAACCCGGGGACAAGAAGAAATTAACCATATGACCTGGGCAGAACTTAGAACCCTCGTGTTAGAACATTTTTTTCTGAGGAATGAAATCAAGAGACTGGAACACGAACTCTGGAATTTGGAAGTGAGAGGTGCTAACCACTTGGGGTACACCAACCGTTTTAACGAACTGACCTGCCTAATGCCGTGGCTAGTTACTCCGGAACCTAAACGGATCGAACACTACATTTGGAGATTAATACTAGAAGTGAGAAGTATTGTCGACTCAATGGCCCATCCTACTCTTGAAAGTGCTTTGTCGCAAGCCGTCATTGTTGCATTTTACCTTGATAGTAGTGGTGTATTGAGAATGCCAAGGGAGTTGTCAGGTACAAAACGAACTGATTATACATCTAGGGTACATGGGAAACCACAGAATAAACGCGCACATCCTATAACCCATAATTATGCCATGAACAGCTCCAATGTGAAAAAAAATGCGTATAAAGGGCCTTGGCCGAAGTTTGGGAAGTGTAATTATCATCATATAGGTGAATGCCGATCGATTGTATGCCAAAATGTGGAAACATTAGGCACCACTACCATTCTTCCCCGTTGTAGCCCACCACCGTTGCTAGATCAGAGGTCGGGGTCAAGGTGATTTGACTTGTTATCTAGAGTTTAAATATCTATGGTGCCGGACTCATCACCCTCAAGGTGTTGTATCTTTACCATAACTACTTTGTCGTTGTAATTCCGGTTGAGTAAAGCAATTTAGACTGATTAAATCACACGCGTCTCGATTCAAATTGCTTTAATAGTTATACTCCACCGTTAAATCAACCATTGCTTAAGATCTTCAGCCTTTCCGCCAATTTTATTAACGGTCCAGTTCTGGAGACTCAGTATCTCGTTCGATTTGGTCCAAATTTGTTTCATTTTCACCTATAAACGGGCAGGAGAAGATGAAATGGATTGGGGCGGAAGTTTGTTTCTGAACACATCTCAGATGTGGCGATGTAGTTGGCCCAGATATAGTTTAAGCTAAATGTCGTCAGATTAACTCCATCTTCCCTCGTCGGAAAAATCAAAGGGCGGTGGTGGTTGATGTAGGTGGTGGTTTCATGATCTAAGTGTGGTGGAAACGGTTTTTAGATGTCTTCGAGAGGCAAAGAGAGAAGAGGGATTAAAAGATATAAAAACATTATATTATTAAGAGAGTTGAAAAACCTTCTTATGAGCTATCAAATGTCTTTCCTTTTTTCCATTTGACTTTGTATATTAAATAGAAATTATTTATTAGTTCAATCTATTCCCAATATATTACTTTGTTGCATTACTCATTATATTCTAGTAGAAGTATTGAAAATAACTTAAAAAACATAAAAGACCATTTTACCCCTCAGTTAACGTCAAAAACCTAACGTTGTTAGTGACATGGACGCCATTGGCAAGAAGTGTGAAACCTCCATGGTCCAATTGTACAAAAAGAAATTTTTTGACTAATGCCGCATAAGTGAGCAAACCTCAGTGATGATTTTGGCACTTAGTAGGTTATTCTATTTTACTTATGTAATACCCATCGATAGTACACAAAATAAGAAAATAGGTATAATCAAAACCTAATTATAAAAGAAAATAATTATGAATTGAGTTATTCTACAAAGGGTAATAAATATAAGAAAAATAAGAAGCTATAATTTATTGCCATGTGCTAAGTGGGGACCAAATGGGGAAGTGCATAGAAGGAAAAACACATATTTTCTCTAGTCGCATGCAAGACGCATGTCATTTTTTGATCTTTAATATGAGTATAATTTTGTATTATAAAAATAAAAAAAATTATGTCATTGTGTATTCTGTTTGTCATTATGTTCATCATCATGTATCTTTATTTATCGTTGTATCTTTACGCTTATCGTTGTGTTTTTTTTTTTCAAAAGTGATTAAATTTGAAAATTGTAACAGTGAAGTAACACCGTCGTTTAGTTTTAATATGTAAATACAATGATAAAATAACAACTATATCTAATACATAAAAGTATAAAACACAATAACTAATACATAATACACAATAATATAAAGACATTGGTGAATACATATTACACAATGATCTGAAACGTAAAACACAATAGTAATTATAATACACAATGACATGAACATAATACACAATAAACGTAATACATAATGACGAAAATAAAATGAAGAGTAGAAAGACATAATAACGAACAAGAGACAAAATGATGAGCATAAAGACACAATGATGTACGTTTTGTATTAATTTTATCTTTAATATCTTTAATATGCGTAACGATTGAAAAACACAATGGCTATAACATATAACATAATGTAAAAAACTCAATTAAAAAAACACAATGTCAGGACCGATCTATCACTAATCAATCTCGTAACCAACAACTTAATGTTGACAAGACAGTTACGAAGGATGCCAATGTGAAAAACCGATGAACATCAAAGGCGGAATCAATAATATTCAAGGTATTTCTAGAAGAGCACAAATATAACAAACACACACAAGTCACTCAAAAGATTTCTATTAATATTATCTAAGAATACAATGAGATCTATTAGGGTTTCTAGGTGGAATGTCAGGTGTGAGGCTACTTTCCATACGAAATATTCCGTTTGCTAACAAAGTTTTTCAGCCGTCAAATCACTCATTATTCGCTCAGGTCCGTCTCCTTAAATGTGACCTAAAACTTTCCTTAAATAGGCACACCTGACATATTCTAGAAACCCTAATGATTGTTACAAAACATATTCAAATGTATTCAAAATATTACAAGTGTGTCGGTCCCGATTAGTCACTCAATGCTCACAACAATGTCATAAACCACACATTAAATGTGTCGACAAGAGGGTTAATGACGGATTGCTAAATAAGGAAAGATTCTTGTTTGTTAACGGCGGAATCAGAAACAAACAAACTTGTTGCTAAAGAGGTTAATAAAAGTAACAGACACGAACAATAACTCAAAATATAGTTATTCAACCATAGTTATTCGGCCATTCTTTTGGACCTCATAGTTGGGTCTGACCATCCTCCTTCTCATACTGATACATGTATTCAAGTTGGACAAGGGATTGTCTTTTCTGAGATTTGACAGATAAGCATGTTCTGCATCCCTTATCTTCCTCATACATGTCACTCTTCTGGTCCTTTCATGCTTGGTAAGTTCCCATTTCTTCCTTTGACTCAATAGAGGAAATCCCTTTTCAGCTTCATTTTTCAGATACTTTGATAGTTCATTCTGTTGTCTTCCGGCCAACTTTCTGCTGTCATGATAGTCATACAAAGTGAGACTGGCCATTTTCTCCAACTATTCTTTTGTGTAATCAGTAAAATCATCTCTAAATATAATGTCTCTTAGTTGTCTACTCTGCATAATTACTTTCAAAGATTGAGAGACTGAGTCATAGTAGAGAGTTCTTGGTAGATCCACATTTGATTGTGGTCTTGTCATTCTTTGGGATCCGGCTCTACTTGACTCACCCCTGCTTGATGATGGGTGTTGCCTTGAGGCAGAGGACCTAGTTGGGATAGACTTCATGGGTTTGCTAGGCCCTGATATACCAAAAGCTTTCATCTACATAGATTCAATTAGCTCAACTGGATAGTTGATAAGATCTGCAAAGTTTTCACCTGCATCTTTGTGAAGTCTTGTAATCATTTTAACTATCCTTGGATTATTCAATAGCCCTGCAGGCACAAATCTCCCTTCAACAAAGCTTATGGATTTTCACCCTCTAAAACTACTTTCTCCCATTGAGCCTTTTGCATGTAAAATAGTTCTTTCAATTGATGTTTATCTAATGCATAAAGGCGTTCACATCCATTCCTTTCTGATTCACCATTATACCCCTCAGAATTTGAATCATTTCTTCATTCTCCCATGGAATTATAGGTTCATCAACTGGTTCATCTTTAACTTCCACTGGGATTGGTGTATCATCAGCTGTTGACCCTTTTGATTTTTCTTTTTCAATTTGAGCCTTCAATATCCCTTAGAGTCATGATCTTTCTTTTCTTTACTGGGGGTTCTTGTTGTTCTTCCCTTGTTGGTACAGTGGAAGGCTCAGGCTGCACTCTTTTCAACTGATCTTTCTTTTGAAGCTTGTTATAGTGTGACTCAACAGCAGCCTTTGATAAGCTATCCACCATTTCTGGTGCCATTCTTTTATCCAACAAGTAACCACACTTGCCAACATACTTCTTTCTCAATTCATTTATCTTTTTAGCCAAATCGGCTTCTCTTGCAAATTTTTCCTTTTCATCTTGAGCAATAGCTTCTCTGGTGTTATTGTATGTATCTCTGAGCTGTTCAAACTTGAAATGAGTTAATTCTTTTTTAGAGTAGCCATGCTCTCTTAGATAATATCGATACTTTTGACTATCTTGGTTCTTTTGTTGCATCAGTTTCTTAATGATGTCCCTTTCTTTGTCTAATCTTCTTTGCAGCTCATCATCATTCAAAGAAACTAAACTTTCAAAACTAATTCCATGACTCATCAATTTGACAATCAAAGGATTTTTCTTCTTAGCATCAATCAAACTTTGCTGAATGTTTGCCCTTTGATCTTCAGTCATTGTTACTTGTGGGGACACAACATTAGCATTTTCAGCTGCATTCTGATCAACATCATCATCAACAGTAGAGTCTTCTTTCTCTGTGGATTCATTAACAACATCTATCTTCTCATCATAGGCTGTGGGACATCTGATGTTGGTACATTTGGAACTCCTTGAACAGTTTCATCCGGCCTTAATGTTTGTAAAGGAACTGGCCTTAGTGGACTTGCTTGCTCATCTGGGGTCTCAACAAAATATTGATTCTTGTCATCCCATTTCCCCTTCTTCCTTGATTCAGCTCCTTCAGCCTGATCATCAGCTTTTCTTTTTCTTGAATAAAACTTTTCAAATATGCTCACATTTTCATGAATCTTTGAAGCTTTAGCCATCATTTCCTCACATGTTTCCTCAGTTTGTCTCTCAGGTTCCTTTTGAGGTTGGCTTTGTGATTGTGCAAACATACTTACCACCATAGCCAAAGAGTTATCTACTTCCTCAGCTCTTTTCAAATTAATCAGTGATTCAATCACTATTTGATCATCAGCCTCTTCTTCATTGAGGACTTTAGCAATGTTTGCTTTCTCAATAAGGGTTTCCTGCTCTGCTAGTTCCTCTTTAGATAAGGTCCGGGCAATGTATTCCCTTTCCTTTGTTTCTCTTACTACTTCATCCTCTTCCTCCTCTTCCTCAGTATGTTCTTTTTCTGGTTCATTCTCCTCTTCTTCCTCATTAATAACTGCTTTCCCTTTATCAAGTCTTCTTTTCAAATCACTTTTAGTTTCAGAGGGAAATTCATCAATGTCTCTTTCCAAGTTCTCCATTTCCTCATCATGCTCTACCCTCTTGAAGCCTGTTTGTTCATTTTCAGGTTCTGTGAGTATTAGCTCCTCAGTAGCATCATCATCATCATTCATCACATCACTTTGTACTTCAGTTGCAGTTAAGATATCAGTCAATTCATCAGTATGCATATCAGTGGCCACATCAGTGGTAGCCACTTTTTCATCAATATTTATCTTTTCAACTCCATCCTCTGTCTCCTTTTCACCTCTCACCTCATCATCATTTCTGTTCACCACATTCAGTACCTCATTATTGACATCATAATTCTGTTCATCTCCCTCTGACTCATCAGCCTCATAATCATCTTCTAAAATCAACCTTGGACCACTGTCCTCATCACTTTCATCATATGTATTCAGAATACAAGTCAAACCATGATCTTTAGTTGACTTAACACCCTCATCAACATTTTCAGTGGCATCAGTTGGCTCAATTATATTCTCCCCCTGTTTTGGGACAGCTGAGGTCTTCTCAACCTCCAGCTCTAGGGTTTGAATTCTTGATAGTGCAATAGCCAACTGAGCCTTCAACTCCTCATTTTCCTTTCTTAATTCAGAATTTTCTCCCTTCAGATCAATATTTTGGCAATTAAGGTTGAAGTTTCTTTGTAGTAGGAAGGCATTTGAGGGAGGGGTGTTGGATGGTGAAGTGTGAAATGATTCTGGTATTGGATTTGAGGTTTGGGTCTGGGGTGGGGATTGGGTTGTGGTTTGAGGTGGGGTTTGGGTTGTGGTTTGAGGTGGGGTTTGGTGTAATGGTTCAGTTTGGCTTAGGGTTAGGGTTGGTGTATGAGTGGGTGGAGATTGGGTGGTTTGGTCATTTAGTTGTGAAGAGGAAGGCGGTGTTTATGGTGTTGTTTGATAAGTTTGGTCAATAGGTGATGGTGGGTAGGGTGGTGTTTGTGGTTGAGTGCCAAATGGTGTGGATGGTGGTGTTGGTATAATCTGAAACTCCCCCTGAGGTTGTGCAATGTCTTCAAGTTTGCATCACCCCTTCTGCATTACCAGCCTCATCATCATTATCATCCCCATCATCACTTTCCTCATCCTCATCATCATCACTTTCCTCATCCTCTTCCTCCTCAGACAATAACTCATTCAAATGAGGAATTTCAATATCCTCAACAAACAACCACGAAAAATATTCATTCGGATTAAATCTGCTTGTACTAGCTAAATTCTCAATTCTTTTGAATGTGTCTGGGTTCTGGAAAACATGTGTTGTTACAACAGTAGGTAATCCCTCCAACTCTTGATTGAAAATAATCTGTAAGAACCTGGGATAAGCCAAAAACTTATGCTTGTTCGTCTTCTTCATATTTTGAACCATTCCTTCAAAGATCATTCTGGAGAAATTGAATGGTTGATCAAACAACACAGCAACAGTTGCATTGGCTAGATCCCTAATCATAACGGTCCATGACCCCTTTCTTGGAGCAAATCCATGTATGATGTGGTGGATCAAAAACTTGTAAATATTGGGGAACATCCCCTTCTGGAATTGCCCATCGTTTATATTCCCTTGATAACCCATGGTTTTAACAAACACTTTGAGTAGTTGTTCGGTTGTAAGATGGATTGGGTTGGGGTTATCATCATTCAATTGCAAGCACCTTCGAATCATGGCTTCATTCACCTGTATCTCCTGGTTCGCAACCGTGGCATCAGTTCTTCCTCCATTCACATCATCAAACAGCCTCGCTGACATCCAAAAGTCCAGCGAGTGATTCCTGCAAATCACCGGGTTCGCCGTCAAAGCAAAACGGATGTTCAAGCGTTGCAACCATCTTATAATCAAATCCACTTCCTCATTGTCGGGTGTTACTTGCAACAGAGCACACATATTGTGCTTATGCTCAAATGGATAGGTCGGTTGATCTTCATCCGCCATATCTGAAAAACCTAATCAAACACATTCAAGGTAGAAATTAGTCCTAAAGTTCATAACCTTAAGTAATTTCAAGTTATAAAACTGAAGAAGAATGAAAGAAATGTCATTAAGAACCTGTTCTTCGACAAGTTTATAACCTACACACAAAACAGAGGTTTAGTAATCATGTATAATCAGAGCCCAATATCACATAATCATGGTCGGAAAACATCTAATTAAAGCTTACCGAGTCGGATTAAAGGGGTTGATAAACTAGGGTTAGGATTATTGTGAATTCGATAAGTCAGTTTAGTTTTCTGAGAGCAATCAGTGGAAGGAGAGAGAGAGGGAAAATAATGTTGAAAAACTTCTCTCACTCCCTCTTATATACCTTTTGAAAGTGGGTTTTAAATGATTTTGTCGTTTAGTGAGTTAATAGCTGTCATACAATAATTTTATCCTTTTAAAATTTTACACACTCAAAAACATCCAACTTCATAAAGTTTAGCAAACCTTTCTCAGAAAAGTCAGTTTTTGCAAAGTATGCTCGGTATATTCCACTTACTCAAAGCTTACTCGTTTCAAAGTTGATACAAATTAAAAGGTAAAATGAAGGAAGCTTACTCGAAATACATGATTGCTTGAGAACTGAATCACAAGTTAATATAATCAAGTATAAAAAATCAAGTAGGCAACCTTGCTAGGAATCAACTAAGATACCCAAATAACGTTATTCTAATTACTTACCTTGCTCGAATAATTCAACTTATCACAAAACTTACCCGAAAATGTAAACAGTTAGCATATAATCAGTCAAGTATATTTTTATGCAAAGTATGCCCGAAAAACCTTCAAGAATACAAAGTGTGCTAGAAGTGAATTCTAAACACGAAGTGTACTCGGAAAGTCAATTTGAACTTACCAAGTATATTAGGGGAACATTTTAAAATTCAAGGTGCGCCCGAAATATAAAGTGTGCTCGGGAAATAAGGTTTGCCCGAATACACTTGTAATTTCAGGGAATTATAATCACAAATGATCATAAGTGTGCTAGAATTTACAATTTACTCGAAGACAAATTCAAGCATACACTTAAAAACACAAAGCTTGCTAGAAACAGTTATACCTTCAAACAAAACATTAAGCGTGCTCGAAAGTCTTAATTAAATAAAAGCTTGCTAGTAACTAGTAACATATCAAATATCTTGCTAGTAAACAGTTGTATTTCTAAACCAATTGGTAAGGTCTGCTTGGCAATACAAACTAAATAAAAGCATGATAGAATTATCATATACAAAATTTAAGATGCAAAGCTTGCGAGAAACAAGAGATCTTTTAAACAGTTAAGTGTGCTCGAAAAACTTGTACTTGTTAAAGCTTGCTGGAAAACTTATTCATACATAATCAGATATCAAGCCTGCTCGGAAGAGTTAAATTTTAGATAAAATAATAAACTCTACCCGAAAAGTTTAAAAGCTTCAAAGTATGCTCGAAAATCATGAACTTACACCAAAATGTCTAAGTATGCTCGGAAAGGTTATAAAACATCAAACATTACCCGAAAATACATATTCAACCTTTATGGGGGCAAAATGCAACACTTTTTGACTTAAACCAATTATCAACTTTATTTTTCATTAAAGATCACCGTTTAAGAGCAAATGGTGCATTTAGAGTTCAAATTTCAGTCATGTTTCCTTTCAAAATAGTTTCTTTCTTTTACTGAAAAGATCTCAAGTATGGGATCATATTGACTAAGTAGCTTTTTCAATACTTCATTCTCAGCATTATTATGACAACATAGACATGTTAACAGCAGGTCTAGACTTAGCATGAATTTCATTTCCTTGGTGATATGATTAATGTTCAATTACTATGCATAATATTTAATGGATAATACATATTGTTTTCTGATGCTCCATATATATTCTCAAGACTTATTTGGCTTTCTCCATATCACCCCGATTTGACTTAGACCCCCTGGATTTGGTTTAAAAACTTTTAATGACAGAACTTATTTATTTGATTTTCTTTTCAAATTTACAAACATATTTGAGGTTGAACGATTCAAACAAGCCTTTCATTCGGGATGTTAAAGGACTTATATTATTGCCTCCACCCCTGTAGTTCTGTTAATAACCCTCATGTTTGTGTTTTTCTCAAAAGCTTGTGAACATTTATCAAATTTTGGTTGATTAAAAATTTAAAGTAATTTTGTTCACATATGTTCTTTGTCATTCTTAATAAGATACTTCATTTTGGGGACCAAATACCAACGGGCACGTGTATGACTGGATAATCACTTTTCTGTCTATCATTTGGAAAGATTTATCTTGGAACATGCATAGACAACAATGTAACTCCACATAAATCTTAGCAGTTTCTTTAAGTTTATATCACCTTAGATTTTACACATCATGGGAAAGCAACCATACATGTTAATGACTGTACTAAGTGCCCTTTCAGCCTATTAAATTCATATGATTGGCTAAGTAGTCAATGTACTATCATTTCCCATTTTAACATATTCAATCACCCCAAATACTCTCAGCCTCCAAGTTAATGGCTATCCAGACAGTCTACAAGTAGTCAGCAGGACCAAACACACACATAAGTATATGTCCTTTTAGCTTAGAGTCAATGGCACAATTTTAAGTGAAAGAATAAATTACAATTCCCCAAATGCTTTCAGTCTTTGGACTAATGGCTATCCTTTCAAATCTGCAAGTAGATGATAGGACCAAACATATAGAAGTATATGCTCCTCAGACATGGGCAAATGACATAATTTTCAGCAAAAGTAATTCTTTTGAGTCTTTCCATTGAAAATCCTTTTAAGCTTCTTTAAAGCTTGAACTGAATAGTCTTATCATATCTCAACACCATTAACAACATGGTGAGTTTTGATCAAAATTTTGTGATTTTGCAAAATTTCATTTGAAAATTTATTTGAACATTTAAGTTTGTCATAAAAACACATTTCGACACAAACAGTTGTAACATATTCAAATCTTAATCATCGATGATATTATCATAACAGGCAGACATAACTAAGATGCATAGTGTATCCTATTCTAACATCATTAGATCAGATAACACACATATTCAAACATTTAAGTAAAGATGTCAGATAAGCATGCACAGTCACATAAATCATATCAAAACACTTATCATGACATCATAAACATATCAACTGATAAACAAGCAAAAGTATCAAGGATACCTAATTTTGCACATATAGTTAAATAAGCACATATCAGTTAACATCAAAAGTATTATATTCAAACATATTCACACAGAAAACATTCAACAAAACTTTGAAAAGATAGTCAATTTGCTCAATCAAGCACATATCATAAATCAGACTTCATTAGAGTTGATCATCCCCAGGACTTTCAAGAGAAAGTTGAACCTGGTTCTATCAAGTGGTTTTGTGAATAGGTCAGCCAAATTGTCACTTGTATCAACTCTTTTTACTTCAATTAAACCTTTTTCATTACAATATCTTATGAAGTGATGTCTGATTTCAATGTGTTTTGTTTTAGAATGTTGCACAGGATTCTTAACAATAAAAGATGTAGCAGTGTTATCAATATAAATAGGGGTGTTTTAAAAGTTCAAACCATAATTCAGCATCTAATTTTTAATCCAGAGGACTTGTGCACAGGAGGTAGATGCAACAATGTATTCAGCTTCTGCAGTTGAGATTGACACTGTTGTCTACTTCTTGCATTGCCATGACACCAATCTATCACCCAAAAATTGACATCCCCCTGAAGTGGACTTCCTGCTCATGTTTCAGCCATCATAATCACTATCTATGTAGGTAATTAGCTCAAATGACTGGTTCTTTGGATACCAAATTCCCAAATCAGGTCTTCCCTTCAAATATCTAAAGATCCTCTTGACTGCATTCATGTGAGAAACCTTAGTACTTGACTGGAATCTAGCACAGACACACACAGCAAACATGATATTAGGCCTTGAAGCAGTGAGATACATCAGTGATCCAATTTTTGCTCTGTATTTATGCTCATCCACTGGCTCCCCCTTTCATCAGCTACCATCTTTTCTTTTGAATCCATAGGAGTTGAAGCTGTCTTGAAATCATTGCACTTGAATCTGTCAAGTATGTCTTGTACATACTTAAACTGGTAAATGAATATCCCATCAGCCTTTTGCTGAACTTGTAAACCAAGGAAGAATTTCATTTCTCCCAATGAACTCATGCTATACTTGGACTTCATTACCTCTTCAAACTCCATACACATCTGTTCATTGGTTGACCCAAAAATACACATAGACTTGTAATAAGAGCAAATCTCTTCCTTTCTTCTTAAAGAGGGTATTGTCAATAGCTCCCATTTGGAAACCATTTTCAAGTAGGTGAGTTGACAGTTCATCATACCCAGCTATAGGAGCCTGAAAAAGTCCATACAGGGCTTTGTTTAGCTTATACACCATGTTAGGATAAATAGGGTCCTCAAAACCTGGTGGTTGAGAAACATACACCTCCTCTTCTATCTTTCCATTCAGGAAAGCAGATTTGACATCAAGTTGGAACACCCTTATATTCTTTGAGGCAGCATATTCTAAGAAAATTCTTTTTGCTTCAAGTCTTGCTACTGGTGCAAAGACTTCCTCAAAGTCAATCCCTTCTTCTTATAGGCATCCCAAAGCTACAAGTCTGGCTTTGTTCTTAATCATAATACCCCTTTCATCCCTTTTGTTTCTGAACACCCATTTTGTTCCAATTGCATATCTGTTTCTTGGCCTATCTACAAGTTCCCAAACTTGTAGATCTCTAAATTGAGCCAACTCCTCTTGCATTTCTTGTACCCAACTGTTGTTCTTTAGTGCTTGAACAATATTCTTTGGTTCTATTTGGGATAGAAAGCAGGAGTACAAACAAATGTTTGCAGATTCAGAATGACTTCTTGTAACCCTTTCATATATATTGCCAATGATGTGTTCAGAGGGATGATTCTTTTCAACATATGGGGTTTGAATTATCATATCAGTAGACACATTTGTGTCAAGATTTGATTCATTGAGTTCTGGTTCTTCAATGACCAAATCAGTTGTTTCACTATCAATTCCAGGTGCTTCTTCATTGTTCAGTCCTGGGGTTGATGCACCAGTGTTTTCTAGATTCATTCTTTAAAACAAATCTTGAAACCTTTCTCTTGATTCAGACTCTTCTTCTTCATTTTGGTTGCTTGGATCTTCCTCATTTTTAACTTGATCATCTTGCATTTCTTGATTGACTTGATTATTATCTGATTGATCTTGTTCTTGATTTTGATTATTCTCTTCAGCATTGTCTTGCACTTCTTCAGCATTTGCGCTTGAGGGATCCTTTATGAATGTTTATTCACTTTCTTTACTTGCAACCTTTTTCCACACCTTTTCCAAATCCAATGTCTTCTGTTTTGACTCTTCAATCACACTGGTTTTGTAAAAGGGTTCATCATAGTCTTCAGGATAGATCTTGAAAGACTTGATCAATTTCTCTAAATCAAACAACCATGCTGCACCAGCAACTGTGTTGAATTGATTTTCATTAAAGAACACATTAGATGACTCAATTACACTCAAGTGATCTTTCACATATACTCTGTAGGCCTTTGAGTGTGTAGAGTAGCAAATAAAGAAACATTCTAAAGATTTTGCTTGAAACTTATTCAAGTAATCCTTGGTGTTCAAAAGAGAACATTTGCATCCAAAAGGTTTGAGAAACTTGATATAGGGCTTTCTATTGAACAAGATTTCATTAGGAGTCTTGTTATGACTTTTGTTGAGAAGTACCCTGTTCTGAACATAACAAGCTGTATTAATAGCTTCTGCCCAAAAGGTAACAGGCAGATTAGCATCAGCTAGCATGGTTCTTGCTGCTTTAATGAGTGTCTATTTCTTCTCTCAGCAACACCATTCTGTTCAGGAGTTCTGGGAGCTGAGAATTGCTGAAGTATTTCTTTGTTGTTGCAAAATTCTTCAATCACTCCATTCTTGAACTCAGTACCATTGTCACTCCTCATAACTTTAACCCTTCTGTCTAGTTGATTCTCAACCCTTGTTACACAGTTCATGATTAATTCAGCAGTCTCATCCTTAGTATTTAGGAAATAAACCCAAGTGTATCTTGAGAAATTATCAATGATCACAAGACAATGTCTTTTCTTCCCAATGCTTGGTACACTCACAGGACGAAAGAGATCCATATGAAGCATTTCAAGCAATTGATCAATTGAATTGATGAGTTTAGTCTTATGAGAAGACTTGTGCTGCTTTCCTTTCTGACATGAGACACAGTTTTCATCCAATTTGAACGCTCTTGAAGGTAAGCCAATGCCATGCTCACCCTTGACTAACTTGTTCATGTTTTTCAGATTGACATGACACAATTTCCTATGTCACAATTTTGACTCGTTTTCAGTGGCTTTAGAAAAAAACATGTGCCACCCCTAGAAACAACATCCTTCATGTTAAGTTCATATAAATTGCCATTCCTTAGGGCCATCATCATGATCATGTCAGGTGGAATAACATACTCATGCCTTAAGATGAAATAGTGTGAATCATCAAAGCCAAGTTTATAACCTTTATCACACATCTGGGATATGCTCAAAAGATTATATTGAAGTCCTTCAACATAGAAAACATTGTCAAATGTAACTTTACCATTTGCCAAGATATCCTTTCCAACAATTTTACCTCCATTCTCATCACTGTCAAATGCCACTGGCCCCTCAAACTTCTCTTCATAATTAACAAGTGACCTCTTGTCACAAGTCATGTGCCTAGAACAACCACTGTCCATATACCATACTTCATTCAGTGAAGTGGACTGTTCCTACACATTACAAAGAAAGTGATTAGTTAGATGATGAAGTGCAAGCTATTTCAACTTGCAAATCATCAGTTTCAGTTTCAGTAGCAGCATTGGGTGTTAGTGTTATCGGTTCAGGATCTTCATGAGTAACTTCAATGTGATTTGAATAATCAGTTTCACATCCACATTCTCTTGGAGTTTTCACAAATGAGGTTGTGCTTTGGCAATCAACCACTTTATTGTTACATTCTTGAACAACATAGTCCTTCTTGCTTGAATACTCTCTCACATCAACAATATTCTCTTCCTTATCTTCCACCTTAGGTTTCCAAATAAATCCTTGTGGTTCATAACCATGTTTCAACAAAAACTTCTCATCACCAGTTAGTTCAGTTGGAGTTGAACCTTGCCCGATGGGTCCTTTAGATAATTCATTAACTTCCATAAAGCATGCTCGGACCACTGTTTATTAATGAATACCTTGCTAGATCTTCCAAGTACTTGGCTTCAAAAGCTTGGTTTCACCAAGGGTTTGCTAGTACGCAAGCTGTGCTCGGTAATAAAGAAAAACCTTACTAGACATAGTGAACCCTGCTCGGATATACACTAAAGAAGATTTCATGAAGATAAATCTACCCGATAGGCAAAATATCTTGCTTGGCCAAGTAAAACCCTGCTCGGATATCCAAGTGTGCTCGGATCAATACTTAGCGATTTCTGAGGAGGTTGAGAAGATTCCAATCTTCCTTATACTTCTTTTAGGTCAAATCTTTGACTCAACAAAGTGTAAAAGGTCTTCAAGTAAGCTTTCATCTTTGTCGAGCAAACCTTGTAACCACAAGTGTGCGTGGAACAATTCTCTAAGCAAGCTTTACTTGGAATATTTTCCATAGAAAATATTCTTCAAGCAAACTTCAATCTTCATGATAATATCAAACTTTGCTCGATAAAATCTTACAAGCAAACCTGTTCTTCTTGATCTCTTCAACGTTTTGTCTTTAACTTATTTAAACAAACTAAGTGTGCTGGTGAAATTGTAGCTTGCTCGAGGTTAACCTTGCTTGTGGAAGTCCTTACAATGATTCCATCATAACTTCCTTCAAGTATGCTTGAGATCACTGTTTATTGAACCTTGCTCGACCCACCAAATTACTTGGTTTAAGCTTGGTTAAGTCAAGGGTTTGCTCTGAAACAAACCTTGCTCGACTAAAGAACAACCTTGCTTGATCAAGTGTAGTTTTCTCGAACTAACACTTCGAAGAATTCCAGAAGATAACTTTGCTCGTAAGTAAGATATCTTGCTTGAATAAGTTCTAGGCTTGCTCGAAGTGCCAAGTTTGCTCGAATTCCATACTTAGCCATTTCTTTGAGGAGGTTGAGAAGATTCCAATCTTCCTTGGTCAAATCTTGATCCCAACAATCTCCCTTAGATTGGAACAAACTCATATGCACCAAAACACCTGTAGGTTACTTACACTTGTCTAAAATACACGTCAAATTCTAAAATCAATAAATTACATTACTTAAAGAAAAATTACATATTTAAATTTTGTCTCAAGGACATTACATATCAAAATAAAAGAAAATTAAGCCAACCATCATCAGAGGTTCAACACCCTCTCTTGTTTCTCAGTTGGTTGATTAGGGGACCTGTTACTTTTGCTGCCTTTTTGTTGAAGAATGAAAATTTTAGATTCCATCTCTTTATGTCAATAAGATCTTTAAACTGCAAAAATTTCAGTTCATTGTCATGTGAAATTACATGAAGTAACTTCCCCTCATTGTTTCTCAGCAAGAACCTTTCATTATTGTCATCATACAGAATGTTTGCAATTTGTTCATTTGTTTGGACTTGTGTGATTAAAGTATTCATTCCCTTTTCAGTGTTGCTACATGATTTGATAACATAACAGGGTTTGCTAGATGGAACTGCAACTTTGGGTCTTTCTCTTACTGCCTTAAAGCCATTCATTCTTTCCCTTTTATCCAGAAAGGGAAATCCCAGCTTTGCTTGTTCCCTTAAGAATCTCAACAATTCATACTGTTGTGCACTAGTAGACCTGTGTCTTTTCTAATAATCAGACAAATGCAGTGCAGCCATTTTTAATCAGTTGTTCTAGAGTAAAGTCTTTGAAATCTTCCTTGAGAGATATTGATCTAATTCTTCATTTTTCATCAGAATTTTCAAATCCTCTGCTCTAGAATCATAAAATAGTCCATTTGATAAGTGTTCATCGTTGACTGAAAAATTTTTAGCTTCAACCGTTGCTCTTTTTTGTAAGTTCAGACACCTTGAAACACGTTGGTTTTGGTTTCCTTGAGGTATATCTTGGCCTTTTTCTCTTATTTGCATTATTAAGTTTAGAGAGTGAAGAATTTGACTTATCTAAAGATACTTTGATTTCAAATTCCTCATTCATTGATGGATGACTCTTCTTCTTAGACACCCTTTTGTTCTTTTCTTTACAGTGTTGAGCAGTTGCATTTTCTTCTTTCAGGAGTTTTCCTTTTATGACCTTGAAATTACTCATGATTTCTTTCTTTGCTATGATTTTAAAAGTGTCAAATGGAACTCCATTTTTACAACATATTTTGGTTTCCCACCATATCTACAAAGAAAATTTTCATTTTCTATCAGTTCATTTTGCATTCTTAGTTTTTCATTTGCTAAATCATCATTTTTAACAGTTCTTTGATCATCTTCATTATCTAGGGCCTTTGCGACTTTTTCAAACACATTGTCTAGTTTTTCTTTTGCAACCTCTTCTGTTTCTTCTTTTTGAATTAGCTTGAGTAGTGACACAAACACTCCTTTTGTAATTTCTTCACCATTCTAAAATTTATCAATTACATCTTGTGGGATTTCCATTTAAATTTCATTGTAAGTTTATCCCTTGATCTATTCTCATTCTTTATGTGCATTATGATTGATATTACATATCAAAATGGATTCCATTCCGATTTATCCCGATTTCTACAAAACTCATTTATCAGAATTTGTTGAAGAACTAAAGAAAGCTTTGAAGAAAATTCAAGCCTTAAAGTATGAGGTTGAGAAGACCTCAAATGCACCAAAACAGGCGGAGAATTCATTAAATCTTCTATCAGTTTATGATGATAATAGTTCAGATCGTGAGAAAACTGATGACTTTCCAGAAAAAAAAGAGAATCAAGTTAATGAAAGAAAGAAGCTCAAAGGAAAAAGGATTGCATTAGAAATTGATCAATTATAGCTCATAATTTTTCAAAAAGAAATAAGAATGTTCTGTACATTGATGAATCTGATTTAAAATCTAAATTCGTCTTGAGCAAAGAATGACAGAAACTCAAGACAGAGTGTTCCTGAAACAAATGATGTCTGAGAAAGAAATTGAAGAACAAAGAACAATAATGGAACATAGTGATTAGTCAATTAGTCATAAACGTGTTAGAAATAATTAGAAATGAGTGGTAATAAAAGATCAAAGGTAAACGATGATTCGATTCAAACCGTCTTCTTGAACAATATAGATACCTACACACAACACAAAGATGCGAGTTAATCTTGAAATTGGAAATCTTTGATTTGATTAAAATATGTCGGAATTCATTAATAAGACATTTGCACTGTCTGATTGATGAAAGCGACAAAAGATTATGCAATTGGTTGAGAGAAAAGTTGCTGAAAAAGTTCCTTTATGATTCCCTCTTTAGTATTGTACATTGGGTTTTTGAAGGTAAGAGTCAAAAGCATTTGTCATTTAGTAAATGAATGCTTCCAACCATCCAATTTTCAAATTTTCAAATACAAATTCTTTCAAAGGGAAATCTTACTTGAATATTTTACCAACACAAAGATTATATTCTACTTAGACAAACAAAGAGTTAACATAGCTCATAGATATACTTTCAAGTATACTCGAAAAACAAAGTTTACTCGAAAATATTACAAAAACATAAAGAATGCTTGAGAATACTTTTAATGCTAACAAGTAACATAAAAGTGTGCTCAAAGCATAAAGTGTGCTCAAGAAACAAAGTCTGCTCAAAAACACTTGAAATGTGCAAGTATGCTTGAAGTACACTTGAAATATTAATTTAAATATATAGGTATGCTTGAAGCACGAAGTTTGCTTGATAAACAAAGTTTACTCGAAAACACTTGCAATTTCAAAAATAACGTATTCATACATAAACAACACTTAATTAGAGCAATATTTTAGCAAGTTTGCCTGAAGATATACCAGGTTTACTCGAAAGAGATAAACAAAAAGTAAATAGTCAAGATTACTTGAAAAATATTCAATTTGATTAATTTCAATAAGAAGTCATGAAGTATGCTTAAAATAGACAAATTTCAACTAAACACATAAGTTTACTTGAAACACATATTCAAAGCATAGTTAGACATATTCATATCAAACATTTATCAAGTATGCTCGAATGAGTTGAACTTCAAATAAAACACCTAAGTTTACTTGAAAGTTCATAAACATCAAAGTTTACTTGAAAGTACATATTCAGACATATTCATTGTAAAAATGCAACACCTTTTGTCTTAAACTTTACTTTAAAACAATTTTCTCAATTTAGTTCAAAGTTTAAGGGTAAATGGTGCATAATGAGATCAAATTTTAGTTTAATCATTTGAAATCCTTTTCTAATTTCTAAAAAGATCTCAACATGGGATTATATTGATTAAGTTACCTTTCAATACTTCATTCTCAGCATTATTGTGACACATCAGGCATGTTAATAGCAGGTACTTACTTAGCATGAATTTCATTACTTTGGTGATATGCTTAAGGTTCAATTAGTTGCATAATACATCAATGGATAACACTTATTGCACTATAATGTTCCATATATCTTCTCAAGGCTTATTTGGCTTCTCCTGATCACCCCAAATTGACTTCAACCCACCTGATAATTGGTAAAAAAATTTTCATGACAGAACATTTATAAGTTTCTGAAGATTTAAATTTCAAAACTTTTCAAACTTTGAGGTTGAATGTTGGACTTACATGCCACGCAGTATAGACTTACATGCCTTTCATTCAAGGTGTTTAGGAATTGTATTGATGCCCCATCTTTGTAGTTCTAGTTTAAACCCTCATGTTTCTAAATTTTATCAACTTTTGGTTGATGTATAATCCTTTTGCTCAAATTTGTTATTTGTCATATATACAAAACGATTCATTTTGAGTGACAAAATACCAACAGGCTTGTGTATGACTGGGTAGTTACTTTTCTGCATATCATTTGGAGAGATTTATCTTGAGACATGCATATTTCAACAATGTATCTCCACATTAAGTTTAGCATATTCATTTTGTTTATTTCACCTCAGTTTTTTTGCATTATGGAAAGCTACCATACATATCAATGCTGCTCTAATAGTCTTTTCAGCCTATTAAATCCATATGATTGGTATAAATAATCAATCTACACTCATTTCCCAAAAAGTTGGATCAATTTTCATTGAAAAACCTTTTAAGCTTCTTTAAAGCTTGAACTGAATAGTCTTGTCATATCTCAACACCATTAATTTGCTCAGTTTGTCAAAAATGGTTAATTTAAAAACTTCTTTGAAAATGTTCATTTTAGGAGAAAAGTTTTATAATCAAAGCAAAGTTTTGGCACAAGCAAACAATAACACAATTAAACATAATTAGAAGTGAAAGGTATGCATTAACACAATCAGACTAACATAAAGTTCTAATCAAGATAAATCATGCATAGTCTATCCTGTCGTAAATTCAGATAAACATTTCAAAGTTAATGTAATCACACTTATCAAATTATCATGATCAATCACAGAAACATACCTAAGCATCATAGATACCTAAGTCAAATATATTCATTTAAGAAAATTTCAAACATATCGAATTCACATATTCAGACACAAATCACAAGTAACCACTCAAGACCTTTGAACAGATAATCAGTTAGAACATTTAACATATATCACTAATCAGACTTCATCAAAGTTGATCATGCCTAAAGCTTTTAATAGAAAGTTAGATCTAGTTTATCTAGTGGCTTGGTGAACAAATCAGCCAAGTTGTCACTAGTGTCAACTCTTTTCATTTCTATTATTCCTTTCTCATTGCAATCTCTGATAAACTGGTGTCTGATTTCAATATGCTTGGTCTTTGAATGTTGTATAGGATTCTTAACAATGGACAATGCAGTAGTATTATCAATGAAAATAGGGGTGTTCAAGTAATTCAGACCATAGTCAAGCAGTTGATTCTGAATCCAGAGAACTTGAGCACACCAAGCAGATGCAGCAATGTATTCAGCTTCAACAGTTGAGATTGAAATAGTTGTTTGCTTCTTGCATTACCATGATACCAGCCTGTCTCCTGAGAATTGACAACCACCTGATGTTGACTTCCTGCTCATATTGCAACCATCATAGTCACTATCTGTGTAAGAAAGTAGATCAAAGGCATGGTTCTTGGGATACCAAATACCCAAGTCAGGCTTTCCTTTCAGATTTCTAAAGATTCTCTTGATAACATTCATATGAGATACTTTAGGATTCTCTTGGAATCTTGCACAAACACACACAAAAAACATGACATCTGGCCTTGAAGCAGTCAGATACATCAATGATCCAATCTTAGCTCTGTATTCATATCATCCACAGGCTCCCCCTTTTCATCAGATACCATCTTCTCATGTGTGTCCATTGGAGTAGAAGCAGTCTTCAAGTCTTGGCATTTGAACTTTTTCAAGATGTCTTGTACATACTTGGATTGACAAATGAATATTCCATCCATCTTTTGTTGAACTTGCAATCCAAGGAATAAATTCATCTCTCCCATAGAACTCATATAGTATTTAGACTTCATGACCTCTTCAAACTCTAAACACATATGTTCATTTGTTGATCCAAAAATGATATCATCAACATACACTTTAAGTAGAAGCAAATCTCTTCCTCTTTTCTTGTAGAAGTGGGTCTTGTCAATGGATCCTCTTTGAAAACCATTAGCAAGCAGATGATTTGAAAACTCATCATACCAAGCTCTTGGAGCTTGTTGTAATCCATATATAGCCTTGTCAAGTTTATATACTCTATTTGGATAATCAGGATCCTCAAAACCTGAAGGTTGAGTGGCATACACCTCCTTTTCTATCTTTCCATTTAAGAAAGCAGATTTGATATCTGACTGAAACACTCTTATATTTTTTGAAGCAGCATAGGCTAAGAAGATTCTTATTGCTTCTAGCCTTGCTACTGGAAAAACACTTGTTCAAAATCAATCCCTTCTTCTTGTAGACATCCAAGTACAACTAATCTTGCCTTGTTCTTCATTACAATCCCTCTTTCATCCTTCTTGTTTTTGAAAACCCACTTGGTGCCAATTGCAAATTATTTTCTTGCTTTGTCAATTAGTTCCCAGACTTGAATATTTTTGAACTGAGCTAACTCTTCCTGCATTGCTTCCACCCAACTATTGTCCTTCAAAGCCTGAACAATAATCTTAGGTTCTATTTGGAATAGAAAGCAGGAGTACAAACAAATGTTTGCAGATTCAGATGTGCTTCCAGTCCCTCTTTCAGGCAGGTCACCAATTATGTTTTCAGCAGGATGATTTGTCTCTACAAAATAAGTTTGGATGATTTAATTTGATATTATATTTGTATCAAGATTTGAGTCATTGAGATATGGCTCTTCAATTTTCAAATCTGGTGATTCATTGTTCATTGTAGTTTCTTCAACATTTTGAGTTGATGTTAATGCAACATCGTTTCCCATATTTAAGTTTTGAAACAAAGTTTCCAAACTTGATTGTCTTTCAGTTTGCTCTTGATCTTGCTGGTCACTTGTTCGATCATCATTCATGTCATGATTATCTTGATCATCAAATCCAACTTATAACCCTTATCAAACATCACATCTGGGATATGCTCAAAAGATTATATTGTAAACTTTCCACATGAAAAACTTTATCAAAAGACACTTTCCCATTGGTGAGAATGCCTTTGCCCCCAATTTTCCCTTCATTTTCATCTCTACCAAAAGCAACTGGGCCTTCATATTTTTCTTCATAATTGACCAATGATCTTTTATCACATGTCATGTTCCTGGAACATCCACTGACCATATACCATACATCATTTATTATTGTGGACAGTTGCTGCACAAATCAAAGGAAAAATATTTGTTAAGTGATGAATCACAAGCTATTTCAGCTTGCAAATCATCAGCAACATCATCGGTTGCATTTGTTTTGGGACCCTCATACACTAATTCACAGGACTCATCAGTCTCATTACCAGTTTCAATTGAATTTCCATAATAGGGAATTATGCTTTTGCATTCTTCAATGACTGTTTCCCTTTTGATAATTGTCATTTGAGCTTCAACTTTAGGTTTCCACAAGAACCCATATGGTTCATAACCATGTTTCATTAAAATCTTTTCATCACTAGTAAGTTCAGTTGCTTGTTTTCTTTTGAAGACTTTCTTGTTCAACTTACCCTTTTTCTCCTTGGTTATAAACTTTTCAGAATCAGAGGATTTCACAGAATCTTGAGACTTAAAAGATGTATTTCTGGTGAATTTCTTGGTAACTGAACTTCTTTTCTTTTTAACTGATTCAACTTCTTGAACTTGATCATCATTTTTCTTCTTTCCCTTATTCTAATATTTAGTGTATTTTTTTTGTAGAAACCAAAATCTTGTTCAGACATAGTATGGTCTGGAGCATGAAATGGTTCAGGAGAAAATCTTTCTTGACAGGAATCAATGTGATGACCATAAACATCATAAACTTTACACCATACTTGAACTTTGAAACTTTCACTTGAGTTACCCCTTTTAAATCTTTCACTTGGTCTTGGAGGTTCAACTCCAATGGTCTTTTGAAGAGTAAGTTGGCTATCAAAGTTGATTGAGAATGGCACAAATTCCTCAATATTAGCTCTTAGGTGTTGCTCCTCGGCGGCTTTCTTGGCCTCTTGAGTGGCCCGAGACATCTCTCCCCACCTTCTCCCATCGAATGCAACTCTCGCAAGATCTCCTACCCACTGGTCACAGTATTGGTCAGGACGGTATTAAAGTCCATATAAAGATCATGGTGGGAGCGACCACGCTAAAAAGCCCGTTCCGCCGGAGGAACACATTGGCTGACTAATGCAGCACAAGTATTCGGATCCGTGAAACAAGGTCTCTTCACAATAGTCCATTGAGGGATATACAGGTGATCATCTTCCCCTGGATTAGCCACTCCATAATAATCGAAACTTGAAGATTGTGTAATATCACGGAAATTTCGAGCCAAAAATGTCAAACATCCATAGTCAAGGGACCAATTTTGCCAAATTCTAAACTCCAAGGCTAAAAGTGAAAATTCTGTTTTTATTTCCTATCGCGATACGCGACAGGATAAAAGACGATCCCATCACGTACCGCGACGGGCTTGGTCAAATATTACTAGAAGGAGTCAATGGTGACACGCGATCATCAAAGGTCAACGTCATCGCGTATCGCGATGACGTGGCCTGACACCTCTGGCACAAGAGCTGTCACGTATCCACACGTGGAACCCCCCTTCCGCCACGTGTCCCGACACGTGGCCACAAGTGGCACGTCGTCCACCACGTGTCAACACGTGGCGACACGTGGCAGACCTATTGGGTGACTGGCCTGGGCTACGTCGCGCTACACAACGAGTGCCAAGGAGGTCGTCGCGTACCGCGACGGGTTCCAGAATTTTGCCTATAAATAGCAAGTCCGGGATCTCCATTCCTCACACCAAAAACACACATACAATCCTCTCTCTAACTTCCCTCTAAACCCCGAAAACCCGACCCTCGATCCACCTCGAAAAGCGTGTCCGATTCCTCGTTTTCCTTGCCATCGTTTTTCGAAATTCGTGCCACATTCCACCGACGTATCGACCAAGAAGGTGTTTGTTACTTCCTCTACATGAACATGGTTAGTCTCTCAAGGCGTGCCGATAAGTGGTGAAAAGATTGGCGTTTATCGTTTGGCGAGCGAAGGAAAGTACAACGAGAAGAAGAGTTGACCAAGAAGAAGGAGAAGGTGAGGCGGCATTGGAGTGCTGCTCGAATAGTTAGGGTTTCCATAAACCAAAAAAGGTAGGCGTAACGCCAATGAAAATAATAATAAAATATTATAAAAGGCTTAAACTTTAAGTCGACGTTATACTCGATACCTCGATAAAGAAAAGAAAATATAACAAAGAATTAATAAAAGATAGATTTTGAATATTTAGAAATATGTATATATGTGTGTAAGTATTATATATATATATTCTTTGTTATAAAACTTATTTATGGAATAAATAACTATTCTTAAATAACGAAACAGAAGATTACGTTTCTTAGAAAAGAAGAAACATAGGGTTTTTATAAATAAACTAAAGGTTTATAAATTACTATTAAAACTAAAGGTTTTAAAGTAAAATAGATTTTTAACTAAAGGTTCATCGAGGTAAAGTTTATAAAATAAGACTAAAGGTCTTAAGCCGGATTTTATATCCGACTATCAATTGGTTATACTCGTACCGTAGGTGCGAGATAGCAACGGGAAAGACCCTCGGACGGTGTTTAAAGCCGATCCAAATCAAGAAGGTGAATACGCCCCAACTTTTACAGACTTGTTTTCAAACGAGTCAAATGTGTTACTTGAAAAACTTTACATGAGACTAAGTGTCTTTAAAACATTTATAAACAAGGGTATAAATACTGGCCTCAGGCTATCGTGTACGTTTGTCTGGATCCTTACATATGTGGTGGGCACATCACACCTGGTCATAATTACGCTCGCCTGCGGGGAGTATGACCTTGTGTATACATATAGGCACTCAACTAGTTGAACGTTGCGGTGTTTGCTGGGGGAACCGAGTATAGAGATTTGTGTTTATGAATTGTGTTGTTTTGACTTAATTATTCCTAAGCCACGTTGGGCCGAGACCTACGTAGTCTCGAGGGGTGATTAAGTAAAGAAAATATTTTTAACGTCAACATATTCACCAGCATTCATTGCTGACGTATTTTCTTACATTTTGCAGGTGACCAAGATTAGCACTTGGAATGACAAAGTGCAAGAATCCGATGGCTCGGATATTTTTGTTAAATATAATTAATGGTGGTTTGTTTTGTAAACTTAAGCAAATAAAACCTATAATGGGAACTTTTAAAATCCCGTCTTTTGCATATGTAAACATTATATTTTAAATCCACAAGTTTTAAAGACTTCCGCTATTAAAACGTAACTCTGATTTAATTACAATAGTGGTAATATGTCATACTCCTAGGCCGTAGTTTGGGGTGTGACAAATTGGGAGTGGGAAGCTTCCCAAACACCCACTGGGCGTATTGGGGAAGAAAAGGAAAAGTGAGGAGGAGGTGGAAGTGGAGATTGATGTGGCGCATCGCGCGCTACCAGTTCCTCGGTGCCATGAACTGGTTCCTCTCCCTTAGAACAGGCACGTCATCTGATATGATGATTGTTGGTGAGGGAGATGATGGTTTCTCAGTCTCCGGCGGTGGAGATGATGATTTCTCGGTCTCCGGCGGTGGAGATCGTGGTTTCTCGGTCTCCGGCGGTGGAGATGGTGGTTTCTCGGTCTCTAGCGGTGGAGATGGGGGTTCCTTGATCTTCCGTGGTGGAGATGGCGGTTTCTCGGTCCCCGGCAGTGGAGATGGCAGTTTCTATGAAGATATTCCTTCACCAGAGGCTCCACTTGGTTCTACGGAAAATCAAAGAAAAAAGTTCAGTAAAAAATAAAGTACAAAGTTTTTATGGGAACTTACTGGAGAAATCCTTCACACGATCAGCAAAACTGATCTTTGGTTTCTTCGGACGATTAGTCCGATGCTTCTTTCTGGGTGGTTCCTCCTCGACATCCGCGTGGCTCGTCCCTGCATCACCTTCCTTGGAGGATCGTTGTTTTCTATTTAGCTCCAACTCTGCCAGTGCACGCGTGGTAAATGAAATCTCAAAAGTAGCGTCAGAATCATATTCCTCCTGGGATGATAACTCGTCACTTGAAGACAAGAGTACAATCACCCTATCAGAGGTAATGACAGTTAAGGGACGAGGATTAAGAATGTACGCACCTATTTAGAAAATAGCCTCTGAGGCTATCGGTTCGGCGCACACCTTAGTTGGGAAGAGGAAACGATCTCGGATCCTGTCTAGAAAGGGTAAGTCCTTTGCATCGCGGATGCGTTTCTTCGGCCAACCCATATCGTCTCTAAGGGCATGTAGCATCGACCCTTCGCCTGAAAATGTGCACGGAAATGATTAAACAAACATTATGTAATGATTACAGTTTTTAAAGATTTTAAAGACTTACTCTCATCCGTGTTTTGGAAAAAGGGCTCTAACTCCGGATATGGCCACAAACAGCTCATACCCGCCCACACCAATGCTTCCTCAAGGATGGAACACATGGGTGTGGGCGTCTTCATCGATAATTGGAATCATTCTCGGCCTTCGTGCGGAGCCATGATGATATCTGGCAGCGCCTCTTTAACTGGACGACGAACCATTTTGAAAGGCACGACGTCCTCGGAGATCCAAAAGAACTTTGTTCTCCACTCATTAGCACTACGAGGTGGCTTGGTCCCAATAATCCTTTTTGGAATAAAAACGCAGTTGAACCACCCACCACAGTTGTTTATCCAATAAAAAACCAGAAATCGGTCATGGTAGGGAACCATATCAATTGCCCTACATACGAACTCAAAATAAGGATTTTCGCTTGAGTCCAAATGGATGTATTTGAAAGAGGTGGATCCCATAACCATTGAGTAAATTCCCAAGGAACTTGGTGTCACACCCCCATTCTAGGCCTAGGAGTGTGAACCATAGTTGGTACCATGTTTGTAAATAAATCAGAGTTGCGGGTTTAAGCGGAAGACTTTATAAAAACAAAGGATCATTATTAAAATATTTACAATACAAAAGACGAGATGAAAGTCTCGTTTTAAGTTTACTTGTTTATATGTTTTTACAAAACCACCATATTTTATATTTACACAAAATTATCCGAGCCATCGGATTCTTGAGCTTCTTCGTCTTTCAAGCTCTATTCCTGATTACCTGCAAAATGTTAATAAAATACGTCAGCAACGAACATTGGTGAATATGTTGACGCTAAAAATATTTTCTTTACTTTATCATCCCTCGAGACCACATAAGTCTCGACCCATCTTGGCTTAGGAATAATCAAGTTAAAACAATCATTATAAACTCGAGTCTCTGCTTGAGATCACCTCAGCGAAACACCGCAGCGTTTATGACATAACTTAGGTACCATAAATATACACATGGCCATTCCCCACTCGGACGTAACTTAGGTCCGGATTGTGGCTGGAGGTCGTGACCAAGCGTGGTGCGATGTGACCACCGCGTTCCACATATGTAAGGATCCAGACAAACGTATACCATAGCCTGAGGGCTGGCTTATACTCTTATTTATAATGTTTTTAGAGACACATAGTCTCATGTAAACCCTTTTTCATATAACACGTTTGACTCTTTTGAAAACATGTTTGTAAAGTGGGGCGTATTCACCTTTTCAATGGGATCGGCTTCCAACACCGTCCGTTAGTCTTTCTTCGCTATCTCGCACCTATAGTACGAGTATAACATTCATTAGTCGGATACACGATCCGGCTTAAGACCTTTAGTGTTATCATCTCGATGAACCTTTAGTTCATTATTTCTTTTTACTTTAAAACCTTTAGTTAAAAAGTAATCTTTATAAACCTTTAGTTTATATTTCAAAATCCGACGTTTCTTCTTCTTTAAGAAACGTATTTCTTTTATTTAAGTATATTCATAATACTTAAATAATATATTCAATAACAAAGAATAATTATATATTTATATATATACTCATATATATATATATTCTTTTCTTTCTTTTCTTTGTTATTTTCGTTTCTCTTTAATATTCATCGAGTATAATTCCGACTTAGGCATTAAGCCTTTATAATATTTTAATATTATTTTGGTCGGGCATTATGCCTCCCTTGTTTAGGCTTAGAAATGCCCTAGATACTTGGGCAGCACTTCGACGCCGCTCGCTTATCAACTTTTACTTGATCAATACTTCCTTCCACACTTGGCACGCCTTTCGAGACGTCCACACTTTTGGCACGCACTTCGAGAAATTCATCGGGTCATCGGGCAGTACTTCCTTCTTGTTCGGGATGTCGGGGAGTGGCACGTAAATCGAGGTAACGGGCACGGAAAACGAGTTTCGGGGCACGTTTATCGAGATGGATCGTTGGCACGTATTACGAGGTAGAGAAAGAAAGTTAAAGAGAGAGTAAATGTGTGTTTTGAGGTGTGAGAGCGCTGAGTTCGTGACTGCCCTATTTATAGCAATTTTTGGATCCCATCGCGGTACGCGATGGGTCACTTAGAAGCCTATCGCGTACCGCGATATAGGCTTGATGACGCAGTGTATAGACCTGCCACGTGTCAACACGTGGCAGGCGTTGTGACGCGTGGCGGCATGTGGCACACGTTGTGCCACCGCTTGCCACGTGGCACACGTGTCACAATGTGTCAGACCACGTCAGCGCGTATCGCGATGACGTTGGCTCAACGGCGGTCGCGTACCGCTTTTGACTTTGTCTAGAAGCTTTGACCAAGTCCCATTGCGGTACGCGATGGAATTGTCTTTTGTCCTGTCACGTACCGCGACAGGATAAGAAAACAGAATTTTCATTTTTGCCCTTTGAGTTTAGAAATTGGCAGAATTGGTCCCTTAACTTTGGAAACTTGACATTTTTGGCCCGAATTTTACGTGATGTTACATCCTCCCCACCTTGAAATAAATCTCGTCCTCGAGATTGCTTATGAGAACAAGTGGGGGTATTTATTTTTCATTTCGGACTCGAGTTCCCAAGTATACTCGGGTCCTCTTTGTGAGTCCCATCTTACTTTCACTATTTTCAAAGTTCTTCTTTTAAGTTTCTTTAGTTATGAATCTTCAATTTGGATGGGATGTTCTACAAATTTTAAATTTTCATTGATTTCCACGTCTTTTAGGGGCATTGAAAGAGATTCATCGGCTAGACACTTTCTTAGATTTGAAACATGGAATACGTCGTGTATCCCTTGCATTTCCTCGGGTAGTCGCAAGCGGTATGCGACGGTACCAATTCGTTCGAGTACCTTGAAGGGTCCAACGAATCGAGGACTTAGTTTGCCTTTCTTGCCGAATCGGACTACGCCTTTCCACGGCGAGACTTTCAAAAGAACTTTGTCATCGACACTAAACTCTAACGGCTTACGACGGACATCGGCGTAACTCTTTTGACGATCACGTGCCGTCTTAAGTCGTTCGCGGATTTGAAGAACTTTATCGGTGGTCTCTTGGACTACTTCGGGTCCAAACAATTGATTATCTCCGGTTTCAGACCAGCACACGGGCGTTCTACATTTACGACCATATAACGCCTCAAATGGTGCGGCTTGTATACTCGCGTGATAGCTATTGTTATACGAAAATTCCATTAGGGGTAAGTGGTCGTCCCAACTTCCACCTAAGTCAATCACACAAGCGCGGAGCATATCTTCCAACGTTTGGATAGTCCTTTCGCTTTGCCCATCAGTTTGTGGATGATAGGCGGTGCTAAGGTTTAACTTTGTACCGAGTGCTTGTTGGAAGCTTTTCCAAAAGTGAGACGTGAAACGGCTGTCTCGATCAGAAATTATAGATAGTGGTACTCCATGCAAAGAAACGATGTTGTTCACATAAATACGCGCTAATCTATCCATTGAATATGACTCATTGATAGGTATGAAATGTGCGGACTTAGTTAAACGGTCCACAATCACCCATATAGCGTTATGTTGTCGAGTCGTCTTTGGGAGTTTGGTTATAAAATCCATGGTTATTAACTCCCACTTCCACACGGGAAGTTCGGGTTGCTGGAGCAATCCCGAAGGCTTTTGATGTTCAGCCTTGACTTTCAAGCAAGTAAGACATTTCGCAACGTGCGAAGCGATGTCCTTTTTCATTCCGTTCCACCAGTAGTTCGATTTAAGATTTTGATACATTTTGTCACTACCGGGGTGCATCGTATACTTGGACTTATGGGCTTCGTTCATGATCTTTTCGCGCAAGTCTCCAACGATCGGTACCCAAATCCGGTTTCCCATTCTAAGGATACCATCATCACCTTTGACAAGCGAGTCAATGGTGCTGCTTCGTTTTTCATCGGAGATCTTGTTTTCGTTTATTGCTTGAGCTTGAGCGGATTTGATTTGGTCGATAAGATCGATTTGAAGTTCTAGCCTTAACGCTCGGACTCTTTTTGGCTTTTCGTGCTCTTTACGGCTTAAGGCGTCAGCCACAACATTGGCTTTGCCTTCATGATAAATGATCTCACAGTCATAGTCATTAAGAGTTTTCATCCAGCATCTTTGGTGCATATTAAGCTCTTTTTGCTCAAAGATGTGTTTTAGGCTTTTATGATCGGTGTACATGATAAATCTTACGCCATAGAGATAGTGCCTCCATATCTTAAGTGCAAAGATTATGGCGCCTAACTCTAGATCGTGCGTCGTGTAGTTCTTTTCGTGCACCTTGAGTTGACGAGAGGCATAAGCGATCACTTTCTTTCGTTGCATTAGCACACATCCCAAACCGGAATGGGATGCATCACTAAAGATGACGAAATCTTCGGTACCTTATGGCAAAGCCAGTATAGGAGCTTGGGTAAGTTTTTGTTTAAGTACATCGAACGCATCTTGTTGCTTTGCTCCCATTCATACTTGATATTTTTACGTGTTAAAGAAGTTAAGGGAACAGCGATTCGAGAGAAGTTTTCAATAAACCTTCGATAGTAGCCAGCCAAACCTAAGAAACTTCGAATCTCGGTTGGCGACTTTGGGATCTCCCACTTAGAGATGGCTTCAATCTTATCGGGATCTACTTGAATACCATTGACATTGATGACGTGACCAAGAAATTGCACTTCGTGCAACCAGAATTTGCATTTCGAGAACTTGGCGTACAATTTCTCGGTTCTAAGGATTTCAAGTAGGGTTCGAAGGTGGACTTCATGATCATCCTTATACTTAGAGTAAATAAGTATGTCGTCGATGAAGACGATAACGAATTTATCCAAGTAAGGTTTGCAGATACGGTTCATCATGTCCATAAATGCGGCTGGCGCATTAGTAAGTCCAAACGGCATGACCGTGAACTCATAATGTCCATACCTTGTTCGAAAAGCGGTTTTCGGAATATCTTCGGATTGAACTTTAAGTTGGTGATAGCCAGAACGAAGATCGATTTTGGAAAAGTAGCTAGCACCTTGAAGCTGATCGAATAGGTCATCGATACGTGGAAGTGGATAACGGTTCTTTATTGTGACTTTGTTGAGAGCTCGGTAGTCAATACACATCCGCATGGATCCATCTTTCTTCTTAACAAATAGTATCGGCGCTCCCCATGGCGATGAACTTGGTCGTATAAAGCCTTTCTCGAGAAGTTCGTCCAATTGTTTCTTCAATTCCTTCATCTCAGTTGGTGCGAGGCGATATGGAGCTTTAGCGATCGGAGCAGTTCCAGGAATTAGATCAATTCTAAATTCTACTTCACGATCGGGAGGAATGCCGGGGAGTTCGTCGGGAAATACATCGGCATAATCAGAAACAATGGGAACATCTTTGATTTCTTTAGGTTTTGATTCTTCGGTGACGTAGGCCATGAATGCTAAGCATCCTTGATTTAAACATTTGTTAGCCCTTATCATGGAGATTAGGGTAACTTGGCCTGCGTCTTTATCCCCTTCAATTTGTATAGTACGTTTGTCAGGGGCTTGAAGTTCAACGGTCTTGCTGTTGCAAAGGATACGAGCATGGTTGTCGGATAGCCAATCCATACCCAGTACAACATCAAAACCGGCAAGAGTCATGGGTAACAAATGAATAGGCAAAACGTAACCGGCTAGAAAGATTGTTCCATTTTCTAAGGCTTCGGTAATTTTTACAGTTTCGCCATTAGCGGTCTCGACGCTTAGAGTTTTATTGAGTTTGATTAAAGGTTCGTTTAATAGATTACAAAACTTATAATCTATAAAACTTAAGTTGGCACCTGAATCAAACAAGACCCTAGCATAAGCGTTGTTAACAAGAAACGTACCGGTGATTGTTTCCGGTGTGTCGGCCGCCTTTTCGTATCAAGAACGAAGATTCTTGCATTGCCCTTCTTGGGCTCGTTCTTCTGACTGCTACCACCCGCACCACCCGTCGCGGGTTTGTTTTTAGGGCACTCAAAGCTAAGATGCCCCATTTCTTTGCAGTTGTAGCAGGTCATCTTTTTTTTCCAACAATCGACCGTGGCGTGGCCGGATCGATTACATGATTCACAGACTCTTGAGGCGAAGTTGCATCTACCTCTATGATACTTCTTGCAAATTTTGCATTGAGGGATGCCAAGATTGGAACCAGGCCTTCGTTGGTCGATTCCCTTACCCTTGAAGCGGGTATTTCCGCCTTTCCTTGAATCATGTGCTGGCACAACCTTCTTATCCTCCTCCTTGTTGCAGATCATTTCGCCCATCAGATATCCAGCCAACTCCATCGCGGAGTCAGCGGTTTGTGGTAGGTGTGACCTTACCATGTCACGAATTTCTCGTGGCAAACACCAAATGTAACGTGTAACTTTGCTAGATTCTGGGGTAACCAGCTGGGGAACTAATCGGCAATACTCGTGAAATTTCGTGTTATACTCACGAAGGTTCGTTCGATAACCTTGTGAGCCAAGAACTTTGTTTGAATTTGATCTTTCTCGTGCATTGGACAGAACTTTGACATCACCAACTCTTTAAAGTCATCCCACGTCAATTTGTACATTACTTCCCTTCCTCTACTCATTACTAGCGTGTTCCACCACTCAAGCGCTTCGCCTTTGAACATCAAGGCGGAGTATTATATCTTCTCCTCGTCCGAACATTTGCTTGTAATGACGATCGTTTCCATTTCTTCGAGCTACCTAACCGTGGTGATGGCTCCTTTGTCGCCGTGAAATTCTTTTGGCCCGTAGTACTTAAAGTCTTTGAACGAGCATCCACTTATCTTAAGTTTCTTAAATTCTTTTCTAACACCCTTATTGTCGTTTGAATCATGCTCACTCTCTTCCTCACGTGAAGGTCGAGTACGGGGTTTAGAAACAGATTTTCGGGAAGGATTTTCAGATTGAGTATGTTTTGTTTGTCTATAATGAGATCTATTTTCAGATTCTTCTTGAACAGCTTTTCTAATCATTTGTTGTATTTGATTCATATATTTGTCGGGAATTGGTTCCTCTCGTTATTTCTCGGGACCTTTCCCTTTCATTTCATGTTTCTCGGCTTCCTTTCGGGATGCCTCACGATTATCACTTTGTCTAGACATTCTTTTTAATCTTTTCTTTTATCTGAAATTTAACACATTTCTTTTCTTATTATACAAGTTTTATTTATTTCACAATCATATACATATCATAAATGATATGTATATTATTTTACAACTTACTTATATATCGTTTCAACGATATATAAGGTCCTATCCTTACATTTACATATGATACATATCATACAAACTATATTACACACAAACTTCATCTCTTGTACACACGCCACTATCTTCTCAATCTTTCATAAACTTCTTCACAAATTTGGTAAGTTTGTTGCATTTGCGAAGAAGTTTGTCTCCCATCTTCTTTTTCTTCTAACCATCAGCATCAATCTTCTTTTTCAACTCATCAGTTTCTTGCAAGGCTCGATCCAAATGCTCCTCCTGGGACTGCGGTATGTCCGTAGGATACCCGTATCTTGGAGGTGGGTCGCGGTAACCCATCATCACAATATCGTAGTGGTTCTTGGGATCAGGGTATGGAGTTGCCGTTTCATCATATTGGTAATTGAAGAAAGCATTGGCAGCCTCATTTTGTTCTTGAATTTCTTTTGCCTGTTCTTCAAAGGACGGAATCTTGCCTTGGTAAGGTGGGAAACTTGATGATGCCTTACCCTTGATTTCATGGAGAAATTTCATGTATGGATCAACAGAACCATAGCTTGGGGTGGAGTGTTGCTCTTCTTCGGTGTGGTTACTTCATTTGGATTGTCGGGGAATTCTTCTTCCTCAGGATCTGTCTCCTCCTCAGGTTCAGTTTCTTCCTCCGGTTCCGCCTCCGATTCTTTTTCAAGTTCTTCTTCGGTCATTGCCGGAATGTGGATCTTCTCATATGGCATTGTAACTCTCATCTTGGGTTTGTGAGAGGGTCCTTCCTTGTTGATACGGGAATTAGCAGTATCCGTAGTTGGAGTGCCGGTATACCACCTTTGTTGGTCGGAATGACATTGCATCCAGTCGGATGATGAAGAAGACTTTGGTTCCTCCTTAATTGGGATATTTTGGAGGAAAGCATACGAAGGATGAGGATTTGGCAAATATCCGGTCAGGTAATGTTGTGGCTCTTCGGATGGTTGATAAGTCGGGATCTCGGACGGTTGGTACATCGGTAGACTTGTTGGGTGATAATTTGAATTTCTCGGTGCTTGGTACACTTCATGTGGGGTGTTTTCTAGGTGGTAGATCGGACTTGGATTGGGGTTTTGGTTGTGTTCCTCGTTGAAGAATGATTCAAAGTAATCCTTGCTCATGATTCCTTGTGGAAACTTATAGTACTTCCTTGCTCTTCTTACTTCCTTGTCATAATATTCCATTAACTTCTCGTAAGACATCTTGATAGGTGGTTTAGATTGAAGAGAGGGAAAAGAAAAGGTTACCAACCAATCTTATCCCTATTCACATTAACAAGTAAATATTTCCTACGCTTGAATCGAAGCTTGGGTATTGTTTTATGATACCCAATTGGCTAAGATCGATGGCTCTGATACCAACCTGTCACACCCCTATTCTAGGCCTAGGAGTGTGAACCATAGTTGGTACCATGTTTGTGAATAAATCAGAGTTGCGGGTTTAAGTGGAAGACTTTATAAAAACAAATGATCGTTATTAAAATATTTACAATACAAAAGACAAGACGAAAGTCTCGTTTTAAGTTTACTTGTTTATATGTTTTTACAAAACCACCATATTTTATATTTACACAAAATTATCCGAGCCATCGGATTCTTAAGCTTCTTCGTCTTTCAAGCTCTATTCCTGATTACCTGCAAAATGTTAATAAAATACGTCAGCAACAAATGCTGGTGAATATGCTAACGCTAAAAATATTTTCTTTACTTAATCATCCCTCGAGACCACATAAGTCTCGGCCATCTTGGCTTAGGAATAATCAAGTTAAAACAATCATTATAAACTCGAGTCTCTGCTTGAGATCACCTCAGCGAAACACTGCAGCGTTTATGACATAATTTAGGTACCATATATATACACATGGCCATTCCCCACTCGGACGTAACTTAGGTCCGACCCATCGTGGCTGGAGGTCGTGACCAAGCGTGGTGCGATGTGCCCACCGCGTTCCACATATGTAAGGATCCAGACAAACGTATACCATAGCCTGAGGGCTGGCTTATACTCTTATTTATAATGTTTTAGAGACACATAGTCTCATGTAAACCCTTTTTCATATAACACGTTTGACTCTTTTAAAAACATGTTTGTAAAGTGGGGCGTATTCACCTTTTCAATGGGATCGGCTTCCAACACCGTCCGTTAGTCTTTCTTCGCTATCTCGCACCTATAGTACGAGTATAACATTCATTAGTTGGATACACGATCCGGCTTAAGACCTTTAGTCTTATCATCTCGATGAACCTTTAGTTCATTATTTCTTTTTACTTTAAAACCTTTAGTTAAAAAGTAATCTTTATAAACCTTTAGTTTATATTTCAAAATCCGACGTTTCTTCTTCTTTAAGAAACGTATTTCTTTAATTTAAGTATATTCATAATACTTAAATAATATATTCTATAACAAAGAATAATTATATATTTATATATATACTCATATATATATATATATATATATATATATATATATATATATATATATATATATATATATATATATATATATATCTTTTCTTTCTTTTCTTTGTTATTTTTGTTTCTCTTTTATATTCATCGAGTATAATTCCGACCTAGGCATTAAACCTTTATAATATTTTAATATTATTTTGGTCGGGCATTTTGCCTACCTTGTTTAGGCTTAGAAGTGCCCTAGATACTTGGGCAGCACTTCGACGCCGCTCGCTTATCAACTTTTACTTGATCAATACTTCCTTCCACACTTGGCACGCCTTTCGAGAAGTCCACACTTTTGGCACGCACTTCGAGAAATTCACCGGGTCGTCGGGCAGTACTTCCTTCATGTTCGGGATGTAGGGGAGTGGCACGTAAATCGAGGTAACGGACACGGAAAACGAGGTTTCGGGGCACGTTTATCGAGACGGATCGTTGGCACGTATTATGAGGTAGAGAGAGAGAGAGTAAATGTGTGTTTTGAGGTGTGAGAGGGCTGAATTTGTGACTGCCCTATTTATAGCAATTTTTGGATCTCATCACGGTACGCGATGGGTCACTTAGAAGCTTATCGCGTACCGCGATATAGGCTTGATGACGCAATGTATAGACCTGCCACGTGTCAACACGTGGCAGGCGTTGTGACGCGTGGCACCACGTGGCGGCACGTGGCACACTTTGTGCCACCGCTTGCCACGTGGCACACATGTCACAACATGTCAGGCCACGTCATCGCGTATCGCAATGACGTTGGCTCAACGGCGGTCGCGTACCGCTATTGACTTTGTCTAGAAGCTTTGACCAAGTCCCATCGCGGTACACGATGGGATTGTCTTTTTTCCTGTCGCGTACCGCGATAGGACAAGAAAACAGAATTTTCATTTTTGCCCTTTGAGTTTTGAAATTGGCAGAATTGGTCCCTTGACTTTGGAAACTTGACATTTTTGGCCCGAATTTTACGTGATGTTACACTTGGTTATCCGAAACCGAAGATTCCCATGAGAAAAGAATCATCATAGACGGCCATCTTGCCAGCCAGAGGTTTACTAGCAATAGATCCAACGGAAGGGAACTCCGGCCCCCATTCTGCCGGAATCCTGTAGGCGTTGACGATCTTCTCATAATCTGACCTTATCCAAATAACCTCCACGGTATCAATATTTAGAGACGACAACGACTTTTTATCACTGGCCATAACTTCGGCAACAAAAGGCGAACAATGAGCAATTTTGAACAGTGATTGAAGGAAAAAGATAGAGAGAGCAATAAGTTACAAAGGCGATAAAACTTTCAAATAATACCTAACACTCTTATTTATACCCATCGCAATAAATGCGATGGGAGGCTGACAGTGGAGAGAGAAATGAATGAACTAGTAAGAGAACGCCATGTCACGCGGGAAATTCGAAAAAGACTAAAAGCGAACAATCGGGTACAGTAACAACTGACATAAATGTCACGTCACATGTTCACGCGCCTGCAAGCTGTCAAATCTCCTTTTTTTCATGGTTATCCACACCAAACAAAGAATTATCTTTCACCAACCTTCAAAAATTCAAATATCACTAAAATTTCTTAAGTCCAAAATTTCACCCGCATAAAAACTCACGCGGAAGAAAAAATGGACTGGGGGTACTTATAGAGTTAGGGTATCGAAAAGACCCAAATACCCTTAAGTACCACCCGCGGGTCAGAGAGGATTACCTCATATGCCACCCGCGGGACATATAAACCACCCGCATAACTCAAAGACAGAGGAAGGACAATAATATTTCCTAGAGACTATGTACGGGAGGAACTAGTCGCCCTCAGAAGTCATCTGCAGGGTAATGTTCCCACCCGCAATAATGACCAGAAGGCAACGTCATAGCCAGCTGTATTCAACCAACTTCCTTTTAGAAGATTTACCAAGATCCTTTCTTGGAAAGCACGTGATTTACCAGCCAATAGGAGAAAGACATGTGGCCAGGCTGTTATAACCGTGCACATGACCAGGTTTATCTCGTCCTATCACAAGAGGACACATGTCCAGGTTGTTACAACCATGCACATGGGCCGTATAGCCCAATCTATCGTATGATGACACGTGTCTAGGCGGTTACAAGGGCATCTTCTAGATGATGACAGCTGGACCAATAATATTCCCAAATCCTTCGGCTGTAAATACCTTCACAATTTCCATGAGGTATTTATTCACTCCCAACTATCTACTCTAAATACTTTAGTACCTTATCTTCACCGGAATTGTACATATTCTCACGCCGGAGGGTGGTTACGGGAAGACCCCCCTCTTGTCCTTCCCGTAACGAGGTCATGGTGGTTGTTTTGCAGGTTTCTGTCACTGGACTTGGAGAGATCGAACTCGTATCGTTGTTGGTAACTGTTTGACTGATACCCTGTGGACTCATTGGATCTAGGACTTGTTAAGGAATTAGATCCGTTTTTCTTCAGGACTGGATAAACCTCACAGTACTATTAGGTATGTTGCAAAGAAATTGCTTGAAATTGGAGGGCAAAAGTTGGATTTAACTGGTGTTGCTCAGGAACAATGGAAATTGTTGGCTACTAGATTTAAGCGTTTGAAAGAGGTATGCGTTTAAAAGAAAGCAAGAAAGTTAAATTTTTAGAAAACTATTGTTTGTGTATATATGAAATTTTAAGTTTTAGAAAGAAAGGGTAAAATGATCATTTCTTAAATTTTTTTTAATAAAACAGACGTATATGATATTTATTTTATATATGTTTGATTATGATATGTTTAGCTTTTGTTGTGTATATATATATGATATTTTCCTAGTTTGTATGGGGTATATATGAAATTGATCCCAAATTAACTCAGTCTAAAAGTAAACCGGTCAAATGAGTTAAAGTGGCCCAAATTGTAAGAGTGTGCAGAGCATGGGTCGTTTTTGGGCTCAAACCAAACCAAAAGTTGAAAAATCGTTTTTTAAGTTTTTGAGAACCGTTCGCTTTTTGTTTTTATTTTGGGTTCGCTTCGCTTTCGGTTTTATGGTTTGTATTTTGGCTTGGAATTGGTTTTGGTTTTATCATCTTAGCTTGAAATTTTTGGGCCCAAGTTCATCAATCATTTTGTTAGTTAATGATTAATTAATTTTGTTATTATATGTTTGGGATAACATATATGGATTAGACTATGTATTTAATTCTTATAAATTTCTTAACATTCAAAACAAGTTGAAAGTCCATAAAGTCGATTTAGTTTGGTTCGTTTTCCTTTTATTTGCTTAATTTACATGCAAAACCTAAACCGAACCGAACCGAAAATTCCATAAACCAAACCGTAAGTTTTTTTCTGGGGTTAGTCCTTTCCCTTCGGTTTTTTCAGTCAAGGATCGGTTTTTTATTTTTTTTTTCATGCACACCCCTACCCCAAAGTGTATATCTAGTGCACAAAACCTCTTTGGTTTTGAATTTGTATTTTGTAAACTATAACTCATGAACTGGTTATAGAAAGTTTAAATGGTCCGCAGTTGTTGTAAACTTGTTAATTTGTTCCACGTTTTGTGTACAGACACTCGAGAAATGTGGATGGGAGATAATTGAAGCGTGTGGAGGCGTTTCGGTGATTGCAAAAGCTTCTAGTTATTTTGGCAAAAACGTTAAGGTAGAAAAAGATGGGTCTACATGTCTGTGCATCAACTGGCCTTGTTGGATGGGTATTACAGGATATTGTCGGTTCACTTTCTCCTTGGATGATGGTGATTTCGACCAAGCTTTGGATGGCATCTTGAAATTCAAGAAACTGGTCAACTAGCTCCAACTGTCAAATTTTATTTCCTTTGTGTTTGCGACTTAGGTGTCACAAAATAAGCCATTCATCTCGTTGTTGAGCTACAAGTGTTTTGTGTTGTAAAAGCATTGAAGTTGGGTTCGTTAATTAATCTAAATATCTATCTATCTATAATATATATATAAACGAAGACATAAAAGTCACATGTCGCGATGTGGTCGCTCCTCCTTTTTTTGGAGTCACCATATTGCTTGATTTTTAAATGAAGGTTTTTCATGCATTTGACCCGAATTCATGGGTATAGGTCTTACCAAACCCTTATATTCCTTAAACGGGTTATAACATCTCATTAAATTAAAAATTATCATCACTAATTATTGATGTAAAAATCCTATAAAATAGGATATAATAAAAATTAATATCTTATTTATTTTAAAAAAGATATGTATATTATTTAAATTAAAAAACCAATTTGATACTAAAATATTATTTATAATTAAAAAATCAATTTTATAGTAAAAAAAATAAGCGGGTCATAGGTCTCATCAAAACCATATAGCTTTTAAACCGGGTTATAACATCTCATATATTTGTTAAACAATTTATCATCAAACTATGAGTATATTATTAACTTTCATACAATAAAAAAATTATAAATTCAAAAAATAAATAAATATTAGAACAAACAATATAAAACAACCACGTAATACGGGGGATAAAAACTAGTACTATTATAACAAATCAAGTTTTCCACATAAAATGAAAAAAATATTTTACTGGGAATTGAACTCACTACCTTACTTTTAAAATGTTTGTAGCTTACTAACTCAATTATGATGAATTGATGTTAGCCTTCTTTTTTTTTCTTTATCGGTATAGATTCACAACCTTACATCTTGATTTCTTTTAAAATTAAAATAAAAACTATTGGTTACTTTTCTCTGTATTTTAGAAATTTTAATTATATTTTGTGAGTCAATAAATTATGTTATTATGTATATTATTAAATTTAACTTTATTGTTTTATTTTTTAAACACTCGTCTATCAAATAGGCTCTATCCTAATTAATGTAATGTAACAGTAACACTATGCTAAGCCCGGAGTAGCAAATTCTGAAAGAGGAGAGGAATAAAAACCTTATCACTTTGTGATAGTGATTTAAGTCATCGTTATTGTAAAGTTGAAAGGATCTGAAAACAATCTTTGAGAAGATACTGATTTGTGCAAATGCTTGTCGAAATGAGCAACGTAAGTAGTTGTAACGTATCGACACCTGCAACTATAAAATGCAATTTCTGTAGTTTTACATGTTCAAAACCTATGTAGCATGGGAACGGATACGAGACTGGGATACGGGGAAGATACGGGGTACGGGGAACGACAAAACTCAAAATACAAGATACGGGTAAGTACGGCGAACTAGAGGTTTTCAACCGCGGGTCACAATTAATTATATAGAATTTACTGTTGTATAATAAGTTTGTTTACTATTTGTGTCACATCTAAATGAATTAGTAATCTAATATGGTTAAATTAAAAAGGTTCAAATAAAACAATCAAGACATTTATACAGTATATTTTGCTTATACTAAATTAAATTAAATAAAAATAATAATGCAGAAATAAACTCGTAAAGCTCACTATGAATTTTTCACATTCGAAAAAATTAATAATTAAAAAAGGGATGAGGAAAAACTAAAGTGTTGTATTCGGCCCAAAACACAATTCAAATATAACCTAAACATAAGTATCGGGAGACCGTTTTTTTTCTTCTTCTTCATCTTTCATATAACACCTGCAATTCCGACACTCCAAAACCCAAACCTAAGTCAGGGAAATGCAACAAGTAGACACTTTTTTCATCCTTCTCTCTCTACGACTGCTTTGCACACGGATGTCTAAACGGATTTTTGACGGTCCCGACAGTCCCCAAAGGCCCAGAATCGTTTGTTGACCGTCCCTATTTAACGGATTCCCCCGGGAAATGTTTCGGATGTTTTTCGACGGCGTTTCCATCCCCATGATGGAGACTCAAGCCTAGCCGGCGTTTCGGTGCATGAGAGTTCAACACACACTCAATGATCACAAAAATCAAATAAATACAAACAAAAAACACTTAATACAAACAATAGGTAGATGACGTGAAACAAAATGAGATTATCTCTATTTCATGATTAGTTTCTTTGAGCGATTTAGATGATAATGAATTTGGGATTTGGATCTCGATTACAGATTCTCGGTCAAAGGAATCACATCTTACATGGATCGCCAGGAGCTGCCGGAGGTTACATTCGTACGATATGGAGCAACTATTTTCCAAGGAAGAATAATATCATGTGTCACACCCCAACCTAAAGCTGAAATGTCGGGGCGTGAACTGTTGCTTACAGCTCTCAAGGTACTATCATGCAATAATTAAAATGACAATATCTATTTATTTAATTCAGTTATTCCAACAAAATCCAAATAAACAAAATACATCATCCATAATTAAAACAAATAAGACAATAGATAGTTCAAATCAGATTAAATCTTGATATCTCTTCTCTAGTATAATAAACCTTAGGTTTCTTTAATAGATCATGATCAATCAAATCACACGGTGATCTGCATATGCGTTGAAAATAAAATAGATTTTTGTCAACACGAGGTTGAGTGAGTAAAACACCATTTAAGTGAAATGTATAATAAATAAATAAAAATGCAAACTGTTCCTGTGAGATAAATAGTTAATCCATAGCACATAAACAATTCAACCAAACAATAAAGATAGGGCCAAACTGTTGCCATACGAATGGACATTGGTTACCAAAGATAGGGCTAAACTGTGACACCCGGTAAAATCCCAATCCCTTAAACCAAGTAATCAACCTAAATATTAGGTAATTATGTTATGTGCGCCCTGCGCGAGCGCGCCATGTTAGTCAGCGCGTGCATTTGTTATGTGCGCCCTGCGCGAGCGCGCCATGTTAGTCAGCGCGTGCATTTGTTATGTGCGCCCTGCGCGAACGCACCATGTTAAGAACCAGCGTGGGCATATGTTATATGCGCCATGCGCGAATGTTTTGGCTTTATGTTTTCATGTACCTTAACGTTATGATGTCTAATGGGTTGACCGTCACGCATGATGCTAAGGCGGGTGCACCCTAAATCATTTATGCGCGTGCGGAAGGGAACTAACCTCCCCGCATGGCGGGAACATTGAGAGCTAGTTTGTCTGAAGCTCCAAGATGGAATTGACTTCAACATAACTGATCACTATGTTGAAATACCAAGACCACTTGGAGGATCTACAAATGAAACTCAATGTCCCTGACTGCGAGAAGGTTACGTACCTACCCGCAGCAAAGAAACATTCTACACGCAGAATCCTACACGCATAAGGCTGTACGCGCAAGGTTCACGCACAAAACACAGTATTTTTCAGAATAAAGGGGATTATTCCCGCCCAAAAGAAAACAGTAACGTGTTTCAGAAAATTTCTACTTTTTACTGTGCACTGGCAAAAGCACACTGTGGCATGAACAGTCAACTATCAGCCACCCTACTCTCACCAACCACAGACCTGCATGTCCTGCGAAAATCAGAATCTTTTACCCACTCCTCCACTTTTGAATAAATAATAATACTTTCCATACTTTATCATCATCACACCTAGATATGAAAAGATTACAATCCCCTAAATCAAGGGATTGTGTTCCATTGAGTTTGCCTATAAATATGTAACCTAAAATTATCACTCAACACACTTCAAACTTCTCTCTTAAAACTGCAAAACTGCTCTGAATCATCTCCCAAGCATCTATTTGATTTTCAATTCCGTTCCTGTTACTAGGTAAGCCGAGATTATAACCTTGAGATCTACTTTCCAACCCTTATATCTTGATCTTAATATAGATTTCTTGTTATTTAATCGTATTCTAGACCTTCGATTCCGAGGCCAACACCAGGAAAACCCGAATCTCGATTAATCCCTTAACAAGAACCTCAGGTGAGTCTCACAGCCCCCATTTCACTATTTTCACTGTTTTTAACCTGTTTTCGGGGCGAGGGACACGTGTTTAAATTACATTTTATCATGGTATATTTACGAACAATGCAAGCGATTATGTGTTTAACTTATAATTTATTATGGTAAGTTTTCGAGCAATGCAAACAGTTATCTATGGTTTTCGATATGAGTGCGCAAGAACGAGTAAGTGATCACTTTACCATTGGAACTCTAAGGGTAGGGACTGCTGGTTTGATCCACCCACTCGTAGGGGTCGCACCTCTTACTTAGACGAGTGCCTAGTATGGTTAAGGGGCAGTACTATGGGGTCGAGCCCGCTCGTAGAGGTCGCGCCTCTTACTTAGACGAGCGCCTTGTTTTCCGGCACAACGTCCGCGCGTAACCCGCGGGACGGTAATACGTTATTTTAGCTCGTAGTGGCAGCGCCACTTACATAGACGAGCACGATTTTTCAGAAATGTCCACGCGTAAACCGCGGGACGATAATACATTATTTTAGCTCGTAGTGGCAGCGCCACTTACACAGACGAGCGCGTCCTCAGAAATGTTCGCGCGTAACCCGCGGGATGGTTTTATCAGAATTATGTTGTCAGATCTGTTTCAAGATGGTTTTATCAGAATTATGATGCAATATGATTTATCAAGTTACTAAAACTTGTGAACTCACTCAGTTTATACTGATTCAAATGTTTTTACGTGTCTTTCAGGAGATAATTAGGTAGCGCATGGAGTCACACTTAGAGCACCTCACGCTGAACATCTAAATTAGCTTTTTGGAAGATTTTAGTTCTATCCCTTCGATGCGCGTGGTTGTTCCCGCCGCGCATGGGGATATGGCGTGGAAATCTTCAACAGTTTTTATACTTGGATGTTTTTATGTAATTTTTAAACAATGTAATGTATTGTATTAAACATTTCATGCGCAATGAAAATCTTTGAATGTTTGCAATGGCCCGTGCTTAATTATCAATCCCCACTCGCGCGCGCCCGGCTGTTTCCGCCGCTCAGGGCCGGGTGTGACAGATTGGTATCAGAGCACTGGTTATAGCGAACTAGGAAAAGAAGTTTTAACCTAGACTATAACCGTTGGGGAATCACATGAAATACTTTTCAAAGAAAATATTTTCAAAAGAAACTATACACACACTTAGGAACACGGGTCACACAGTGTCTAGTAAATAATGATAACATTATGTGCTCAGAGTACATGCGCTAAGTTTGATATCTTTCCATTCTCTTTTAAAGCGAGAATGCCTCCAACTAAAGCCAAAGGAATTACCATGACACCCGAGGAACTCGCGGAAATAATCGCGCAAGCGATTGCGACACATGAGGCCAGCAAGGCCGAATCAAGTCAGGGTCGTCAGAATGAGACCCCAGAACCTGAATCAGGAGCCTTGGACAAAGGATGCTCCTATAAGACATTCATGGCCTGTAGGCCTTGGTCATTCAAAGGCACTGAAGGAGCCATTGGGCTCTACAATTGGATTGACAAGATGGAGACAGTTCTCTCCATTAGCAGATGTAGTGAGAACCAGAAGGTCCTCTACGCGACCTGCATGTTCCAAGAAGCAGCTTCATCTTGGTGGAAGCTTCAAGTGAAGACTTTGGGGCGAGAAGTTGCTCTTCACAAGACCTGGGAGGAACTGAAGGAAATGTTGATGAGAAAGTTCTGCTCACGCGCAGAGATTCAGAGTCTGCAACAAGAATTCTGGAACCACACTATGGTAGGAACGGATATCGACGCCTACAACAACCGGTTCAACGAGCTTTGTCAGTTGGTGCCAGATATGGCAAACACAGAGGAAAAGAAGGTCGAGAGGTATATCTTTGGGTTGCCTCCTGTTGTTAGGGTTCCGCTCAACGCCGCAGCGCCTCCAACCTTCGATGAGGCGGTTGCGCGGGCCATCACCCTTACAAGGGATACGGTCCGTGCGGGTATGTTGACTACGCGCGGAAGCGAGCAGCGAACCTCTGACTCCAAAAGGAAATGGAACTCTCACCACCGAGGGTCCGACTCCAAGCAGCCACCGTTCAAGAAGCAGGAAAGCGCAAGGGTTTACGCGATCCAAGCCGCGGAACCATCAAGGAAGGGATACAGTGGGCCTCACCCATGGTGCAACAGATGCAAGTTTCACCACGATGGTGAGTGCGCGAGCGTCACGTGCGCCAAATGTGGCAGACCAGGGCACAAGACGATGAATTGCCGTGTCAGAGAAGCTGGAGCAAGCGACAACTGCTACGCATGCGGGAAGCCAGGGCATTTTAGTCGGGATTGCCCGCAAAAGGGGAACCAAGCTCGCGGGAGAGCTTTTGTGATCGGCGCAGGCGAAGCAAAAGAAGAGCCGAATGTGGTAACCGGTACGTTTTTACTTAACGGCCATTTTGCATCTGTCTTATTTGATACTGGCGCTGATCTAAGTTTTATATCCACTGAGTTTAAAAACTCCTTAGGTCTAGCAACCAGTAGGCTAGACATACCTTATACTATAGAACTGGCCAATGGTAGGCAGTTGTGCGCGAGCGAAAGGGCTGAGCAATGTGTTTTATTCATGGGAGGTCACGAGTTCAATATTAACTTGTTGCCTATAGATTTGGGAAGTTTTGACATTGTGGTAGGTATGGATTGGTTAGTCGAGAATCTCGCAGAGGTTATTTGTCATGAGAAGCAGGTCCGGATTCCACTGTTGAACGGAGAAACTTTGATGATTCAAGGGGAAAGAAAGGGAGTTGCGACGAAACTGATCTCGTGCCTAAAGGCGCGCAAGTGCCTAAGGAAAGGGTGCTACGCCTTCTTGGCGCATGTAGTAAAGAAAGATGAGCGAAGAATGGAAGACTTACCTGTAGTGCGCGAATTTCCAGAAGTTTTTCCTGAAGATCTGCCCGGATTACCGCCGCCGCGACAAGTCGAATTTCGCATTGATTTGGTCCCCGGAGCTGCGCCAGTAGCACGAGCGCCTTATCGATTAGCTCCATCTGAGATGCAAGAACTATCCAATCAGTTACAGGAACTATTGGATAAGGGTTTCATTCGCCCAAGTTTCTCACCTTGGGGAGCTCCAGTACTGTTTGTAAAGTAGAAGGATGGTTCCTTCCGGATGTGTATTGACTACAGGGAGCTGAACAAGCTGACAGTCAAAAATCGGTACCCTTTACCGAGGATTGACGACTTATTTGACCAGTTGCAGGGATCCAGTTATTATTCGAAGATAGATCTACGGTCAGGATACCACCAACTTAGGGTCCATGAGGAAGACGCGCCAAAGACAGCCTTCCGAACTAGATATGGCCATTATGAGTTCTTAGTGATGCCTTTCGGGCTAACTAATGCGCCGGCTATATTCATGGATCTGATGAACCGTGTGTGCAAACCATACTTGGACAAGTTTGTGATTGTGTTTATAGATGATATTCTGATTTACTCTCGGACCAAGGCCGAGCATGAGCAACACCTGAGATTGATTTTGGAATTGTTAAGGAAAGAAAAGTTGTATGCGAAGTTTTCCAAGTGCGAGTTTTGGCTTAGAGAAGTTCACTTTCTCGGTCACGTTGTAAACGAGAAAGGAATTCACGTTGATCCTTCCAAAGTCAAGGCCATCGAAAACTGGGAAGCGCCAAAAACCCCAACTGAGGTGAGGCAATTCCTAGGACTAGCTGGCTACTATCGACGCTTCATTGAGAACTTCTCCAAGATAGCTCTACCTCTGACCGCGCTAACTCAGAAAGACAGGATGTTTGTTTGGGGCGAAAACCAGGAAGCAGCGTTTCAAATGTTGAAGCAGAAGTTATGTAGTGCGCCAATTCTATCTCTGCCCGAGGGGACAGATGACATCGTCGTTTACTGCGACGCTTCACATCAAGGACTCGGATGTGTCCTTATGCAGCGAGACAAAGTCATAGCGTATGCCTCGCGCCAACTTAAGACCAATGAGAAGAACTACACAACGCATGATCTGGAACTTGGAGCGGTTGTCTTCGCGCTAAAGATTTGGCGCCATTACCTCTATGGTACTAAGTGTATAATCTTTACGGATCACAAGAGCCTTCAGCATATATTCGATCAAAAGGATTTAAACATGAGGCAACGAAGATGGGTTGAACTGTTGAATGATTATGATTGCGAGATAAAGTATCATCCGGGGAAGGCGAATGTGGTAGCAGACGCGCTAAGTAGGAAGGAGCGAATAAAAACGCTACGAGTCAAGGCTCTAAGGTTGACCATTCGCGCGGAGCTCTCTACTCGCATCCGAGAAGCTCAGCAAGAAGCCTTGAAACCAGAGTTTGTTAAAAACGAAGCCCTTGGGGGTATGATTAAGAATTTGGAGCTCAAAGAAAACGACACTCGATATTTTGCTAACCGCATATGGGTCCCTCTCAAGGGAGGATTGCGCGAACAGGTCTTGAACGAAGCTCACAAGACGCGGTATTCCGTACATCCTGGCGCAGACAAGATGTACCAAGATGTTAAAACGCTGTATTGGTGGCCCAATCTTAAAGGCGCCATCGCGACGTATGTCAGTAAGTGCCTGACGTGTTCAAAAGTAAAGGCTGAATATCAGAAGCCGTCGGGGTTACTTCAGCAGCCAGAAATTCCCATGTGGAAGTGGGAACAAATCTCTATGGACTTCATCACCAAACTGCCAAGGACACCTGGGGGTTATGACACGATCTGGGTTATTGTAGATCGGCTAACTAAGTCAGCGCACTTCCTGCCGATCAAGGAAACCGATAAGATGGAAAAGTTAGCCCGATTGTATATTCGAGAAGTAGTTTCAAAACATGGAGTCCCAGTGTCCATCATTTCTGATAGAGATAGTCGGTTCACATCAAGGTTTTGGAGATCGTTACAAGGAGCTCTAGGTACTCGCCTTGATATGAGTACAGCTTATCATCCTCAAACGGATGGGCAAAGCGAGCGAACAATCCAGACATTGGAAGATATGCTGCGCGCGTGCGCAATCGATTTCGGTGGTAGCTGGGATACTCATCTCCCATTGGTTGAATTTTCTTACAACAACAGCTATCACACAAGTATTAAGGCTGCGCCGTTCGAAGCTTTGTATGGGCGCAAGTGTAGATCCCCACTGTGCTGGGCTGAAGTGGGTGACAAGCAAATGACTGGTCCAGAATTGATCCAAGAAACAACAGACAAGATTTTTCAGATAAGGAATCGCCTTAAGACAGCGCGCGACAGACAGAAGAGCTACGCAGATGTGCGAAGGAAACCATTGGAGTTTCAAGTAGGGGATAAAGTACTTTTGAAAGTCTCTCCATGGAAAGGAGTCCCCCGTTTCGGCAAGCGAGGAAAGTTGAATCCGCGCTACATTGGACCATTTGAGATCCTGGAAAGGATCGGTCCGGTTGCTTATAAACTCCATTTACCCGCCGAACTCAGTGGAATTCATGACACGTTTCATGTGTCCAACCTCAAAAAGTGTTTATCTGATGAAACGTTGATTTTACCGTTGGAAGAAATTCACATCGACAAACAGCTGCACTTCGTAGAAGAACCCATAGCAATAACCGATTGGAAAGAACAAAAGTTGCGCAGAAGCAGAATCAAGTTAGTAAAGGTTCAATGGAACTCGAGGCGTGGGCCTGAATTCACTTGGGAAAGAGAAGACCAGATGCGCATGAAATACCCACACCTCTTTCAGAGCATGGCTTCTGCCAGCAACGTCTCCTAAATTTCGGGACGAAATTCGCTTAACAGGGGGAGAATGTGACACCCGGTAAAATCCCAATCCCTTAAACCAAGTAATCAACCTAAATATTAGGTAATTATGTTATGTGCGCCCTGCGCGAGCGCGCCATGTTAGTCAGCGCGTGCATTTGTTATGTGCGCCCTGCGCGAGCGCGCCATGTTAGTCAGCGCGTGCATTTGTTATGTGCGCCCTGCGCGAACGCACCATGTTAAGAACCAGCGTGGGCATATGTTATATGCGCCATGCGCGAATGTTTTGGCTTTATGTTTTCATGTACCTTAACGTTATGATGTCTAATGGGTTGACCGTCACGCATGATGCTAAGGCGGGTGCACCCTAAATCGTTTATGCGCGTGCGGAAGGGAACTAACCTCCCCGCATGGCGGGAACATTGAGAGCTAGTTTGTCTGAAGCTCCAAGATGGAATTGACTTCAACATAACTGATCACTATGTTGAAATACCAAGACCACTTGGAGGATCTACAAATGAAACTCAATGTCCCTGACTGCGAGAAGGTTACGTACCTACCCGCAGCAAAGAAACATTCTACACGCAGAATCCTACACGCATAAGGCTGTACGCGCAAGGTTCACGCACAAAACACAGTATTTTTCAGAATAAAGGGGATTATTCCCGCCCAAAAGAAAACAGTAACGTGTTTCAGAAAATTTCTACTTTTTACTGTGCACTGGCAAAAGCACACTGTGGCATGAACAGTCAACTATCAGCCACCCTACTCTCACCAACCACAGACCTGCATGTCCTGCGAAAATCAGAATCTTTTACCCACTCCTCCACTTTTGAATAAATAATAATACTTTCCATACTTTATCATCATCACACCTAGATATGAAAAGATTACAATCCCCTAAATCAAGGGATTGTGTTCCATTGAGTTTGCCTATAAATATGTATCACTCAACACACTTCAAACTTCTCTCTTAAAACTGCAAAACTGCTCTGAATCATCTCCCAATCATCTATTTGATTTTCAATTCCGTTCCTGTTACTAGGTAAGCCGAGATTATAACCTTGAGATCTACTTTCCAACCCTTATATCTTGATCTTAATATAGATTTCTTGTTATTTAATCGTATTCTAGACCTTCGATTCCGAGGCCAACACCAGGAAAACCCGAATCTCGATTAATCCCTTAACAAGAACCTCGGGTGAGTCTCACAGCCCCCATTTCACTATTTTCACTGTTTTTAACCTGTTTTCGGGGCGAGGGACACGTGTTTAAATTACATTTTATCATGGTATATTTACGAACAATGCAAGCGATTATGTGTTTAACTTATAATTTATTATGGTAAGTTTTCGAGCAATGCAAACAGTTATCTATGGTTTTCGATATGAGTGCGCAAGAACGAGTAAGTGATCACTTTACCATTGGAACTCTAAGGGTAGGGACTGCTGGTTTGATCCACCCACTCGTAGGGGTCGCACCTCTTACTTAGACGAGTGCCTAGTATGGTTAAGGGGCAGTACTATGGGGTCGAGCCCGCTCGTAGAGGTCGCGCCTCTTACTTAGACGAGCGCCTTGTTTTCCGGCACAACGTCCGCGCGTAACCCGCGGGACGGTAATACGTTATTTTAGCTCGTAGTGGCAGCGCCACTTACATAGACGAGCACGATTTTTCAGAAATGTCCACGCGTAAACCGCGGGACGATAATACATTATTTTAGCTCGTAGTGGCAGCGCCACTTACACAGACGAGCGCGTCCTCAGAAATGTTCGCGCGTAACCCGCGGGATGGTTTTATCAGAATTATGTTGTCAGATCTGTTTCAAGATGGTTTTATCAGAATTATGATGCAATATGATTTATCAAGTTACTAAAACTTGTGAACTCACTCAGTTTATACTGATTCAAATGTTTTTACGTGTCTTTCAGGAGATAATTAGGTAGCGCATGGAGTCACACTTAGAGCACCTCACGCTGAACATCTAAATTAGCTTTTTGGAAGATTTTAGTTCTATCCCTTCGATGCGCGTGGTTGTTCCCGCCGCGCATGGGGATATGGCGTGGAAATCTTCAACAGTTTTTATACTTGGATGTTTTTATGTAATTTTTAAACAATGTAATGTATTGTATTAAACATTTCATGCGCAATGAAAATCTTTGAATGTTTGCAATGGCCCGTGCTTAATTATCAATCCCCACTCGCGCGCGCCCGGCTGTTTCCGCCGCTCAGGGCCGGGTGTGACATAAACCGTTGCCATACGAATGGACATTGGTTACCAAAGATAGTCGTATGATCATACTATCAATGATGGACCTCTCCGAATGCTATAAATAAAACAAGTAAATAGCAAGTTAGGCATAAACTGATATACACACAAGGATAATAGTTGCGGTTGAATACTATATAATATAAAAATATCTAGCTACGCATATGTCCCCAAAAGATAAAATGAGTAAAAGAGAGAAATGAGATACTCACCTTATTAGATGAGCAAACGAGGATAATAATATAATAAGAATGAGGATGGTAGATCAAGTTTTGACGATAAAGCCTAATAAAGAATAAGTGCGGAAACAATAAATATAAATAATTGACGGATTTGAAGAAAGTTGGGAATTTGATGATCAATTATTATTATTTTGATAAATGTGTATTACTTAGATTTATTATTATTATTATTATTATTATTATTATAGATCTTTTAATATAAATCTTTTTTATACTTTATCTAATACTAGTAGGTGTGCCCGCGCGTTGCGGCGGGGACACAATGAGGATTAGGTCGGTATGAGTTAGGTTTGCGCCGGAGACATGATGGAATTTCGATGGTGTGAGGCATTGGTACGGTTGCTATAGGCTAATGCAACAAATGGTAGTGTAGGTTGTTAATGTCAACACAAGACAATTTGCAAAGCTAGCATCCACTTGACGAAGCCGCATCAGGGATTTAAACACTTGAGTAGTAGCAAAGCTTCGCGGTGGGTGTGTCATATGATCACAAGTTGAGAATTTCATTATGTATGGGAACAATTTTTTAATTATAAACAGTAAATGGAAATCTACTTGGTCTGTAACGGTTCGTTATACTACCGGCGTTTGCTATAGCAAAAAAATAAATAAATAAAAACCCTATTAAATAAAAAAGGTGAGTTGTATAATCATGCAATATACGAAAGAAGCAATGAAAAATAAAATAAAATCTCACCAAAACCACCATGCAATATACGAAAATGATCCAAACATATACTCACTTTAGCCCCAGCCTAAGTTGTATAATCAATATCATGGAAAACATGAAAGATTGCATGTTTCCTAATTTTTCAATTAAAGCTTAACTTTTCAACCAAATTAACATAAAATAAAATAGCTGTATTCATTTCTCCATTTCTACTTACACCAGCGGGTTTTAAAATCAAACAAAACATATGGAAAATGCATTTCCTAAAGTTTGCATTTACTTTTCTGTAGAACTGTTTATCATAACAAAGATCATCACCCTTAAGGCTCTAATGAATCCGCTCTAAGCCTATGTAACCGACATTAAGCATTCCAGATTTCCAGTGACAAATTATGCACCAAAAGTTAGAAGTTCTTGAACCTGCGCAAATCTATTAAAAACATTATCGCGTTGCAAAATAGTTGTGTTAACAAAAAGTCTTTTTAAGCTCGAAACCCCAGTAAATATTTCAGGCACATTACACATCTTTTTTTTCATATGTACTTTTCATTAGCTCGGTTATATATGTTTATTTACGTTCGTGGATCGTTCGTTTATTTTGATAACGAACGAAGTCACGAACTTAAAAGGAACACGAAGACATTCATTTTTTTGACGAACCAACACGAACAAGAATACCCGGTTCGTTTAATTATTCGTGTACATGTTTATTTGGTTCATTTAGTTACCTAATAATGATATGATTTACTACCGTTTAAAAATTGACGAGATGAATAGTTCCAACTTGCCGCTCATATTCCCCCCTTCCCTGCATCTCTGATTTCCATTAGTGCAACCCCGTCATGGTTTGGTTTGATAGGCTGGGGTTGTCCTTGAGTGTCAACCGGTTTGGCTTTGTGATTTCAGTCCAAAGTGGCCTTTTTTATATTATTGATGAACTACATCAGCGGATGGTCATCGTTGACCATCTGTTTGTTTGACTTTTCGTTCCCAACCACCTAAACACAGGCCTTTGGGTTTGAGTCTGCCCATCATGCAAATTAAGCATACAAATCTAGAATAACCAGATATCATAAATCATTAAAAATGCAATGAAATTCATCTTCAAGCTCATAACCTACTTATATGTAGCTTTTATTTATATAATTTTAATATTGTATATTTAATACATGTTTGTACAATCCGTATCTATATTACATATAAAAATAGTTGTAAATATGTATAATATTTAACTAAAAATGTATAAACAAATAATAATAAATGAGCCAACTCGAACTCAAAACATTTTTAGGGATTCAAGGCAGCATACCGGAAGATAATTGTGAAGCATACGAAAATCCCAAATCCCATGTCATTTTTCATTCTCTTCACTGATATCAGCATTGAGCTTGAAACATTCATTGATCTCATCATCGGATAACCGTATGTCAATAATTACCTTGAAATAGTTAAGAACAAACAAGTGGCAAATAGGGTCAAGAATTAATCTAGCTATTCCATCATTTATGATATTAAGCTGATCTTTCTCTAACCGCAGGACAAGTTGAGGCTGGCAATAGATATCGATATCACAATCAATGGGTCCAGAAAACAGTTCGTTACATATACCAAAATGTGACAATAAGTTAAATTTAGTTATAAAAAGTTTGAAAACCGAGATTATAACTAAAGTGACATAATATTAGAAACCATATTAGAAATAATTATATAACATGACCCATTTCATGTTTTGGACCGACACCCAACCAGCCCGTTTATAAAATATATGCATAGACGTCAAATAAATCACAACAAAGTTTACTTGATTACATGCATAAGATTAAGAATTAAGAAACATGTCGTGCTTGGCCGCTGCAGTTTTCATCATACCATTGTCATCATAAATTTTGAAAGATTCCACAGTGACCGGAAAGTCGAATAAAGATGCAGAATAATGGTCATTGCCTACCAAAAACATGTCATTTCTCCAATTATCGTCATGAAATAAATAAACAAATATAATAATAAGAAAGTTTAATAACGCAATAACATACACAATGATGTCATACCAGAGAATGACAAATCCAATGATTGTGCTCTATACGCTCAGCGACGGAGGGCGGAACCCAGTATTAATTGTTCCTCCATTCTTCTATAAAAATGAAAAGATTTGTACAAACTCAAGTTTCATCATATGCATGTGCAGAAATCGCCTTTATAATGATATCAAACAATTTATGAATAGCAATAACATGTGATTTGACTTGTTTGAACTTCAAACTTTAGTCAATGCAATGAGAAGCATATACTAATATCAATAACAACCAAAATATGAAAAAAAAATGTTTCGTCACAGCCCGTAAAAACAACATAAACAGTCTCATAAGCATATAATAAAGGACACTAAAGGGTCGTAATTAAACATAAAAACATATATATTTATAGATTGTATAGAGACCATAATGCAAAACCTGAAGAAATGTTGTCGGATTGATGGATCATATGACCAATTACTTAAGTTAACAGCAATATAGATGATGATAAAAGATGGAATTAGATTACCTAGGATGAAAACGCTGGCCATGGTAGAACTACCTCTCAAAAATCGATCCACATAAGCTTTAGCCCTAATTGGATAAAGTGAGAATCAATTCGAGTTGAGATAAGAGAGGGTCGAAACTGACATCGACGATCGAGTTGTGACACGTAAAATGAAGCAGGTGCTTGATTCAATTGATGAGCAATTATCATGATTGCATTGTGACTGTTCAATTCAATTCAATTGATTACATATTAATTGCAATTGAAGCTTGAGGATAACATATATTGAATGAGGGGGGATTGCAGTTAATGGATGCCGGAGTATAATTGACGGTCGCCTGAAGCTGAAGTTTGAATTCGCTGGCCATAAACTCTAATAAATACTAAGGCTTCTCAAGAGAGACAGTAGGAGAAGTTGAAAGGTTGCCTGTATATTATATATTATAATGTAGTATAGATATCTAATAAATAAAAATATTATTTTAAAGAACATGTTTATGATACATAACTATACAAAGTTAATTTAATCATATATATATATATATATATATATATATATATATATTATGATATAAAAGTTAGTTTATTTAAATATATATATATAATCAATTTTTATTTATATAAATCTTAAATATTTAGATTTAAACAAGTTTTATTATATATATATACATAGAAAAGGGTTAAAATAAAAATACATAGTTTTGTAGGAAGAGTACGAAGGGCATAAAATCTAGAGTTAAGAAACTATGTAGCCTAAATTCTTGATCCTAGGAAACTATTTGCTATTTTGAAAACTACCAATCTCAACCACTAGATCATAGATCTAAGGGCCTAGATTTATTCTTACTATTCCTAGAAAACTATTTCTTTTTATTATAACCCACCCCTACATACATATATAAATATATATATATATATATATATATATATATGTTTATACATATATATGTACATATATATAGGGTTTTAATGAAGACGTGGAAAAACACATGTATTCTTGTCGGTTTGTAATAAAATATAATTTATTTATTGTTATTCATGGTTATTATAAATTTAAAATGGATTAAATCTCAAAAATACCAAAAATAGGAACAAAATGGGACGGCTGGGGTTCGAACCCGTGACCAACCAGTTCAAAGTCTAAACCAGGGGTGCACCAGCCAACTGGGCTGGTGGCTAACCTGGTTATAACATCAAATCAGATAAATATAAACTAACATAATCAAAACCCAAATCAGTTTAAAACCCTAGAATTAACAATTGGATTAATCTGTGATTTTTATCAGACTTTGTTAGGGTTATTGTTAATTGATCAATGGCGAATACATATCAATAAACAATAACATGGTATAGTGATTTATGACTGATTAATTGAGAAGAACAGGGTCGACCAAAACGAGTTGAAGAACACAGTCAAAAGGATGATTAGATTGTAATTAAGTATAGGTGTTATGACGGCGAGGGTTAGAGGCTACTATCTGCATATTTAATTAGATTATTGACGGGTGAATCGGAGTATGACCCGTAAGTGAGCTTAAATGATATAAAAATCAATGCATTAAATGTTAATTTCATGGGAACTAGATTGTTGTGTGGTTATTTGCAGGTATGAGGAGATAGAGGATGAAAATCACGAGAACGTGGGCAAAAACGGCGAAGAAAACGGAGTTGAAACGAGAAAGATATGAAGAAAATGAGAAAGAGCTCCACTGTGGGCCACGGTCCAATTGATCAAAAATGACCAGAACTCACCGTACCGTGAGTTCTGGGGACCGTGGAGACCACTGTGGGCCACGGTGGGAACCGTGGGCCACGGTGTGGAGCTATGGATGCCGAAAATACTTGTTTTTATTCCGATTTTTTGGTGTCTTTTGATCTATCTAACACTTGAGAACGACCTAGGGGCGATTTTTGGGTCCAAGAACAATAGTTTGGTGATTCCAATTGTTGATTTGATATTTTTAATTCTTATGATTACTATAATCGAAGGGATGATGAACCGGATCATGCTCGGCTAATTTTCTTTGTGTTTACCCTCGGATTGTAAGGTTTTATTATGAATGTTGATTGAATGTTTATGCAATTTCTGAGATAATAGTTTGATCTTATTGATTTCATTATTATGGTGTTTATGAATTGATTAGTAGATTGTTAGTTTGTTGAGTTCGTGTTCTAAACAGTCATTTCTTGGTGTTGTAAGCAATCAAGATTTATCGGAAAGGATTCGGGGTTGGATAAACTAATTGATATTTGAGTGAATACCTTGCATTTATAATCAAAGTATTTAGTCTTCAATTATCACAATCGTTTGCATAGGCACAAACTATATCTTTATCGTTCATCTAAGTTTAAACAGTTATTTTGGCATTCGTAAAAACCTGAAACCGAGGGAAGGCATATTTTCTCGTATTGTTTTAAAACTCGTTAAATTTTTTTCAGTTCTTTTTGTTAATCAAACCAAACAACCAAATCTTTGAATTTATTTTTTGAACTTAGATTAATATAGATAAATTGCAAAGCTACTTAGAAACACATTTTCCACAAAATCACTGTGTTCGATACCCACTTACTGCTATCTATTTAGTTGTATTTGGTTTATTTTTGAGTGAGTCTTCGACCTCACGTCAAATTTTGGCGCCGTTGCCGGGGAGTAGTGCGCAACGTGTGTTAGCTTTAGTAGTTTTTGTTTGTTATTTTTGGGTTTACGTTGGTTATGTTAGTGTGCAGGTACCTACAGGTGTTTTCATACTAGATGCTCTAACAGGTTGTAACGATTCCGGCAACTCCAGGTATACCCTAGCCGGAATATACTATTTACGTGTTATTTAATATTGATTATATGAGTTATAGCACATTGATACGAATATATATGGTTCACAGTATGAATCATACTCAATTATATAGTGAATCATATTGGAATTACAATTAACCAATGAACGATTATTGAAACCCGAACGAATCGGGAATTACATTATAGACGAAGTATATAATGTTTAGTGATATTTACGAAGTATTAATGCTTCGGGATAAGTAAATTATAGCACAGAAAAAGGATTTCGATTTAATGGTACGTCGGTACGCTAAACGAAACCTTTAACACCAAACCAAGCAAGAGACGATCAATCAAGCCGAAAAAGATGCGTAATTATTAATAATATGATGTTTTAATGTCATGGGTTAAGTTTTTAAAGTTTTTAAATCAGTTTTATATAAATTTTATTTTAACCCGAAAAACAACCATTTTAGGCTCGTTTCAAGCCGAATTACGAGTTTAAACGAGAAACGAACTGAACCAGATTATCCACAACATTATCCGGATTGCGTAATCCAAATGTGTGGACAATATTTGAGATGTGGGCCCCCCCCCACACCCCCACATATGGCCGGCCACCCCCCTTGTTCATATTATCTTTCATTTTTCTTTTTTTTCTATCACAAAATCTCTCAAACTCTCTCAAATCCTTCAAACCTTCAAACATTCAATCCAAAGAACCCAAGTTCTAACCAAGATTTGAAGGTATAACATATGTTTTTAAGCTTGAATTTTGTTTTCTAACTTCATGATCTTGAGAAAAGGAGGTTTCATGTGAAAAATGGGTGAAAACCCGAGATGAAACCGATTCTCGTGTGATCAAAGGATGTATACAAGTTATACAAAGGATTTTGATCCAAGTAAGGAGTAGAAAGAGTCGAGAACGGATTTTTACGGTCAAAATCGTTGTTTTGATGTTTTAACCGACACTAGGAAAGTAATGGCTTGATTGTGGGTATAACTTGCTTGGTGTGGTGTTGATGTGCTTGTAAGTGTTGTATCTAGCGGCTAGCAAAGGCTAGAAACCGAGATCCTTGCGATCTAAAGCTAGAAAACACAAAATAGTTCGGTTTTCGTGTGTTTATGAAAAATGGACAGATTGTTGTGTGCTTAGAGTCGGGTCACGAAATTTCACAGAGATGATCTACACATGAAAATATGAGATCTGTGAATTTTTGGATAAAAGATGAATATTTGGTGAATTTAATGCTCGGTTTTGGCCAAAAATAGTGAAAAATAGCTAAACATGATGAAAAATTCTGGAAAATTTAACATAAGCTTTTTATAACATATAAAAGTCACCCACAAAATTTGAGCTCAGTTGGAAAAGTCTAAGTAGGCTTTTCGGTGAAACGAGTTCTAGGGCTTTCTAGCTCGGTTTTGGGTGAAAATGGCTTGAAAAATGAGTTTTAAATTCTGGAAAAATTCCAGGAAGTTATGAGGATGATAGAGATCATCCCAGAAAAATTTGGGATTTTTCTAAAGTGTTTTGGTATTTTTGATATATTTAGTATTTTAATAAGATTTAAAAATAGATAAATAAATGTAAATATAGGAAAATAAATCTGGGAAAATTCCAGAAAGTTATGAGGATGATAGAGATCATCCCAGAAAAATTTGGGATTTTTCTAAAGTGTTTTGGTATTTTTGATATATTTAGTATTTTAATAAGATTTAAAAATAGATAAATAAATGTAAATATAGGAAAATAAATCTGGGAAAATTCCAGAAAGTCATGAGGATGATAAATATCATCCCAGAAAAATTTGGGATTTTTCTAAAGTGTTTTGGTATTTTTGATATATTTAGTGTTTTAATAAGATTTAAAAATAGATAAATAAATGTAAATATAAGAAAATAAATCTGGAAAATTTTTACAAAATTCCTTACTGTCAAATTAAGTTTTGTGCAAAATTTCAAGACCCGAGACTAATCGGGTAATTATTTGTGCTAAAAAGAACATAAAAACAAGTTTTTAAAGCTTAAAACGTGTAAACCGGCAAAGTTCGCATAAGCGAGCTGACTGGTACATGAAAACTCTAAAAATGGACTGTTTCATAAATCTAAGTAAATTAAGTAAAAATAAATCATCCGAAAATAATTCGGATGATTTGGGTAATTTTACCCGATTATACCGTTTCCGGCACCGAAATACTGGAAACGGGCCCCACGGCCAAACGGGGTGTCAAACCGAGCTATAATTTCATCACTTTAACTAAATTGACTGTCAAACTCTAAGCAATGTCACAATCTGAGTCCTTAGAAGTGTCACGGGGTTAACATTGTCCCCGAATCGAGTACAGTACTGGGTTAACAATGTTCCCAGATGTACCGATTGATACGTATTTAAGTTATGGGAATTATATAGTAACGACTAGATATTATATTACAGATCCAGGCACGTAGCTGTTCCTTATATTACTCACCGACTCACAAAAAGGTGAGTTTTCACGAGCCCCTTTTAATGAATTGTTTTAATTATATTTTCCCGGGGCGGAAAACATGTCTTATTTAAGTATTTAAGTACATACCGATCGTATGGAAATACTTGTACATTTATATATATATGGTCTGATGCACAGAATATACAAAATGTTTATCATGTGTTATTGTTCTGGGGTAACATAGTTCCCAGGGGTTATTATTGTTCTGGGGTAACATAGTTCCCAGGGGTTATTATTGTTCTGGGGTAACATAGTTCCCAGGGGTTATTATCGTTCTGGGGTAACATAGTTCCCAGGGGTTATTATTGTTCTGGGGTAACATAGTTCCCAGGAAGTTAATGGAAATGTTTTGGGGTAACATAGTTCCCAGGAAGTTAATGGAAATGTTTTGGGGTAACATAGTTCCCAGCATGATTATATTATTAATAAATGATTATTAAAATGATTTGTCAGTGTTTATTTAAATTAGTGAAACTCACCAACTATTCGTAGTTGACCCGTTTTCTTTACATGTTTTCTAGGTATGCCCAAGTTGGAATGATTGATATATGCTTAACTATCTGTGCTACCTGTTGGAAGCTTGCTGCTCTATGTTTTGTAATGAATATATATTAATGTCTTATTGGTAATATATGTGTGTGACACCTAGACAGTAACGCAACTCGCAACAATGTAATATGTTATAAATTAATGTAGTGGTATTTTCTTTATAAGCAATGCTGTTGATATCAGATGTGTCTGTTGCATCCCGTGTACGTTTCCGCTGCGGTTACGGGGTGTTACAGAACTTGGTATCAGAGCCATTGGTTATAAAGAATTAGGATGTCTGAAAAAGATACCTAAAATATAACCAGTAGCTCAAGTATTATAGGATCTGAATATCAACTAATAATATATTGTGACGAGATCGGGATGAACTTGGATGGACAAGTGGGTTATTATGGTCCGGAACATAATAACAGACTTGTCTGCACGAGGGAATTCAGGGGAAGTCACGGGGGACTTAAATAGGTAAAATTGGCAACATATGTGTAAATGTATAATAATATTATTATGTGGCAAAATTGTATAAGTAAGTGCATGTTAATTTGATTTTGAATTACACTATGAAAAGGGACTATATGTTTGTTAACTTGTGTGCAGGTAAAAATGGCAAGAACACCTAGTGTGTCGACGGAAGAGGACCCAGAAGAGGTCAGTTCCGGGGCCTCTGGAAGCCCAAGTGTAGCACCCAACTCCGAGCCTTCAGAGGCTAGTCATAGTGCCTCTAGACAGACCACCCCAGCTAGGAGTGCTAGTTTACCCTCCCCTGCTAGGGTTACCAGGTCTCCTACCCCGCCCGCACCACAGACCGCCCCGATTCCCCCCAGACACGGTCCCCGCCTCACGGCGCGGATCAGTGCCCCGTATGTTCCGCCCACTGTTACCCCACCCAGATCCACATACCACCGGGGCGAGTCTTCCCGCCCCCAACCCGAGCCTGCAACCCTACCTGTGTGGGGTCTTCCAAGGCAGGAGCGGGACTTGGCGGCTTGGCTACGTGTTCTCACCGAGCAGGTGAACGAGCACTCTGCCGCCCTGGTCGTGGGGGTACAGAGGCGGGCGTACCTCGGGGACAGCATACTGGACCACCAGTATGCTATTAACCAGTTAAAAAGGGAGTGCTCATACTCCCACTGGTTGATCGACCAGATGGAAACCCGAATGCGGGTTATGATGGCGGTGTTGGTGGTGCTGGTGGCGGTGTTGGTGGGGTTGGTTTACCACCATGTGTAGATGTGTTGGATGGTAGAATCTTGAACCGCTTTTTGATACTCCGTGTAAGTAGTTAGTGGTGATACTAACACGGAGTGAATCTTGTTTAGTTATAGTACAACCACTAGCCCATAGGGGGTCTCTTGTAGGGCATATCATTATCGATACTTTTGGGTATCATTCAAGCACTGACCCATTGCGGGTTATGTCGAGGATGATACCAACATAGGCCCTTTGTATTAAAACTTAGTTGTGTAATGATGACTGGGAAGTATGTAAATGGATGTTTGTGTAATATGTACTAATGTTTATTAATGTATGGAATGTGTTTGTGTTTCATAATTTGGAATGGTATTAATTATATGTGTTTCCTTGATGTTGTGTAGAATGGCACCGAAACGATCAACGAAAATATCGGAAGTAGATGTGAGCCGTTTGATTGCTCAACAGTTGGAGGCGGCGATACCGGATATAGTATCGCGTATCGCCGCCAGTATTAATAACTCGACCAATCCAACCCCTCCGAGCAATCAAACGCCCATAAATAATGACGGGGAACAAAACGCTAATCCTCCAAGGAATGACAACACTATGCCGAGTACTGACGCACCGCCTACGGTGGTCGCTACCGACAGTAATGGCCCTATCCCTACTGTAGAGACCAACCGCACTGGACCATCCAGGGGTTGTTCAATCAAGGACTTTATGTTATGCAAGCCTTTAGAATTTAACGGGTCGGAAGGACCGAATGGGTTAGTGAAATGGTTAGAGAAAATAGAATCAGTGGTAAATATCAGCAACTGTCCCGAGGATTGTGTCGTTAAGTACGCCACCTGTACGTTCACAGACCATGCCTTGACATGGTGGAACACCATAGTACAGACTCGAGGTCAGGCGGCGACAAACCGCATGACCTGGGCAGAGCTTAAGGATCTTGTTTTGAAACATTTCTGCCCAAAGAATGAATTGCAGAAACTGGAACATGAATTGTGGAACCTAGAGATGCATGGGGCGGACCACTTGGGATATACCAACCGGTTTAATGAACTGTCACGATTAGTGCCGTGGTTGGTCACCCCAGAGTCAAAGAGGGTGGAACGTTATATTTGGGGACTTACTCCAGTAGTGAGGAGCATAGTTAACGCGGGAGGGCACCAGACGTATGAGGGTGCAGTGACACAGGCTGGTATTGTCACGTATGATTTCTTAAGGAGCGGATCGATAAAGACGACGGGAGAGTCGGCTGGGGGAAAGCGAGGTACGTATGACAATAGGATCCGAGAGAAACAGCAAGGTAAACGAGCTAGGCCCGCTGCCCAGAGCTATGCCATGACTAGTTCGGGCGGAAGGCAAGAACCGCAGAGGGGAACGTTTCCTAAATGTGGGAAATGTGGTTACCACCATAGTGGCGTGTGCAAGGAGGTGGTGTGCCACCGGTGTGGCAGGGTTGGACACTACGCACCAAATTGTAAGACAAATCTGAACAACCTGAACCGTCAACCGCAACCTATTCGGGCGCAACCATTTAGAACTCAACCAGCCCAACAGCAGAACCCGCAAGGAAACCAGATGGTGACCACTAGCCGTGCTTGCTACGAATGCGGCAGCACGGATCACTTCAAAAGGAACTGCCCGAAACTGAATCAGGGAGGAAACGGGAGACAACTCGCGGGTCAGCCATCGGCGTCCAATCCGGCGCGAGGCCGGGCATTTGTGATGGGAGCGAACGAGGCGCGCCAGGACCCCAGCGTAGTGACAGGTACCTTCCTCGTCTCTGATCATTACGCTTCTGTATTATTTGATACAGGCGCCGATAGAAGTTTTGTCTCCGTTAGGTTCCTTTCGATAGCAAACCTTCCTATTGGTGAAACCATAGAACCCTACACCGTAGAGGTCGCTAACGGTAAAACCATGATAGTTAATCGGATTGTTCGGAATTGCCCTTTTATTCTGAGCGAACAATCCTTCCTGATTGACTTGTTACCGGTAGAATTGGGTAGTTTTGACGTGATAGTGGGAATGGATTGGTTGGCTCGTAATAGGGTAGAAATAAACTGTGAAAAGAAAACCGTCAAGATCCGGGTGTCGGATGACGAGGAGGTATTAGTGCAGGAAGAAAAATCCGGCACCATGATACCATTTATATCCCACCTCAAGGTGTTGAAATATATACGTCAGGGATGTGTGGCGTATCTAGCGAGCCTGACGGCCGCTGATTCTGAGGAAAAACGGGTGGACGATATTCCCGTGGTACGCGAATTCCCACAAGTTTTTCCAGAGGAACTTCCTGGATTACCGCCAACCCGACAGGTCGAATTCAGAATCGATCTGTTACCTCAAGCCGGCCCTGTTGCTAAGGCCCCTTACAGACTTGCACCGTCCGAGATGCAAGAACTATCCAACCAGTTGCAGGAATTGTTGGATAAGGGATTTATACGTCCCAGTTATTCCCCGTGGGGTGCACCTGTACTATTTGTGAAAAAGAAGGACGGAAGCCTTCGAATGTGCATTGACTACAGGGAATTGAACAAATTAACCATCAAAAATAGATATCCTCTTCCCCGAATCGATGATTTGTTCGACCAACTACAAGGTGCGAGCTATTTCTCAAAAATTGATCTTAGATCGGGATACCACCAAGTTAGAATTCTAGAGGAGGATATCCCAAAAACCGCGTTTCGGACTCGCTACGGCCACTACGAATTTTTAGTTATGCCTTTTGGGCTAACAAATGCGCCAGCGGTATTCATGGATCTCATGAACCGAGTCTGTAAACCCTATCTTGACAAGTTCGTCATTGTATTTATTGACGATATTTTGATATACTCGAAGAGTAAAGAGGAGCACGAGCAACACTTAAAGTTAGTTTTAGAGCTCCTGGATCAGGAGAAGTTATATGCAAAATTCTCCAAGTGTAACTTCTGGTTACAAGAGGTGCAATTCCTCGGTCATGTTATAAACCACCAAGGAATACACGTTGATCCGAGTAAGGTTGAAGCTATTAAGAATTGGCAAGCGCCTAAATCTCCGAAAGAAATCCGCCAATTCTTAGGCTTAGCTGGATACTATCGTCGATTTATAGAGAATTTTTCCAGCATCGCCCAACCTTTAACCCTCCTGACTCAAAAGGATCGGAAATATGAATGGGGTGAAGAGCAGGAAACGGCGTTTCAAACGCTAAAACAAAGATTGTGCCAAGCGCCAATCTTAAGTCTCCCCGACGGAGACGATGGATTTGTTGTATATTGTGACGCATCCCGTAGAGGGTTAGGATGCGTGTTAATGCAAAATAAAAAGGTCATAGCCTATGCGTCTCGACAGTTAAAAGTTAATGAGAAAAACTACACTACTCATGACTTGGAACTGGGAGCAGTCATCTTTGCACTTAAAATCTGGAGACACTATCTCTACGGTACAAAGTGCACCATATTCACTGATCATAAAAGTTTGCAACACATATTCGATCAGAAAGAACTGAATATGAGGCAACGAAGATGGGTCGAGTTGCTGAGTGACTATGACTGTGACATACGATATCACCCCGGCAAGGCTAACGTTGTAGCCGATGCCTTGAGTAGAAAGGATCGAGTCAAGCCACTACGTGTGCGAGCGTTGGGGATGATAGTCCAGTCGAACCTTTCAGATTTGATTCGAGTCGCTCAACACGAGGCGTTGAAAGAGGGCCAATTGGATAAAGAAGGACTTTACGGGAATGAGAAGAATTTCGAACAGCGTGTGGACGAAATTCTTTATTTCAAAAATCGGATTTGGATCCCGACCCTCCATGACCTTCGTGATTTGATCATGGATGAAGCACATAAATCGAAATATTCCATACATCCGGGATCAGATAAAATGTACAAGGATGTGAAAGAATTTTACTGGTGGCCAGGAATGAAAAAGGATATAGCCACATACGTCGGCAAGTGTACGACGTGTGCGAGGGTTAAGGCGGAGCACCAGAAACCTTCGGGAATGTTGCAACAACCGGAAATTCCGGAATGGAAGTGGGAGCAGATCACAATGGATTTTGTGACACACCTCCCCAAGACACCCCGAGGTCATGATGCGGTTTGGGTAATCGTGGATCGATTAACCAAATCGGCACATTTTATTCCAATTAGGAATACTTTTAACACTGAGAGACTTGCGCAAATTTATATAAATGAAATAGTGTCTCGTCATGGCATCCCCATCTCGATCATCTCCGATAGGGATAGCCATTTCACCTCCAAACTTTGGCAAGCTGTCCAAGAAGCATTGGGAACACGTATTGACCTAAGCACAGCTTACCACCCTCAGACCGATGGTCAGTCTGAGAGGACCATTCAAACTTTGGAGGATTTGCTTCGTGCTTGCGTACTGGACTTTAAGGGAAATTGGGATCAACATCTCCCACTCGTTGAATTTTCCTATAATAACAGTTATCACAGCAGTATAAAGGCAGCACCTTATGAAGCATTGTATGGGCGGAAGTGCCGATCACCACTTTGCTGGTCTGAAGTGGGTGACCCGCAGATCATTAGATCGGATCTGGTCCAGGAGACGACCAGCAAGATTCTTGAAATTAAGAACAACCTGAAAGCCGCGCGGGATCGGCAGAAGAGTTATGCTGATACCCGTCGAAAACCGTTGTCATTTGAGAAGGGTGAAAAGGTATATTTGAAAGTATCACCCTGGAAAGGAGTGGTCAGGTTTGGAAAGGCGGGGAAGTTGGCCCCTAGATACATTGGACCATTCAACATTACTGCAAAGATCGGTCCGGTAGCTTACCGACTAGAACTGCCTGAGGAACTAAGTGCAGTTCATAACGTGTTTCATGTGTCGAATTTGAAAAGATGTCTGGCGGATGAGACATCGGTGTTACCCTTAGAGGGTGTTCAAATAAGTGATAGGCTCAACTTCGTAGAGGAGCCCATCGAAATAGTGGACGGTAAGATCAAGCAACTTAGACACAATAAGATCTCGTTGGTCAAAGTTAGATAGAATTCGCAACGAGGCCCAGAATTTACTTGGGAACGAAAGGATGAATTTCGGAAGAAATACCCCCACCTATTTCCTCAAAAGGAAGTAGTTGACGCATAAAATTTCGAGGACGAAATTTTTATAACGGGGGGAGAATGTAACGATTCCGGCAACTCCAGGTATACCCTAGCCGGAATATACTATTTACGTGTTATTTAATATTGATTATATGAGTTATAGCACATTGATACGAATATATATGGTTCACAGTATGAATCATACTCAATTATATAGTGAATCATATTGGAATTACAATTAACCAATGAACGATTATTGAAACCCGAACGAATCGGGAATTACATTATAGACGAAGTATATAATGTTTAGTGATATTTACGAAGTATTAATGCTTCGGGATAAGTAAATTATAGCACAGAAAAAGGATTTCGATTTAATGGTACGTCGGTACGCTAAACGAAACCTTTAACACCAAACCAAGCAAGAGACGATCAATCAAGCCGAAAAAGATGCGTAATTATTAATAATATGATGTTTTAATGTCATGGGTTAAGTTTTTAAAGTTTTTAAATCAGTTTTATATAAATTTTATTTTAACCCGAAAAACAACCATTTTAGGCTCGTTTCAAGCCGAATTACGAGTTTAAACGAGAAACGAACTGAACCAGATTATCCACAACATTATCCGGATTGCGTAATCCAAATGTGTGGACAATATTTGAGATGTGGGCCCCCCCCACACCCCCACATATGGCCGGCCACCCCCCTTGTTCATATTATCTTTCATTTTTCTTTTTTTTCTATCACAAAATCTCTCAAACTCTCTCAAATCCTTCAAACCTTCAAACATTCAATCCAAAGAACCCAAGTTCTAACCAAGATTTGAAGGTATAACATATGTTTTTAAGCTTGAATTTTGTTTTCTAACTTCATGATCTTGAGAAAAGGAGGTTTCATGTGAAAAATGGGTGAAAACCCGAGATGAAACCGATTCTCGTGTGATCAAAGGATGTATACAAGTTATACAAAGGATTTTGATCCAAGTAAGGAGTAGAAAGAGTCGAGAACGGATTTTTACGGTCAAAATCGTTGTTTTGATGTTTTAACCGACACTAGGAAAGTAATGGCTTGATTGTGGGTATAACTTGCTTGGTGTGGTGTTGATGTGCTTGTAAGTGTTGTATCTAGCGGCTAGCAAAGGCTAGAAACCGAGATCCTTGCGATCTAAAGCTAGAAAACACAAAATAGTTCGGTTTTCGTGTGTTTATGAAAAATGGACAGATTGTTGTGTGCTTAGAGTCGGGTCACGAAATTTCACAGAGATGATCTACACATGAAAATATGAGATCTGTGAATTTTTGGATAAAAGATGAATATTTGGTGAATTTAATGCTCGGTTTTGGCCAAAAATAGTGAAAAATAGCTAAACATGATGAAAAATTCTGGAAAATTTAACATAAGCTTTTTATAACATATAAAAGTCACCCACAAAATTTGAGCTCAGTTGGAAAAGTCTAAGTAGGCTTTTCGGTGAAACGAGTTCTAGGGCTTTCTAGCTCGGTTTTGGGTGAAAATGGCTTGAAAAATGAGTTTTAAATTCTGGAAAAATTCCAGGAAGTTATGAGGATGATAGAGATCATTCCAGAAAAATTTGGGATTTTTCTAAAGTGTTTTGGTATTTTTGATATATTTAGTATTTTAATAAGATTTAAAAATAGATAAATAAATGTAAATATAGGAAAATAAATCTGGGAAAATTCCAGAAAGTTATGAGGATGATAGAGATCATCCCAGAAAAATTTGGGATTTTTCTAAAGTGTTTTGGTATTTTTGATATATTTAGTATTTTAATAAGATTTAAAAATAGATAAATAAATGTAAATATAGGAAAATAAATCTGGGAAAATTCCAGAAAGTCATGAGGATGATAAAGATCATCCCAGAAAAATTTGGGATTTTTCTAAAGTGTTTTGGTATTTTTGATATATTTAGTGTTTTAATAAGATTTAAAAATAGATAAATAAATGTAAATATAAGAAAATAAATCTGGAAAATTTTTACAAAATTCCTTACTGTCAAATTAAGTTTTGTGCAAAATTTCAAGACCCGAGACTAATCGGGTAATTATTTGTGCTAAAAAGAACATAAAAACAAGTTTTTAAAGCTTAAAACGTGTAAACCGGCAAAGTTCGCATAAGCGAGCTGACTGGTACATGAAAACTCTAAAAATGGACTATTTCATAAATCTAAGTAAATTAAGTAAAAATAAATCATCCGAAAATAATTCGGATGATTTGGGTAATTTTACCCGATTATACCGTTTCCGGCACCGAAATACTGGAAACGGGCCCCACGGCCAAACGGGGTGTCAAACCGAGCTATAATTTCATCACTTTAACTAAATTGACTGTCAAACTCTAAGCAATGTCACAATCTGAGTCCTTAGAAGTGTCACGGGGTTAACATTGTCCCCGAATCGAGTACAGTACTGGGTTAACAATGTTCCCAGATGTACCGATTGATACGTATTTAAGTTATGGGAATTATATAGTAACGACTAGATATTATATTACAGATCCAGGCACGTAGCTGTTCCTTATATTACTCACCGACTCACAAAAAGGTGAGTTTTCACGAGCCCCTTTTAATGAATTGTTTTAATTATATTTTCCCGGGGCGGAAAACATGTCTTATTTAAGTATTTAAGTACATACCGATCGTATGGAAATACTTGTACATTTATATATATATGGTCTGATGCACAGAATATACAAAATGTTTATCATGTGTTATTGTTCTGGGGTAACATAGTTCCCAGGGGTTATTATTGTTCTGGGGTAACATAGTTCCCAGGGGTTATTATTGTTCTGGGGTAACATAGTTCCCAGGGGTTATTATCGTTCTGGGGTAACATAGTTCCCAGGGGTTATTATTGTTCTGGGGTAACATAGTTCCCAGGAAGTTAATGGAAATGTTTTGGGGTAACATAGTTCCCAGCATGATTATATTGTTAATAAATGATTATTAAAATGATTTGTCAGTGTTTATTTAAATTAGTGAAACTCACCAACTATTCGTAGTTGACCCGTTTTCTTTACATGTTTTCTAGGTATGCCCAAGTTGGAATGATTGATATGTGCTTAACTATCTGTGCTACCTGTTGGAAGCTTGCTGCTCTATGTTTTGTAATGAATATATATTAATGTCTTATTGGTAATATATGTGTGTGACACCTAGACAGTAACGCAACTCGCAACAATGTAATATGTTATAAATTAATGTAGTGGTATTTTCTTTATAAGCAATGCTGTTGATATCAGATGTGTCTGTTGCATCCCGTGTACGTTTCCGCTGCGGTTACGGGGTGTTACACAGGTCATCACCACTAGTTATTGATCCTGAGATTGACATAACACTTCGGAGAAACCGAGTCCTACTTAGGGAGAACAAGCTTCTTGGTTCTCCAACTGCATCAAACAGCACTATGGATTCACCAGCTCCCACTTCCGGTCAAACAATCCCAACCACACCTCCACCAAATCCACCTCCACCGATCACTACTACTATACCTACAGCATCAAGTGAATTACATACAACTCACACAACTGAACCCTTAGCTGCTCATTACACCACTCAACATCATCCACAGTGCCATCTATTTCCAACCTTTTTCCTACCTTTGGTGCATCACCATCTCAACAAAATCAACAACCAACCTTTCAACAATCACAATCAAGCTACAACAAGATTAACCTTTTCAACAACAAATGCCCCCCAACCACAGTTTCAACAATTTGCTCCTCCAAGGCTCATTTATAGGCAAATGGGTCAACCAAGAGTACCAATGGGGGTACCAAGAAGACATGCATGAGAGATGGTGAGGGGGATTGAAGCCCATTTTCGACCGATAATTACTAATAATCCATCTCCGGTGGTTATTCCTAACAATAAACAAGGGAGGACATTTGAAGTGAGAACCAATTCCCTTCAAAGTCTCCCGAAGTATAAGGGTCTAGCAACGGAGGAACCTTAATTTCACTTAGAGGCATATGACTCCATTTGCAACACGATTTGGGGTCAAGGTTTTACATCGGATGAGGTTAAGTTGGTCTTATTTCAATTTTCGTTGGAAGACATGTCAAAGAGATGGTTTTACACATTGCCTTCCGCATCCATCTATACTTGGGCCGAGATGCAACAAAGATTCTTGGAAGAATTCTACAAAGCCCAAAAGACCAATGATGCAAGTAGGAGTTTGAGAACCTTCCAACAAAAATCGGGCGAGATGTTTCATGAGGCATTTGAGAGGTTTAACATGATGATTAAAAATTGTCCTCATCATGGTATTGCCTTATCGGAATCGTTGAATGCGTTTCATGAAGGTTTGAGTATGGAAGATGAACGGGATTTGAGGTCAATCACGAATGGTACATTTGGTACCTATTATGAACAAGATGATTGGGCATATTTGGAACAAATGGTGGTCACTTCAAAGAGAAAGGCTCAAACAGGAAGGAGAGCAAGGCCCGTGATTGGCAGACCACAAGTACAAGCCGTGGAAAAAGGAGGGGTACAAACCACTAATCAGGTAATTGATGTTTGTACAAATTGTAACGAGTTGGGTCATGCTTCGGATATGTGTATGGTGGGACAAGTTCAAGTATAGGAGGTGAATGCACTTCAAGGGGGAGGTGGTAGGAATTACAATATGAAATCCAACACTTACCACCCCGGGTTAGAAATCACCCAAATTTTCTCTATAGAAACACGGCCACTCAATCTAACCCTAATTTTCAAGGAAATCAAGGCAATTATGTTCCTCATCAACAATATAATAACCAAGGTAGTTTTCATGGCGGGAATAATCAAGGGTTTTAAGGTCAAGGGGGTGGCGGTCAAAGTGGGTCCGTGGGTCAAAGTTCATCAAGTGGGAATGAAGTTATGGACAAGTTAAAGATGATGCAACAAGACATGCAAAGGAGAAATCAACTTGTTGAAGTGCGCATGCAAAAGGATGAAGTCCAAGACAAAGCCATCCAATCATTGACCACTCAAATGGGTCAACTTGTAAACGAATGTGGCGAATTTGAAAAAATAGATAGAGTTTAAAGAAGGGGAACAACGTGCATATCAATGCGGTAAGACTTTTACCTAATTTTGAAATTTCGAGTGTTCAAGTTGACCCAACACCACAGTTTGTTGAGAGGGTGGTGGAATATATTAGTGATAAGATTGAAAACGTGGTTAATTATGAAACAATTTTTCAAAATAACTATGAATTACAACCGAATGAAACATCTTTTTGTGAAAATTGTTCTTGTGATAAATGTTTAAATAACAAATTAACCAAAACAAGAGATGAGAGGGTTGATAATAATATTATCCCGAGTAAACTTCAAGACCCATAAATTCCCTTTTTATCAATCCAAATTGGTGAATTTAAAAATGATCGGGCACCGCTAGATCTTGGAGCTTGTGTTAGTATCATGCCCTTTAATTTATATGATAAGTATGAGTTTGGTCTGCTACAAAAAGTAAACACCACCGTGGTTTTAGCGGATCAAACCCATACACTTTCCCGAGGCATGATAAATAATGTGATAGTACATGTGGAGGAATTGTGTTACCTAGTTGACTTTTTAGTACTTGATTATGCTAAAAATGTAACTAACACGCAACCCATAGTCATAGTGGGTAGACCCTTCCTTTTCACTTCACTTGCAGTGATTGATTGTGCTAAGGGGGCACTGGGAATAAAGTGTGGGAATCGTGATAAACGATTATTATTATTTGAAAATAATACTGACTCTTTTGTTGACAAGGAAAGCTTGAAGGCGGATTTTGTTAACAAGTGTGTATCCTTGAGCAAGGATTACACAAAAGTGGAGTGTTTTGTGTTTGGCAGGTCAGTTGAGAAGAAAGAAGTTGAGCATCAACAGAGTGAGAAGGCGGCAGAAAAAGGTAGCCGACCAACAAAGACGAAAATGAGACATCCACCTAACCAAAATGATCCATGTTGGAGGATGAGGACGTTCGAGCCTGACCCTGGTTTGCCGAAAGACTGGCAACAATTGCTTGAAAAGGAGCGTGCTTATAACGAGAAAGCTGCACGGGAGTGGGCCAGTCACCCACCTTGAATGTCATAAAAGTTTCAAAAAGGTGGTAATTGTACATTTTGTATATTTTAATTTTTATTTTGCATTATAATTTCTAGTTTATTTGTTATTAGTGGTATTTTAAGCTACCATTTTAGCAAAAACCAAGTATGAGAAAATTCTTATGGATTTCTCTTCGACACTTTGTTGGGAACAACCCGGGTTTTTCAGGGAAGGAAGTGGAGTTTTACTTAGTAGTGTCTTTTTTTTTATTTTCTCAAAACCATACATTTGGGACAATGTATCCCAAGTGTGGGGATGGGGGAATTTTCTCTTTCAAAAATTTTCATAAAATTAAATAAATAAATAAATAAAAATAATTAATAAATAAACTTTTTTTTAATTTAAGAGAAAATCGGAAAGTGGTAAGATGGCGGGGTAAGGTTTTGGTCCCTTTTCATGGTTACAATTTCTTAAATAACATGTTTGACTAGTTGTTTTTAAAAGGAGGTTGTTTAGTACTCTAATCAAGGTTAGCATGCTTTCGTTTACACTTGCGTGTTGAGAAAATAAGGATTGCTGAGAAAGTTGAGATTTCTCTGATAAAACTTGTGCAATTAGTGTATTTCGAGATCTTAGCTTGACATAAATGCAAAAGTAATAGAGACAATTAGGTTAAGCCTCATTTGGATGAGTGCGAGTGTGGGTATTTGGGGTTGAGCCTCATACATTACATATATGAGCGTGGATAATGAGAGGGGTGGGGGTAGTTCCCTTAGAAAACATTGTTGGACTTATTCTTTTATTCAATCAACCCCGATGTAAAATTGCGAGACGATCCGGCTTAATAGGTTTATTTTATTTGTATTGTTTTAGTACTCATCAATAGGAAGTAATAAGCATTATGTTTATTATGCTTTTTCTTAGAAAAGAAAAGAGAAAAAAAAAGTGTTAGAGATTCAATGTTCAAAGTATTATGTATTGAGTGAAAAAAAAAGAAAAAGAGAAAGAGAAAAAAAAGAGAGAAGTTAGTGATGTATATAGTTGTTTATTTCATTGTTTACTTAGTTTGTTTGTAATAAGCCGGATCAGATCGTTTGGGCTACTTTCAATATTCCCTTTCCATACCCTTACACCTAGCCCCGTTATAACCCCTTTTAAGCCCTCTTGATTCGCATTTGTGTCAAAAGAATTTATATAGGTGGAGATTTGATGATTGTACAAGCGTATGCGAGGAGAATTGGTTATATGTGAGAATGTGTAAAGGTGTGTTATATATGGGTAAAAACCGAAATCATGCTAGTTTTGGTTAGAATTCTATGGTTTAAATAGAATATTAAGTATACTAGAGCAAACCTATAGTAAAGAGGGAATAGGGTATGACTTGGGACCTTGACTGAACCGGAATTGTTGGCTTGTTTGGTGGTTATAAATTAAAAACGAAAAAAAAATTGTTGTTGAGGTTTTGCTTGGGGGCAAGCAACGGTTAAGTGTGGGAATGTGACGGGTGCATCGGAGTATGACCCATAAGTGAGCTTAAATGATATAAAAATCTAGGCATTAAATGTTAATTTCATGGGAACTAGATAACTACTGTTGTGTGATTATTTGCAGGTATGAGGAGATAGAGGATAAAATCACAAGAACGCGGGCGAAAATGGCGAAAAAAACGGAGTTGAAACGAGAAAGATATGAAGAAAAAAAAGAAAATGAGAAAGAGCTCCACCGTGGCCCACCGTCTGGACCGTGGGCCACGGTCCAACTGATCAAAAATGACCAGAACTCACCGTATCGTGAGTTCTGGGGACCGTGGAGACCACCGTGGGCCACGGTGCGGAGCTATGGATGGCGAAAATACTTGTTTTTATTCCGTTTTTTTGGTGTCTTTTGATCTGTCTAACACTTGAGAACGACCTAGGGCGATTTATGGGTCCAAGAACAATAGTTTGGTGATTCCAATTGTTGATTCGGTGGTTTTAATTCGTATGATTACTATAATCAAAGGGATGATGAACCGGATCATGCGCGGCTAATTCTCTTAGTGTTTTCCCTCGGATTGTAAGGTTTTATTATGAATTTTGATTGAATGTTTATGCAATTTCTGAGATAATAGTTTGATCTTATTTATCTCATTATTATGGTGTTTATGAATTAATTAGTAGATTGTTAGCTTGTTGAGTTCGTTTTCTAAACCGTCATTTCTTCGTGTTGTAAGCAATCGAGATTGATCGGGAGGGATTCGGGGTTGGATAAACTAATTGATATTTGAGTGATTACCTTGCATTTATAATCCAAGTACTTAGTCTTCAATTATCACAATCGTTTGCATAAGCACGACTATATCTTTATCATTCATATCAATTTAAACAGTTATTTTGGCATTCGAATAAACCTACAACTGAGGGAAGGCATATTTTCTCGTATTGTTTTCAGTTCATTTGTCTAATCAAACCAAACAACCAAATCTTTAAATTTATTTTTCTACACTTAGATTAATATAGATAAACTGTAAAGCTACTTAGTAACACATTTTCCACAAACTCCCTGTGTTCGATACCCACGTACTGCTATATATTTAGTTGTATTTGGTCTATTTTTGAGTGAGTCTTCGACCTCACGTCAATTATATTACTCGTTATCTTGTATAACACGAAGAGATTAGTTGGTGAGTTCACACAAGTTTTGATATAAATACACAAAAATCTACAATTCCATGAACAAGCGTAAATGAGCAAGTAAGGTCCTTTCCAGTTGGGATTGTGCACCAACTTACTTGGATAATAGCGTAAGTAAGTGTCTTTTCCGTTGGTAATAACCAACGTACTCGGATCGGGGGTCCCTATTCCACTCATAACATCGAGGTCCTGAGTGTATAGGGGGGGCGTATGATCATACTTAATAAGGAAACATGAGCACTTAATCTTTGAGCAAGTAAGCAAATAAACACACAAGTCCATGTAACGAATTGTAGTTAATGAATAAACAAAATTATAATTTGGATAGGATATATATATGCTACCCTCAAAAGTAGTAAAAGAGTAAAAAGGGGGCGTGAGAAACTCACCTTTGAGATTGAAGATAACTTGAAATAATAACCAAAAGCGCGTTTAAGGAAATTGAAACGATCGAACATCACGAACTATAAATAAAAAGGAAATACAATATTTAAAGACTAACTATTGAGATTATAAAAGTTAAATAATATTAGTTTTAGAAATTAGGCATTATTTTAATATATATATATATATATATATATATATATATTTCATTAACTTATGACAAATGGGAACTTGGAGATTTTAATGAGGTTAACAAAAATAAATAAAGTTTATAAAAACATTTGATGTTTATTAGTTGAAGAATGATTTGTAGATACATAATTATAACTAATTAATATAAGATTAAATAACAATATTAATAATAATTTATGATTAAACGTTTTTTTTTCAAGTAACATAATTAATTAATTTACTAATTAGTTAACTTAAATGTTTTGCATGAAATTCTTTTAAAGAAATTACAAATATTAGTTTATGTTTAAATACAATAAACAATAATTTATTTACTCAATTATTAATTTAAAGATATGAAGTATGTTATATCTATTGTAAAATATTTTAAATAAAAGAAACTTTTATAAATCATCATATTTAGAAGAAAGTATATAAGTTTATGATGATCAACAAATCATAAGATTTAGATAAATATATATTCATGCTTGTTCTTGCAAAATAACTATGTTTGATCCAGGATTTAGAAAAAATCAAAGTGTTTATATTGGATATCCATGATGATTCATAAAACCAAAATATAAGATTTTTATGATAAAAGTAACATGATCATGAAGAACACATTATGAACATTCAACATTAAATCAAAATAAAAACTGTAAAATGCATGGAATCATAAAACTTACTTGTTAATGCTTTCAATCTTTAAAAAATAGTGGATTGAGGTGTGAAAATAATGAAGGATTTGTCTTCCTTTTATAATGAAAATATGGAGTTGTTTTTTCTTATGGAATTTATGAAAATTAATCATATTTAATATAATTAAAAACAAAAAATAAAATGGTTTAAAAGGTTTTCAAAGTGTTTAACTCTTTTAATAAGTTTTATTTAATTAAAACATTCATTAGTTTTTTATTAGTTAAGTAACATAATATGAAAATATGATGATAATGATAACAATAATAATAATAATAATATTATTATTATTATTAAAAGTAGTAGTAGTAGTAGTAGTAGTAGTAGTAGTAGTTAAATAATAATTCTAGTAAATTGCATGGGACATGTACATAAATATTTGATTTTTATTATGAATGTTTTAAATGAGTATGTAACACTATAAGGGTGGTGAAAAGTATAATTGCATAGAAATGATCACATAAAATACATTAACGAAAATTGAAATTAATTAATAATATTATAAAAATATATAAATTTAAATAGAAACAAAACCGAAAATTTAAAACGGACCGGGTTTCGGTTTTGAAAATTAACGAATGTTATAGGATTCACAACTTTTAGAAATTTTGTCCCTAAATTAAAATAAAATAAAATAAAATTTTAAAAGATAAAACAACTAGTACATGTAGTTGTTAAAAGTTTAAACATTTATATATATACATATTTAGATAAAAAGATAAATAAATAAATAACGCCGATTTTTGAATGAACCGAAAGACACCACAAATGGGAAATATGACTAGGACACTTATATATAGGATGTACTGCCCTTATCATATTGCATTTGTCCCGTTTTTCAAAATCATTCCAAGTTTCGAGTTATTGCACACAACAGTCATTACTATGATTTCCATGCGAGGACTTTGATAATTACGTGTGCACCCGTAATTACTTAGTTTGTCGCTTGGTCCACATGATTTGTCCTATTGTTTGGTTTTGAAAGACATCAATAACAGAGAACTATTAATGTACAAAAAATTTATAATTCAAAATCACAAATTTGATAAATGAGATATTAGGGTTCGAAATAACAAAAATAAATGAAACTTTTGAAGTCAGTAATACCGCTATAACTGGAAACATTGAGGTTCAAGAATAATAAAATCGATAAGTAAGACTTTTGATGATTGTAATAATACCACGAAAATCAGGAAAACTTAGCTTATCAATAACAGCACGGATAAAACATCAAAGTCATGACCATCACAATAATTAGTTGTAAATAATGGGGTCGAGAATAACATGGCAATTATATGTAGCATTGAGCAAACAAAATATCAACATGTAAATCGAAAACGCATTGACATAAAATAGATAAATGATATTTTAATATCGAAATATCAAAATAGTTTGAGTTCTTGAGTCAAACAACGTAAAATATCAATTTGAAACTTCACTTAACGAATTAAAATTTCTCATAAAACATAAACTATTGAATAACAGCAAGATTAACCAAGTATATACTTGAAACTTCGAAATCAAAGTAAAACTTTGGTCTCAGATTGATGAGACACCAAGAAAATAATTCGGTGAAACATTGGTCGAAAAAAGAACTAAACAAATAATCAAAACAATTCGTGTAAAAGTAATATAAATTCAACATGTACCTAAACATATTTGAAATCCCAACTTCCACTAAAAGGTTAAGTTTATGGGAAATCAGTCATAAAACGTGAGATTGAAATAATATTAAACAAGTTCAGCAATGCAACAATGAATGACAACGAAAATGGCTCATCAATCACAAATAGCCAAACACAGTTATAAACTTCATGAATAATCCTCGAAAGGATTTTATAGATAAAATTGCTTTGGTTATATTCAAATAGCATATATATATGAAAAAAATTAATAATAAAAATTAAAAAAAAAAGACGAAACTTGTGATACTTGTCTTCTCGACGGTAGGTTTGAGGTATGAAGGTTATGGTGAAGGTGGTGTCATGATTTGTCAAATGGAATTGTTGGCGTCAACGAAGGGGAAGAGGAAAATGAAGACTTTAAAATTCTTTTAAGTTTATGAAAATCGAAAGAAATGTGATGCTTTTATAATAACAACTTATGACAAACTTATAAATATAATAATAAAAATTTCTTAGCTAGTGCTAAAGTTTATAACACTTTATGAAATTTCTAATGTAAAATAAAAGTTTCCCTTATGGCGACGTCCTATGAAAACTTTAAAGAGAATCGCCAACTAAAAATAACTCGTTTTGTTAGAACTGTTATGATGATAATATAATAGCCTCAAGTCTTAGGATTTGTTTGAAACAACATATTACTTTATTTAACGTTTTCAATTAACCTTGAAATTAGATATATAATAAGAATTAAAGTGGTAACAATAATACTAGTGACCATAATAGTAGTAATGAAATTATAATGATAATAGCGATTTTTAGAATAATAATAATAATAATATTCATAATATTAATAATAATAATAATAATAATGATAATAATAACCATATCTTTGACTTAAAGTGTTTTTGAAGGACATTAATTTGATTAAGTACTTGTTAATTAATTATTTTTAAAATAATTTGAGGATTTGAAATTACAAGTATAAGATATTCGTAAATATATATATATATATATATATTGGGTGTGGAGAAACGTCATGATATTTTTTTAAACAATTGAAATAAGTATGTTTGACGAGTATGAAGGGGCTAAGTAGGGGTGTAAGGCTACGAGTGAGCTCCAAGTGGTCAGAGGATGTGGTTTAAGATATTGCATGACGGAAACAAGTTAGGGCTTTTTGAGTATTGTGGGGGTACTCGGGTGACTGCAATGATAGCATGCTTGAAGTACGAGTATAAGACATATAGTTGGGATAAATGGTTGTGTAACAGGTTGTGGGAATATGTGATGTTGAATATGTATAGGTTTTTGGTAAGAGGTGGTGGCTGAAATTATCACACTTGTATGTTAATGGAGTGGTGGGATTCACACATGTTATACAAAGGGTGTGTCCCTGTGCCAAGCTTTTGTTGGGGTACCTTTCAGTGTCCAAGATTTGTGTTGGGTTTTGGATCGGTTCAAGCATAGTTATTGGATCTACTGTCATGGTTAATACGGGTTTTGATGGGTTTTGGGTCATGGTTGGGATCACGGTGGCCAATAGTGCGATAATATGAGTTGTCACTTCGCGAGTTGAGTTTTGAGGGCGACGTCGAGGAAAACAAGAAGACATGCTGCGAAACGTGAATGATTTGCATGACATGAGACATAAATATGAAATTCGTTTTATCAACTGAAAGAAACATCAAAATCAATCTATATAAATCTTTAAAGAAAACAAGTAAAGATATAAAATCGCATGAAACAAAATTCGAAATAGAAATTGAAATGTTCGTTTCCATAAAAAATCTAACAAATTTTTGAATAACAACATGGAAAATATATCAAACTTAGTATAAGTAATGAAGTCGAACTGAAATTCTACACCATGTTAGTAAATGAATATAATAACATAATCGAGCTGAAATTCGACTATTCATGTACCACCGTGACTTTTCGAAGTTTCAATTATCGTAATAATAAATGAATATATATAGAGAAAATAATCAAATTGAAACTCGACAATTCATGTATCACCATGAATTTTCAAAGTTTCAATTTTAAATCGTATTAATAAATGCATATTTAAAGAAAATAATCAATTTGAAACTCGACAATTCATGTATCACCATGACTCTTCGAAGTTTCAGTATTAAACCGTAATAATAAATAATGAAAACGAGTTATCGTATTACAACACAATAAAAAATCAAAAATACGTAATCACATCGAACCACAAGCTGGGTATTCATGTATCACCACGACTTGACAGTCTTTTAGTTAAAACACATTGTAAAACATTGAGGGTCGGAGTCACACGTCGCATGAACCACCATGACTTGTATGACATCCTTAGGAGTGCAACCATATTCCTTTTCACAAAGAGGACATGGTCAAGTTTGAAAACTTAAAGTTGTGATTCGTATGGCGTTAAAAATGGTATGCTTTGGCTTAATAGAGTTCATGCCCTTTCCTAACCCTCCAAGTAAGCAACCAAGTCCCGCGTCTGATTGGGATTTATGCTCATTGCTTATCCTTAGGTTTAAATAACCTTGGTGTCAAGAGTTTCGGAAAACAAGCACGTCCCCCTTACAGTTTACTACATACCCGCCATAAAGAACCATCTTTAAGAAGAAGAAATATCGGAACACCACAATAAAAAACGATTGTTGAAAATGTTTGAAAAATCTTAAATTTTAGGCATAAGCCTTGAACTTATATGTGCTTTGTGTACATGAGGCGAAGTATACCAACATTTGTCTACATGAGGCATAAACAAATCAATAATAACCAAATAATGTGCATTGAACAATCAATTAGGGCCCACATAATTTGTAATCATGCAACCCTAAATAAATAAAATAAGTTATAACCAACTAGAACACTACGTCTAATGTCCTATCTTATAGTCACGGCTCTGATACCAATCTGTAGCACCCCGGCTTAAGTGGAAACGCATGAGTGTGACGTACAGATTGCTAAAACACATGTGTCACTATTAAGTGACAATCTTATCATTAATTAATTTAACGTCAAGTACACAAGTTTGTAGCAAGAAATACAAGGAAAATACAATAACAATTTAACAAGTTGTCCATTTATTTAAAATACCCTAAGTTCTAGTGTCTTCGTCATTTCATTCTCTAATAAGTGTACCTGTTGCATACATATAAAATAATGTCAACTAAATGAATATTTGGTGAGTTCACACAAGTTTTGATATAAATACACAAAAATCTACAATTCCATGAACAAGCGTAAATGAGCAAGTAAGGTCCTTTCCAGTTGGTATTGTGCACCAACTTACTCAGATAATAGCGCAAGTTAGTGTCTTTTCCGTTGGTAATAACCAACGTACTTGGATCGGGGGTCCTTATTCCACTCATAACATCGAGGTCCTGAGTGCATATGGGGGCATATGATCATACTTAATGAGGAAACCATGAGCATGTAATCTTTGAGCAAGTAAAAAATAAACACACAAGTCCATGTAACGAATTGTAGTTTGTAATTAATGAATAAACAAAATTGTAATTTGGATATAATATATATGCTACCCCAAAAGTAGTAAAAGAGTAAAAAGGGGGCGTGAGAAACTCCCATTTGAGATTGAAGATAACTTGAAATAATAACCAAAAGCGTGTTTAAGGAAATTGAAATGATCGAACATCACGAACTATAAATAAAAAGGAAATAAAAAAGTTAAAGACTAACTATTGGGATTATAAAAGTTAAATAATATTAGTTTTAGAAATTAGGTATTATTTTAATATATATATATATATATATATATATATATATCATTAACTTTTGACAAATGGGAACTTAGGGATTTTAATGAGGTTAACAAAAATAAATAAAGTTTATAGAAAACATTTTATGTTTATTAGTTGAAGAATGATTTGTAGATTCATAATTATAACTAATTAATATAAGATTAAATAACAATTTTTAATAATAATTTATGATTAAACGTTTTTTTTTCAAGTAACATAATTAATTAATAAACTAATTAATTAACTTAAATGCTTTGCATGAAATTCTTTTAAAGAAATTACAAATATTAGTTTATGTTTAAATACAATAAACAATAATTAATTTACTCAATTATTAATTTAAAGATATGAAGATGTTATATCTATTGTAGAATATTTTAAATAAAAGAAATTTTTATAAATCATCATATTTAGAAGAAAGTATATAAGTTTATGATGATCAACAAATCATAAGATTTAGATAAATATAAATTCATGCTTGTTATTGCAAAATAACTATGTTTGATCCAGGATTTAGAAAATATCAAAGTGTTTATATTGGATATCCATGATGATTCATAAAACCAAAATATAAGATTTTTATGATAAAAGTAACATGATCATGAAGAACACATTATGGAATTATAAAACTTACTTGTTAATGCTTTCAATCTTAAGAAAATAGTGGATTGAGGTATGAAAATCATGAAGGATTTGTTTTCCTTTTATAGTGGAAATATGGAGTTGTTATGTCTTATAGAATTTATGAAAATTAATCATATTTAATATAATTAAAACAAAAATTAAATAGGTTTAAAAGTTTTCAAAGTGTTTAACTATGTTAATAAATTTTATTTAATTAAAACATTCATTATTTTTTTATTAGTTAGGTAACATAATATATTATAATAAGAAGAAGAAGAATATACACACTGATTGTGAAATAGGTGAAATTTAATGTGCTTTGCTCTATTGTGAAGAATATGTTTTTATTGCACTTTGAATCTTTGAGCTCACACCAGACAAATTTATAAAGCGCTGGGAATGTTCCCTATCTTGCTTTTTCTTTCCAGTCTTCTTTTTTAACATGATAGATAAAACACACTATTAGGAGATGGGGGCAACAGAACAAAAGTGTACGCAACGTCTAAATCATGTGCTATATATTCTATATCCTTGAATAAATTTAAAGTATATATTGCTCGATATATACCTCATAATATGTAGTCCACTATGTATTATTTTGTGGTAAGGAACATATCATACGTAATTACGTACCATTATAATCTATCTACATTCTACAAATCATACATGTCATATTCACTCACCTCGTTAGCTTAATTAATTTTACAGATTTAGTTAATTCAGCCACGTACTTAAGATCAATATGGCCGATTAAGTTGCTGTAACGCTTAATATTTTTAAATCTCTTTTTCTCAAATATTCCATTAAACGGCTACCATTGAATCTATCAACATTAACACTGCGTTCTTGAGTTTTTATTTAAATGATTGGAAAAGAAAATATAAGAAAATTTTTATTTTTTCATTCTTATGTTTTTTTATTAAAAGAAAATAAAGAGAAAGGAAAGAAAACCTAAGTCTTTTTTCCTTCAAAACTTTCCTGTCAAATATGACATGATTGTGAAGGAAAGTTTATAGCCCATTACAATATTACTAATTTACCATATCTTAATTCTTTTTTTCATGTTACCATGGGAACGTAATTGTAAAGTTACAATTTTTTTCCCAATCTTCTCCTTCCGATCCTCAAAAATGTATTAACACTTTTTTTTTCTTTTCTTTTAACTCGAGAATTCCTTTTAAGTATATAATTTCTTTTTCTTTCTTCCCCTATCCAATCCCTTTTAAGTATATAATTTCTTACAGTGAACATGACTTATGTTTGACACAATTCCCTTAAACAGATTCACGATCTGTTCCCACTAGTAGGATTTTTGGTTAAACACATCATAAAGCTTCAAATGAGTAGTAAAGGCTGTACCTTATAAACAAGGCTGTACCTTATAATTTCTTACAGTGAACATGACTTATGTTTGACACAATTCCCTTAAACAGATTCACGATCTGTTCCCACTAGTAGGATTTTTGGTTAAACACATCATAAAGCTTCAAATGAGTAGTAAAGGCTGTACCTTATAAATAACTCTTCATTCTGTTCACAACCCGATGTGGGACAAACTTTCACCACTTTCCTATTTAAGACATTTATTCACACACTTACACTTAATACTTCCAACATTAAGTGTGTTTGGTTCACCATAATGACACTTCTGAATTATTCAATAAAACTCTTACTTATTGAGCTTTAAAATGATACTGAATGAAAATTTTACACATTTGTCTATTCACATGTATTCATAACCCTCGGTCTCCTACTTGCGCACCACCTCCTCAACCCACCACCAATTACCACCATATCGGCGTAATCAGCACTGACTCAACACGTATTGGCTCGGTGTCTTTTAACCATCCAAAACTCTTACTGATTTAGCACTCTCTGGTGCATAGAGTAATGTCAAGCAACACCTAATAAATGAAGTTGAAAGCGTAATTAGTTTCTGACTTCTAAACCAGAGGCGTAGCTTAGTTGGGGTCTGGGGTGGCCCCGACCCCCTTCGTTTTTTTCACTTGGTGGTGTAAATTTATCCTTTTTTAGTCGGAAATTTTTATACATAGTGTAAATTTACCCGTTTCGACCAAAATTTTGAGCCCGGCCCCTCTGTTTTTCGTTTGTTAGTGTAAATTTATCCTTTTTCGATGGAAAATTTTATACATAGTGTAAATTTACTCGTTTCTGACCGAAATTTTGAGCCTGGCCCCTCCGTTTTTTCGCTCCGTAGTGTAAATTTGTCTTTTTAGGCCGAAAATTTTCATACATAGTGTAAATTTATCCGTTCCGACCCAAATTTTGAGCCCGCCACCCTCTAGTTTATAAATATTTTATACATATTGAGGCTGACCCCCTCGACGTATATGTTCAAACTTCACCACTGTTCTAAACATGCACATAGTAATAATAATATTTATTCTTGTGAAACATTACTAAATCACATTAGATAATCAGGCAGGGTTACTAGTTACCAAATCATGGTATTAATCATAAACGTTGGCCAGTGATTGTATATGCCATAATAGACGCTTAATTTCTTTGGCTAGCTTGATTTTATTTGTGGAACTATACGTACCTAGCTAAACATGCACTAATTTATCTACCTATATATAAAGCAAATAGAAATGACCTCTTAAAATTTAAGAGGTACATTGCCTTTGCAAACATAATACAAGATTAAATAATTTAATTTCAAAATATACTTACATCAATGGTCATTCAACTTCAATTGATTTGTGTACTAAATACTTACACATTTAACCCCCTTTTCTATACCAACTACCCCTATGATTTTTTAACGGTCATAACTTTTCATACGTTAGTATTTTTTTAAAAAAAAAATATTACACAAAAAATTAGCATTTAATTCTCTTTAATTTGAGTATGATATTGTTATATATATTTTTAAATTTTAACAAGTTAACATATTACGTGATTTGATGTTGGGACCGACAAAATATCGGGTTGGGCGGGCTCGAGTCATATGTCAGACCAGATTAGGGTCGGAACGAGTCGATACAAAAAAAATTGTTAGTTTGGTTCATGTAGGGTTGGTACGGGTACGGGTTCGGGTTGATAGATGTCAGAAACACATGTTTCATGTTAGAAAGATGTCGAGTTGGAATGAGATTCGGGTCAAACTAGGTTGGTTTAAAATATAATTTATTTAAAATTGTTGTATATTTCAATTTCGCTTCTTGATTTTCTCCACCTATTACGTGCATTCATGCATAAGTTACGCGGATTACATATTTACATGTCTCTGGATCAATAAATACGTGCCCAGTGTCACGTAACGCACGTAACCCAACCGATTATGCGTTCGGCTATGTTTATGTGCATACCCCGTTGCATCGCACGGACACCTAGCTAGTATTGCGAAAATATTTAGAGAAAAAAGTTCTAAGAAAATATTGACTTAGATCCGATTGCAATAAAACTGTATAACCCACCCGAACTAATCAAAAGTGTTGTAGAAGAACCGTATCAAAAGGGGAGGATTGGGGACCAAAAGACACAAAAAAGACTAATGTGTGGATGTCCAATTGGTATGCTTTTCTTTATTGATAATTAAATTAAAGTATCACATTATAAAATATTTTAAACTAGTGGTTTAATACTCCTAATATCCCATAACGTACACAATATTAGTTTTGTTAGGAAGAAAACATATTACATGTATTATGTATATGAGTTATATTTTTGAAGTATCTCGAAATACTCCAGTGGCTAGCTATATTATTTTGTTTTAAGGAACTGTCCATGCCATTCTAATTTACAAATTAATCATATTTGGCAAAATACAAAGATATTCACTCAATTAGTCTGTTTTTCAGAATGATTAAGTACCTTTTTTTGAAAGCGTAATTGGTTTTTACTTTTAAACATGCACTAAGAAATAATAAAATCATGGTAGATAATCAGAGTTACTTACCAAATCATGGTATTAGTTACAAAAGTAGCTCAATGATTAAGAAAAAAGAAAATTCCCAAAATAATCCAAAACAAGAGAGAGAGAAAAAAAAAGATCTTAATTATGTCAATATTCCCAAAACAACCCAATAAATATGTACTGAGGCGACGCTTTGGAATAATAAAGGACGAGATTTTTAAACCAATCAAAAGGTGACATGTGTAAAGGATCTGACACACCAGACGAGATTTTTAAAAATCTCGTCTATTTCGACCATATTTTTAACTTTATTCACATTTTAAAAAACCGTCTTTCCAGACGGTTTGTTTATGTTTCTCGTATGGTCCGTTCGTATTTTATTATTTCAAACTTCATCTTCTTCATCTTCATCTTCATCATCTTCATCAACTCAACACATCATCTTCATCATATCTTCAGATCCAACCGTAACCTCACCGGCACCATCACCACACCTCGGTACCTCCGCCGACTCCTCATCGCCACTTCCTCCATTCGCCACACCGTTAACCGGATCTCCACCACCGTCACCTCCACCAGCATCAGATCTAACACCTGCTCCTACTCCATCACCTTATAATAATAATAAGAAGAACACCTCATCTCATACTTCGACATCAGCACCGGAAGCTACGGACGCTGCTGACGTGTCAACAATGAAGAGCGAGGAACGTGTCAGATTTTAAAGAATCAATTATTTAAAATGTAACATCCCCAAAATTTTGATCCAAATTTGACAACTTAGAAAAGTTGAGGGATCAAAAATAATATCAAGACAAGTCATGAGAAAATATTAAATAAGGAAATATAAGAAAAAAAATAAGGAAATAAAAATATTTCCTAAAGTTAAGTTTACTTACATGAAAGAAATTCCATCCCACATTGAAAGATGTAAGAAAGTGGAAGCATTCCAGTAAGGTATAAATAAGGAAGATGAAATACATCCCACATGGAAAGTGGTAAAGAAATGGAAACACTTTATAAGGAAGAGATTTTCCATCGTAATATTCTTTTATGAATATCATGCACCAAGTGGTCCTAGCGGAGGGTGCGTAGCACCCCACGCGCATGCGCTCGGGCTCAGGCGAGTACGAAGACGACGGCGAAGGCGACGGCGAAGGGCGTTGGGCGCAATGTGGCGCTTTGATGGCGCACTTTACACTTCGCATGCTCGCATCGTCGCAAGCCGCCTAAGTATTTTTGGACAATGAGAATTAGACCAGAAGTGAAAGGCTACTAAAGATAAAGGACTAAAACTGAAAAATAATATCCAGGGACCCATCGCGCTACGCGATGAGTCTAAGAAGACGGGCATCGCGTACCGCGATGACCCGTGATGACTCATGGACACGTGTCACGTCCGGGTGACACGTGGCAGCATGTCATGAAACGTGTCAGACCACGTGGCGACACGTGGCAAGACGTGTCAGGCCACGTGGCGACACATGGCACGATCTCAGAAATGTACCCGTCGCGATACGCGACGGTGTTGAAATAGGGGCCCATCGCGTACCGCGATGGGACACAAAATTGGCTATAAAAGGGGAGGGCTACGGCCATTTCTCCCACACACCAAACACAGCCACTCTCTCTCTCTATACAAACTTTCTCTCACTACCTCGTTTTACGTGACAAACACTGTTTTGCGTGCCACCGACCCGACAAATATTACCTCGTAATCCGTGCCAAAAATCCGCCGTTTTCCTCGAAGTGTGTGCACCGTTTTGCGTGCCACCGACCCGACAAATATTACCTCGTAATCCGTGCCAAAAACCCGGCGTTTTCCTCGAAGTGCGTGCCACCCAAAAGTAACCCGACATTCTGCCTCGAAGTACGTGCACGACCCGGTGACATCTGATCATCGTCTTGATTTGCGTGCCAAGAAAGATTGATCAAGTACGTCTCGATAAACGTACGTATAGAGTAGAAGTGCTGCCCGTATAAACTTAGGAATATCTAACTCCGAATACCTGTGCGAGGTAGGGGTTCTGCCTAAGTTATTATTTTATTATATAAATGGCTTTGACCATAGTCGAGGGTATAGCCCAAACCTTGATTTCGATTAAGAATAAAATAACTTTTCTTAAGCAAAGGTTATAGTTAAAATAGTATTTCTTTATTATTAAGAAATATAATATTCAAATAATATAGTTTGATTAATGTTTCTTCTTGAAGAAGAAACTCAGTATAGACGTTTCTTCCTGAAGAAGAAACGTAGCATATCATTGATAAATAAACAAAGGGACTAAAGGTCCAAATATTTTATATAAACAAATGTTTTATCAAGGTTAAAGCTATAAAAAATAGACTAAAGGTCTAAAGTTAGATCGATGATCTAGATATTTATACAAACGGTTATTCTCGTACTATAGGTCTGAGGTAACAAAACAAGAAGCAGAATCAGAAAACAGGAATCAGTAACAAAAACTGATTATAAACAGAAAATGTGAATACGCCCCAAACCTTTTATAATGAGTCTGAATGTTTGCATAGGATTTACGAATCCTCAAAACTTTGTGTTACAATAATAAGAAACGCACACTCTAATTAAGAGTATACATGTGTCTGGATCCAAACATACATGGTGACTCGGAGTTCCCCGAGGCCATGCATATCATCAACATGCCTCTGAAGGTCTATGGAAATGTTCAGAGAAATGATATTGTGTATATAATTAATTGTACATGGTACTTAGGGTAATTTGATCCCAATTTAGTTGGGTGCCTAATGAGTAGTCACAAAGGTATTATTGTTGGTTTCACAAAGGTATTGAAAATATATTTTTAGAGTCAGCGTTATCCACCAGCTTTGTGCTGACGTATTTTCCTACCCATGTTACAGGGAAATAAGAAAGGTTAGAACAGACAAGCAAGAAGGAATAGAAGATTGGAGTTATAGTCATTAGATGCTATCTGGTGGCTCAGATATTTTATTTAAAAATATTATAAAAGAATTATGTTTTATAAAGAAATGTATTTGAAATATCAAACGGGTATTTAAACCCGAGATTTTAATAAGTTTTCAATATAAATATTTTAAAGACTTCCACTATAAACCGCAACTCTGATTTATTTACAAAACAGGTACCAACTATTGGTCACACGCCTAGACCCCTAAATCAAGGTGTGACATAAAAGGTGGGGAAATGGTGGTTGGCAGTGGTGATGCGGCGGTAGCGGGTGGCGGTGAGATGGTGTCAGACGGTGGTGAGGTTGAGGGTGCCGGAGAAGAAGAAGAAGAAGAAGAAGAAGAAGAAGAAGTTAGGATTAATAATAATTTGAGCGGACTAGACAACAAACATAAAAAAAACCGTTTGGATATACTGTTTTTTAAAAAGTGTTTTAACTAAAAAATATGGTCGGAATAGACGAGATTTTTAAAAATCCCGTATGGTGTGTCAGATCCTTTACACATGTCACCTTTTGATTGGTTTTAAAATCCCGTTATTTATTTTACCAAAGCGTCTTCTCAGTACATATTTAATGTGTTAGTTTGAGAACTTGGACCCATTTAAGATTTTTTTTTTTGGGAATTTAGAATATTGATTTAGTCGCTTGAGTTAATCTGTCGAACTATATATACCTAAACATGCATTAATATTAAGAAAACATTTATTGATTTAGTCATCTAGATACGATTGTAATAAAACAAAATAACCAGAAGTAATCAAAAGTATCGTAGAAGAACCGTTTCAAAAGGGGAGGATGGGGGACCAAAAGAGAAACAAGAGTACCGTATGGATGTCTAATTCGTAAGCTTTTCTTTTATTGATGAAAATTAAAGTATCAACATTATAAAATATTCTTAAAACTAATTGTTAAATACTCCTAATAGCTCAACGTAGATATTTCTTTTGGTGAACAGCAAAGGAGAAGGCTTCGAGAGATGTTAGATTATATAGAGGGGTTGGTTAAACTCGTTTAATTGACGAGATTTGATGTATAACTTGATTAAAGAAGGAAATGAATGCAAATCGATCACAATCGTACAACTTTTGCAACAAGTTAATGGATTGCTTCGGCATAAACGTCCCAATACATGTCTTGGAGAGGAATTTAAAAGATTGGGTTTATTGTAATCAAAATTTCATCGAATTGGATATACCAAAATTCTTTACCGACAACCACGTCGGTCGCGCATCTCGACTAGATGGTTCTTCCCTGTCACGTAGAGCCACCGACAAGGGGATTTCCAGGACTAAGGTCCGTCGCGTATTGCAACGGGATCAACACTGTCCCGTCAAATAGCGTGACGGGCCAGAAAGGTTCGAGAACCTTCCCTCTTCGCGCATCACGACGTGTTTGGTTCCACTCTGTCGCGTGGCGCGACGAAGGGAACAAATTCTGAAGTTTGATTTTTGACATTTTTAGCCCGAGGGCTTAGATTAAATGCATTATTAGGCTAAAATAAGCGAGTTTAAGGTTCGATGGTTGGTTACACATGACGTACAAACATAAAATAATAAAAACACAATAACTAATTAATAAATACGTGATTTTATTAAATGCGGATAATCCAAATAACAAACCTGGGTCATGTATAAATATAAATACAATTAAATGGAAAAACCGAAATGTTACAAATATCTCATAACACATAATATATTACGGTGTTAACCTCACTTTCAAGTAATTTTTTTTTAAAATAATTCATGTGGTTTTTAAGTTACAAGTTGACCACTCGCTAATATATTATGTTGTTGTATTGTATTGTATAAATTTTTATTTTATTGTAGTTTTATTATCTTGTATTTTATAAAAGAGAATTATAAATTACTAAATGATTTTAAGGTATATATAAAACATAGTTAAACATATAACTGTGATTATTATTAAGGTTTATTATTATTATTACTATTTAGAATATTTATTATTGTTATTATTAACATACTAGATTTGTTTTTATAATTATTACAAATATTATAATTAATTTATGATTTTTAATCCTAATGTTATTGGAATTTGTTGTTGTTACTACTATTTATAGTTTTTTTTATAATAATGTACATAATTAAAAATTCTTTATTCTATTCATAACCATCTACTTGAGATAGAGACATTTTAGGGCTACGACACATGTCCAATTGTTAAAAAGAAAAAGAAAAAGGATTGTAATATGCTATCTCAGTTAGCGGCGTTGATGTGCTAAAAGTAGTCTAATATTTATTAACTAAAAAATAAGCTAATTTAGACACTAAGTAATAAATCTAGACTCTTAACTTAACTAAAACTACTAACCGGCAAGTGAACCGGTCGACTCTAGTACAGCTAAGTAAGTCCGGATATCGAACCCACGAGACTCTTTAAATTACGTATATTAACTAATTATATTCGGCTTACTGACACGACTAATTAATTATTATTATAAAAGGGGGGTTTTTACCTTAAAAGAAACATAAATTTAAACTGATTATGAAAATAAGTAAAATAAACAAAAGACAATTTTAATTGATTTAAATAAGATGACGATGAAAAACCACCTAGGCTAGAATCCCCAAAGTTTCAGTAATCAATTGTTAGGAAAATGCTTGTTATGGAATTGGGATTATAAAATAATCACTTAAAAGAAAACCCGAACAGGACCCCTGACTCTTCAAGAAGACACCTATGGATTTCTATTAAGTTATTAAAAACACCAATTTTAATATTAGACTTCCTTACAGTTATCTAATTAATTATGAACGAGTACCTTAAAACGACAACCTACCTTACAGCGCGGAAATCAAAGGTAGTTTAATAAATGCATTCAACTCAATAGACAAAGTTAAAAAGTCAAACCTAGATGGACTCCTTACGAAGAACTAAGTCTAGCAATCTTAATCAACAACGACCTATCAAATAATCTATCTCCTTACAGCTTTTTAGATTAGCAGCGCACTTTTATTTATTTAATTAATAATATTGTTTCTATGATCTTATTATAAATCAATCACAAACTAGTCAAGAACACACAGTAAATGACCTAACAGAATCCTATTATATGACAGACAATCACCAAGGAAACTGTGAAACAATAAAAATCATCAAATAAAACCAAGCACCCATATGCATCGAATAAAAAATATTAAACTTTTTACTAATTCATAAACCCATTACGAAAAGCAAACTCCAAATAAAATCAAACTTCAACAAAGGTTCATCACAAGCCTAGGCAGTCTAATAAGTTTAGCCTAGCATCTTAAAATCAAAGAAACAAAAATAACTAAGTTCAACAACCAAGCTCATAATTAAAATAATAAATTCAAACCGAATAGTGATGATGCTTGGATGAGTAGGTGTTGAACCCAAACGATCTCCACTTATACCAAAGGCCTTATTCTATAAAAATATTCTTCTTTCTTGCGGCAATAGGTCTTGGTCGAACTCCGTAGGGTTCTCTCAATCTTCTCATGTGACCTCTTTTTATTCTTTATAATCTTGTAGCACAAGTCAACTGTTACCGACTTCAATTTCCTTTAGAAACACATGAATGGCGGCCCACTTCATCTACTTAGAATAATGAATTTTAAGCTCAAATAAAACCAATTAAGTTGAAACTAAAATAAATAAATACATTAAAATTGTTTCGTTGAAAGACCCAGACCCTTTTTCTTGTTTTTATATTAGTTTAATTTTATTGTAACATAATAATATAAATGAATAGCCATTGTCCAAAATGATTAACCATTTGTAATTTGAATTCAAGTGTTTGTAATTCTTTTCTTGACCATTATTAAATCATATGTTTAATAAAATTTTAATATATATTTCAAGTTCAGTAAACATGGATGATAAAAATAATAATAATCGAGTAATTACTCGGTTCTCTCAAGTTTAGTAAAAACACTTCATATTAGCTCATTTTCTCTTAAAACCTTTAAACTTTAAATATGAACAACGAACTAGTAAAATTCATTAAAAACAATCTCAAATATACTCAAAAGTGTAGGAAATATTTATTTAATAATATGTATAATTTAGACCACATCAGACGTCTACATGTCATGCCACCTAACACTTTCATATAATTGAATTACTCATTTAAAATAATTTATTGATCACTTTCAACAAGCATACTAAGACTACTGTTTATTAATCAAACCTGCTAGATCTTTCAAATACTTGGCTTCAAAAGCTTGGTTTAGTCAAGGGTTTGCTAGTAAGCAAACTGTGCTCGACTTGAAGAACACCTTTGCTAGATAAAGTGAACCCTGCTCGTATTATCACTTAAGAAGACTTCAAGAAGATAACTTTGCCCGATAGGCAAAATACCTTTCTCGGACAAGTAAAACCTTGCTCGGATGTCCAAGTGTGCTCGGTTCATACTTAGCCGTTTCAGGGAGTTTTGAGAAGATTCCAATCTCCCTTAATCTTTATTAAATCATTTCAAGTCAAATTCTTGACTCAACAATCTCCCCCTAGATTGGAACACCTCAGCTGTCCCAAAACACCTCTAAGGTTACATACACTTAGACAAAATACACATCAAATCAAAATCAAATTACATATTAAAATCAAAAGATTACATAGTTTAAAATTTGTCCAGTGGACATTACAAAGCAAACCCTACACTAGAAATCTTCATCGTCTTGCATTGTGGGCTACTTGTCTTCTTCCAACTATTACTGCTCCTGCTCTCTGCTTGAAGATTGACAATATTTGATAGTCAGGGTGATTCTCAGGAATTGTCATTTCCAAAATATCCCTCAAATCTTCTCTATGCAGAAAGGTCAGGTCTTCATCATTTCTGATGATCCCAAAGATAAGTCCATCTGAGTTTCGAAAAATGTAGTAGCCATCATTTTCTTTGTATTCGATTTCAGCAATTCGGCCATTCTTCTGGACTTCATGGTTTGGGCGTGTCATTTTCCTTCTCATGCTTATACACGTGTTCATGTTGGACAATGGATTGTTGTTTCTGACTTTTGAAACATAATCATATGCAACATCCCTTATACTCCTCATCCGTTTAGCTCGTCTGCTCTTTTCATGTTAGGTCAGTTCCCATTTCTTTATTTGATCCAGCAGTGGGAACCCCTGTTTAGCTTCACTTCTTAAGTATTTCGACAACTCATTTTGTTGTCTCCCGGCCATCTTGTTCCGATCATGATAATCATATAAGTCAAGATTGGCCATAACCTCTAGTTGCTCTCTTTTGTAATCTGCAAAATCATCTTTGAATATTATTTACCTTAACTGTCTGCTTCGCATCATCACTTTCAGATTTTGAGAGACAGAGTCATAGTAGAGTGTCATAGGTAGGTCTATGTCAATTTGGGGACTTTCTACCCTTTGAGATTCAGCTCTACTGGACTCCCCCTGGTTGTTGAGGTGTATCTTCTTGAAGCAGAGGGCCTTGTGGGGACAGAGTTCATTGGTTTAGTGATGTGCGAAAAAATATATAAATAAAACATAAGTCGCAACTAAGCTTTAAAAACCAAACAATCTATCCTAGTTCACACAAACGGCAAGTGTACCGATCGCGTATAGCACAGATAAGGAAAGTCCGGATATCGAACTCGAAGACACGTGAAAACGTTTATAATTACTAAACTCTGACTAAGACTCACCAAAATATTTAATTAATTTATTTTAGAATTTAATTTAACTACTTAACTTAACTGAATGAAAACTTTTGACAAAACTTTGAAAACTTTGATTTAAATTCAATATATAAAAACGTCTACCTAGGAATGAATCATGTTGACAGAAATAACAAGACAATGGATTGAAAATATTCACGACACCGGTTATAAAAGATGACACAACTAAAACTTGTTTAAGAAAGTCAAATTACCTCTCAGTCTCTCTAACAAACTCTAACTTATTTTAGTTGATTTTAAAGAATAAACCGGAAAAACAATTATTAACGTGTTCAAATGACGACTCACCTCTCGGTCTCACCGACACACTATCCTAATGGAAACGAATACTACGCAACCAAGGATAGAGGAACAATTTTACTTAACCCAAATTAAACCAACTAATTGCACATAAACACTCAAACTTGACAAGACAAAAACCCGCTCTCGCGCGGTCTTAATTCTAACAAGTAAAAGCAACGAGACAATATTACTTCTTATCACCTCTCGGTCTCAAAGAAGGTGTATTTTAACTGATTTTAGATGATTATATTACCCACTTATCCCTACGGTTGTACACCCCGCAAATAAACCCAAAACACCAAGTCAAGAGTCTAACAAGCAATCAATTAATCAAAACTAATTCAATTAACTAATGCAAGAGGTTTATAAGTAATAACAAATAAAACACAGCCATCACACACAATCTAATTTATGGTTTAGTTAAACTTTACATCAATAATTTAAGTCTTGAACGTTAACAATCCATTAAACAAGTCTAAACTATTCAACAATCATCTATCCTAGGTAGAACAAACAAGTTTAGCTACTCATAACTTTTGGACAACCACATATACTTAAGAAAAACATCACAAACATCATCATAAACATAATCAAACTCATTCAAGATCCAAACAATATCAATCACAAGACAAACAATCAATCAATTGCAAAACAATTCAAAGTAAAAGACCAAATCAACAAAGTTAGGGTTCTTGAAAAATAAGTAAAGTTTATGAGTGTTTTACTTAAGTTATATGGCTGAGTTAATGGATGTATAAGAAGCCTAGCAGCTGCACAAGATCCTCTATGATGTTCTCCTTCCTCTCCAGCCGCCAAAGACACCAACAGCCGCCTCTTTCTTCCCTTTTTTCTTCTTCTTTTTGCCGGCAGCAATAGTTCCGATCGGAACTATAGTTAGGGTTTTTGGGTTCTTGATTTCGGGTTTATGATGGAATGAATGGCTGGAAACTTCATTAATCAACTTAATATAATATTATATAAGGCCTTTAAGATGTGGGCTTGGGTCGGGCCTTGACTTATAAGTTTGAAAGTTGAACAATTAAGCCCCTAAACTCTTCAATTTAACTCTTTTTTCCACCAAACTTCATCACCTACAAGAAAACAATCATCTTTGTAATATCAAGCATAAACAAACCATAAAACTTAATAATTAAACTAAAAAGCAATTAAAACATGATAAAAATGATACGGAAAGTAAGTGTGTTTCACTACACATCAAACATCCCCACACTTAAACCTTTTTCGTCCCTGAAAAAGTCTAATGCAGTTGGATCAGAATCGGAAAATCAAAGTTAAATCAAACATATAGGTTATGTTTTAAAGCTCAGAAAAACGCAAAAACCGCGATCATCGATATTGTTGTACACCTAAACTCATGCCTTAATCTTTACCGGGACAAATAAGATCCGACAATAATATTACTTAGTGGTTTACACAATTAAGACCCGCTTATTTTCTGCTTTTACCGGACCAGACCACCCCAACTTGACTTAAACCTCAAAATTAGCAGAATTAAAACTTTGTTGCTCAATATTTATGAATAGTTAAGACGATCAAGGGTATTGTTTATCCACCTAAGCTTAAGCATCAAAGTCTACCAAGCAGCCATTAGATATGATTAAGGTTCAATTAATTTATAGCTAGTGCTCCCCACAACATGACATACCCCCGTTATCAAGCAATACCCCAAATCCATAACCATAGGTGAGTATGCAAAATTTTATCTGTAGGGCTTACATGTAGCGTGTCCCTGTGGTCCGTTTCTTAATGGTAATGAGACGCGAGCAAGGGGACCCCACATGACTTACAGCGTGGATGATCAAGTCTGTAGTGTATTTGTACTTTCGTACTTTTTGTGATCATGTTTATAGACTTATAAGGGTTTGCTCTTTGGCTTTATTTTAAATATACACAACCCCACTTAGGAATTGTGCATACCCAGCTAAATAGATTGTATACAGACCCATGGTCTCCGGACCCGAAGCATCCCATCAATACAGGATTTAAGGTTATAAAACCATACGCCGATGAGGTGTAAAACACTAAACTAGCATTTTAAGATTTATATCACAGGCTACATGGTATACTCTAACGTTAAACCTACCCAAGCATCATACGATAACGTATTCAAATTTTTTTTTTTAAAAAAACTCATGATATTTCCACTTTTTCATACCAAAATTTGAGGCTTGAGTATGGCCCGACCTTTCATTTCTTATTTTCCACGGACAAAACGCTTTACCCACAAAAGATTTCCGTTTAACCGTTTTATCAAATTTGCCCTTTCATTTTCAAGGCTGAGCCTACCGACACATCCCAAGTTAAGTGCGTTTTCTTTTATTTATCTCATATTATTAGTAGTTTGAAAAACCGATTTCCGATAAATATCATCATCTCCCACTTTAATGCAAAAGAAACTAAAAACAAGGGACATTTTTTTTCTTTCTTTTCTTTTTTTTTCTTTTTTTTTTCTACAACTAAGTAAAATAAATTCCCATCCCCACACTTAGAACGAAATCGTCCTCGATGAGAACAAGGAAAAGAAATAAAATAAAAATAAAACGTAAAGCATAAACATAAAACTTGAAAGAACAGAAATTAAAATAGAGAACGGGTTACTCCCCTGGTTTAGATGCAAATTCTTCATCAGCTGTATATGACTCAAACGAATGACCGTATAGCATTTCATTCGCGGCCGCAACCTCGGGTGAACCAGTTCCAAAACGCCATCAGAGCTACCATGCGCATAATAATACCTGTAACAACTCAAACTCGCTCGCATGTAGCGGCGTACAAAACAGAAAACAAAAACATAAGAAATAAACATATTTTTTTGTGTTTTTGAATTTTTTTTTAATTTTTTTTGATTTTTATTAAATATTTATTTTTTTTTGTATTTTATGTTTTTATAAATATAAATAGAAATAAAACAAATAAAACAGATAATAAAGAGAATCAAAATACAAACTCTACAACTCGGGCATCATTGGTGTGTAGAGCTTTGGCCACAACCCACTTAGACACGTAATCGACGGCCACGAGTATGTATTTGTTTCCACGCGAAGATGGAAACGGTCCCATGAAATCAATACCCCAAATATCAAAAACCTCACAAACTTGAATGGCATTCTGGGGCATTTCATTTCGCGAAGAAATGTTGCCGACACGCTGGCAACGATCACAACTCTTAACGAACAGATGAGCATCCTTAAAGATAGACGGCCAGTAAAAACCAGAATCAAAGACTTTCTTTGCCGTAGAATTCACACCGTGGTGACCTCCAGTCGGTCCCACATGACAATGGCTCAAAATTTTCCATCCTTCCTTGACATCCACACACCTTCTAATAAGCTGATCAGCACCAATGCGGAAAAGATATGGATCGTCCCAAAGGTAAAATTTGATGTCAGCAAAGAATTTCTTCTTTTGCTGGTAAGGCATCTTTGGGAGGTATCCGTCAGCGAGATAATTCGCGAAATCAGCAAACCATGGAAAACCTTCCTCTTGTGCAATAACGAACATCAGACTCTCCGTCGGAAAACGATTATCGATCCTAACTCCTGAATCTCCTAAATCAACTCCCTCTAGTCATGAAAGATGATCAGCCGCTACATTCTCGGCCCCTTTTTTATCACGGATCTCTATATTGAACTCTTGAAGCAACAGGATCCATCGGATAAGACGAGGCTTAGCATCCTGCTTGCCGAAAAGATATCTAATAGCGGCATGATCCGTTAAACAATCGTTTTGGACAAAACCAGATAGGACATAAATTTGTCGAAAGTGAACACCACAGCTAAAAGTTCTTTTTCGGTGGTGGTATAGCTTTCCTGTGCGCCATTTAAGGTCCGGCTCGCATAATAGATCGGATGGAAATGTTTATCCTTCCGTTGTCCAAGAACCGCTCCGACTGCGAAGTCGCTCGCGTCACACATAAACTCGAGTGGTAACGACCAGTCGGGAGCAACCATGATCGGGGCGTTAACTAGTTTGTCTTTTAGAAGATCAAACGCCTCGATACACTGCTCAGAAAAAATAAATGGAGCATCCTTCTCCAAAATTTTGGTCATGGGTCTCGCGATTTTAGAAAAATCTTTGATGAACCGGCGGTAGAACCCAGCATGACCTAAAAAGCTACGAATTGATCTCACGGACGTAGGCGGGGGAAGATTAGAAATGGTCTCTACCTTTGCCCGGTCAACCTCTATCCCCGCACTTGTGATTCGATGACCCAGATTAATGCCCTCGCGAACCATGAAATGACATTTTTCCCAGTTAAAGACTAGGTTGGTGTCAACGCAGCGGGACATCATCCTCTCGAGATTTGATAAACAATGATCGAATGAACTCCCAAATACGGAAAAATCGTCCATGAACACCTCCATGGAGTCCTCGATCATATCATGGAAAATGGCCACCATACACCTCTGGAATGTGGCCGGAGCGTTACAAAGTCCGAACGGCATACGTTTGTAAGCAAACGTTCCGTAAGGGCAGGTGAAAGTGGTTTTCTCCTGGTCGTCGGGAGCTATCGGAACCTGGAAGTACCCGGAGAAACCATCTAGGAAGCAGTAGTACTGCTGACCTGCTAAACGCTCTAACATCTGATCAATGAATGGGAGAGGAAAGTGGTCTTTCCTGGTGGCATCATTCAGTCGGCGATAGTCGATGCAGACTCGCCATCCTGTCACAGTCCTCGTGGGAATAAGCTCGTTCCTCTCGTTGGTGACGACAGTCATGCCACCCTTTTTAGGAACCACTTGGACTGGACTCACCCAAGCACTATCAGAAATGGGGAAAATGATCCCCGCATCAAGGAGTTTAATGATCTCCTTCTTTACGACCTCTTGCATTTTCGGATTAAGCCGCCGTTGCGGCTGGACGACAGTTTTGAAATTTTCCTCCATGAGGATTTTATGAGTGCAGAACGAAGGGTTGATACCCTTGATGTCGATAATCTTCCAAGCAATAGCCTCCTTGTGCTCTCGTAGCACCCTCAACAACTTCTCCTTCTCGACCTCGGTCAACGCAGATGCAATGATAACCGGAAGCTTCCTCTCTTAATCTAAAAAAGCATACTCAAGGTGGGAAGGTAAATCCTTAAGCTCTAAGGAAGAAGGAGGAATCTCGACCGAAGGTCGGTCCATCGGATCGTCTCGTACGATCTTAGCAGACACGCTAGATTCAGGGGTATGCAACTCGGTGTCGGCATCTAAGGACTGATTAGTTACGGCAACCATCTCAATCTCTGGAATCTCCCTATCGAGAATCTGGGTGTCGGAGGCAGATCCTCCACAGATTTCGCTGAGAAACTCCCCAACATGCTCCATGATGGTATCAATGAAGTATAAGGAGTCATCAGCAGACTTGGGGTGTTTCAGTGACTGTCGAACGTCAAAGGTGACGTTCTCATCCCCAACTCTTAAGATTAATTTACCCTCGCAGACATCGATCAATGCCTGTGCAGTGGCAAGGAATGGTCGGCCCAAGATGAGTGGGACACTATCGTCATCGTTCATGTCCAGGATGACAAAGTCCACCGGGAAGATGAACTTGTCGACACGAACAAGCATGTTCTCGACCACCCCGGGGGTATTTTACAGAACGATCAGCAAGCTGGATACTCATACGGGTGGGCCTCGGTTCGCCTAGTCCCAACTAGCGATACACGGAATACGGCATGAGATTAATACTGGCACCAAGATTTGCCAGCGCATGGACGACCGTATTATCACTCAAGATGCAGGGAATTGTGAAACTCCCAGGATCGGACATCTTTTCTGGTAACTTTCTCTACAAGACTGCAGACCAACCAGCACTCAGAGGAATGGAAGAGACTTCGGCTAACTTCTCTTTGTTTAAAAGAATATCATTGAGAAACTTTGCGTATTTGGGCATTTGCGTAAGTGCCTCAAGGAAAGGAACATTAAGATGAAGTTGCTTCAGAAGATCAAGAAATTTGGAGTTTTTCTCCTCGTCTCTATCCCTACGGACTCTCCCGGGAAATGGGAGTCTAGGTTTGTAGACTCTCGGTGGTGTGCTGGGTAGTGGTTGGTTCTCGGCCTGTGCTGTACTTCCTGGGCTGTGCCTTTGATGCACCCTGGCCGGTGGAGACTCCAACTGAATCTCCTCGTCTACCTGCTCCTCAACATCTACCGCAGGCTCGTTAACGACTCCTCTCGTCGCCTCTTGATTCACGGGCTCGCTAAGTGCCCCCGCACCGCTCCTTGTCGTCACAGCCTTCGCGAACGCCTTCGGATTTTGTTCAGTGTTACTTGGAAGTGTACTTGGCGACCTCTCATTTAGACGACTTGCTATCTCTCCCATCTGACGCTCCTTGATTTCTCATGAATGACTCGTGCTCCCGGAATTTCTCTTGAGTTTCTTTGTGACGGGAGTCTTCTCGAGTCATGAGTTACGACATCATCTGTGTCTGCTGTGCCATCATCTCCTCTAACGTGGGCTTCTTCTCCCCACTACTCGGTCCCTCACCGGAATCTTGGAATAGGCTCTGACGTTGCTGGAAGCCGGACTGATTTCCGTTCCTCCAGTTGGAATTTTGGTTACCTCTCCACCCCGAATTATAAGAATTGAAAGAATGTTGATTTCGGTTTGGATTAATAACGAAGTCGACTGCCTCCTCCTGGAAACCTACGGGGCACTGAACCGTATCATGTCCTCCTCTACAGATCTCGCATAACTTACTTTTCACCTGTAAGTCCATCACGATCTTTGCTAACGCTTCAACTTGTGCCGCCAGTGCGGTGCTGTTGTCGACCGAATGCATGTCGCGTGATAGGGAATCGACGGTTTTGGTACTCTTAACTGGTGGTCGCTGGTATCCACTCATGGCTAAACCGTTAAACAAGGCAATGCACTCATCCGTATCCTTCGTTGTTAGTAGGTTACCTCCTGCAGCTGTGTCGAGCATACTTTGAGTTGCGTACGTCACTCCGTTGTAGAACATCTCGACAACCGCCCAGTCTTGTAGGCCGTGGTTTGGACATAATGCGAGTAGATATTTGAACCTTTCCCACGCCTCGTAGAAGCTCTCGGTGTCCTCCATCTGGAAAGAATGAATCTGGTTACGCAAACGAGCGGCCTTAGCCGGAGGATCGTATTTCTCAAGAAATTGGGTCTGCATGGCAGCCCAAGTAGCAATGGACCCCTGTGGGAGGGTCTCAAGCCACAGACTCGCATGATCAACGAGTGAGAACGGAAAGATTCGGAGTTTTATGGCGTCTTCGGATACGCCGGCAAGATGAAACGTGTCGCAGATACGTGCAATACGAGTGAGATGAGAATGTGGGTTCTCGTGGAGCAACCCGTGAAATTGAGCAGAATGAGAAATCGTGTTCAGAACATTAGATGGAATCTGCCAAGTCGTTTGAACTCCTATAGCTGGTGGAGCAATGCTGGATCTCGCGCCAGCATCGACCGGACGGGCTCGGTCTGCAACTATCCTCCTCGGTAGTGGATTCGCGTCGCCCATAATCCTATCCCTATTGACGGGTTCAGAAAAAGTAGGAGAAGAAAACGTATTACCGACGGATGTAGATGAACTGGAAGACGGTTTTGTACGATGTCTCTCAAGAAGCTCTCTCCCTGGTTCGGGAAATCCTTCAACTTCTGGTGGTTCTAGAGATCGAGTACGTCGCATACAACTATTAAAATAAATAAAAGAAATTATAATAAGCTAAACTATTTTAAACTAACAAACAAAACAATTAAGAAAGACAAGTAGTAAACAAGGCAAGTCTTAACTCGAGTCGTTCTTAATACGCCTCAAACCGTGTCCCCGGCAACGGCGCCTAAAACTTGATGTGCGAAAAAATATATATAAATAAAACACAAGTCGCAACTAAGCTTTAAAAACCAAACAATCTATCCTAGTTCACACAAACGGCAAAACTTTGACTCACCAAAATATTTAATTAATTTATTTTATAATTTAATTTAACTACTTAACTTAACTGAATGAAAACTTTTGACAAAACTTTGAAAACTTTGATTTAAATTCAATATATAAAAACGTCTACCTAGTAATGAATCATGTTGACAGAAATAACAAGACAATGGATTGAAAATATTCACGACACCGGTTATAAAAGATGACACAACTAAAACTTGTTTAAGAAAGTCAAATTACCTCTCAGTCTCTCTAACAAACTCTAACTTATTTTAGTTGATTTTAAAGAATAAACCGGAAAAACAATTATTAACGTGTTCAAATGACGACTCACCTCTCGGTCTCACCGACACACTATCCTAATGGAAACGAATACTACGCAACCAAGGATAGAGGAACAATTTTACTTAACCCAAATTAAACCAACTAATTGCACATAAACACTCAAACTTGACAAGACAAAAACCCGCTCTCGCGCGGTCTTAATTCTAACAAGTAAAAGCAACGAGACAATATTACTTCTTATCACCTCTCGGTCTTAAAAAAGGTGTATTTTAACTGATTTTAGATGATTATATTACCCACTTATCCCTACGGTTGTACACCCCGCAAATAAACCCAAAACACCAAGTCAAGAGTCTAACAAGCAATCAATTAATCAAAACTAATTCAATTAACTAATGCAAGAGGATTATAAGTAATAACAAATAAAACACAGCCATCACACACAATCTAATTTATGGTTTAGTTAAACTTTACATCAATAATTTAAGTCTTGAACATTAACAATCCATTAAACAAGTCTAAACTATTCAACAATCATCTATCCTAGGTAGAACAAACAAGTTTAGCTACTCATAACTTTTGGACAGCCACATATACTTAAGAAAAACATCACAAACATCATCATAAACATAATCAAACTCATTCAAGATCCAAACAATATCAATCACAAGACAAACAATCAATCAATTGCAAAACAATTCAAAGTAAAAGACCAAATCAACAAAGTTAGGGTTCTTGAAAAATAAGTAAAGTTTATGAGTGTTTTACTTAAGTTATATGGCTGAGTTAATGGATGTATAAGAAGCCTAGCAGCTGCACAAGATCCTCTATGATGTTCTCCTTCCTCTCCAGCCGCCAAAGACACCAACAGCCGCCTCTTTCTTCCCTTTTTTCTTCTTCTTTTTGCCGGCAGCAATAGTTCCGATCGGAACTATAGTTAGGGTTTTAGGGTTCTTGATTTCGGGTTTATGATGGAATGAATGGCTGGAAACTTCATTAATCAACTTAATATAATATTATATAAGGCCTTTAAGATGTGGGCTTGGGTCGGGCCTTGACTTATAAGTTTGAAAGTTGAACAATTAAGCCCCTAAACTCTTCAATTTAACTCTTTTTTCCACCAAACTTCATCACCTACAAGAAAACAATCATCTTTGTAATATCAAGCATAAACAAACCATAAAACTTAATAATTAAACTAAAAAGCAATTAAAACATGATAAAAACGATACGGAAAGTAAGTGTGTTTCACTACACATCATTTAGTACCCTTTGACTCCAAATGTCTTTCTATACATCCCTACAATCAACTCAGTAGGCATTGTAGCTAGTTCAAACAGGTTTTCACCTGCATCCCTATGTAATTTTCCAATCATATCCAAGATCTTTTCATCACCTAGTTGTCCAGATGATACAAATCTTCCTCCTACAAAGTTCCTTGGATTCACACCTTCCAACAATACTTTTTCCTACTATGCTTTCTGTTCATAGAACAACTGTTTCAGTTGTGCTTGACCCAAATTGTCAAAAACAAGTTCATTCATTCCTTTTCGATTTACCATTACCTTCTTCAAGATTCTAATCATTTCTTCATTTTCCCATGGATCCATGGGTTCATATGGTTCTAGTTTTACTTCCACTGGGATAGGAGTATTTTGGGCTTCAACTGTTTTCAATTCTTTCTCAATTTCAGCTTTCTTCTTCTCTCTCAGAGTCATTATTCTTCTTTTTTTGACAGGGGGTTCAGGTTGATCTCCCCTTGATTGTTTAACAGAGGGTTCATGTCGATTTCTCTTTGATTTCTCCTTCTTTGAAAGTCTTTTATAATGAGATTCAACCGTAGCCTTTGACAAACTGCTGTCAACTATTTCAGGAGCCATACCTTTTTCAATCAGGTATCCACACTTTCCAGCATATTTCTTCTTTAGATCTTCTATTTTTCCTTTCTATCTTTCCCTTTATTCTCTTTCCCTTCTTTCTCTATTTGCATTAAAAGTTTCGTCAAGAACTTTGAAAGTCATCTTGGTTAAGTCCTTTTCAGAGAGTCCACATCCTCTCAAATAATCCCTCTATCTTAAAGAATCACGATTTTTCTTTTGCATTATTCTTTTCAGCTCATCATTTTCTTTCTCTATCATCCTCTGCAACTCCTCATCAGTGAGTGTAGCCAGGTCCTCAAACTTATGACCAAATGTGGTCAGCTTCACAATCAATGGATTTTTCTTTTGAGCTTCATTTAAACTCTGTTGAATATTTGCCCTTTGCTCATCAGTCATTTCCACTTGTGGAGACAAAACATCAACCTTCTCAGCTGTATCACCCTTATTATCATCATTATCATATTCAGATGTATCATCCTTCTCAGTTGATTCATTTACATCATCAATCTTTTCCTCTTTATGATTAACTAAGTCCTCAGGCCTAACAATCTGAATTGGAACATGCCTTATTGGACTTGGCTGATCTCCGGGCTTGCAACAAAATATTCATATTCATCATTCCATCTGGCCTCTTTCAGATTGGGTACATCTTCAGGCCTTTTAGTTTTAAATGGAACAGGCCTTAAGGGGCTTTCCATCTCTTCAACAAAATATTCATTCTTCTCATACCAATTACCCCTTTTAGCATATTTTTCTTTTTCAGCTTGTTCCTCTGCTTTCCTCTTTCTTGTATATATTTTTGCAAATCTGTTTACCTTTGCTGCAAACTCTTCATGCAATTTGGAGAGATTTTATTTCATCTTTTCAATAGTTTCTCCAGTCTCCCCCTTCTTTGAAGATTTTTCAGGTTTAACTTTTCAGTCTCCTTCTCAGATTCCTTGTCAGGTTGTTTTTGTGATTGACTGAACATACTCACAACCATAGCCAAGGAATTATCAATCTCTTCAGCCCTTTTCATATTAATCAGGGTCTCAATCACCTCCTGATCCTCAACTCCTTATTCATCAACAATTTTGGCAATTTTTGTTGGAATCGATCTTCCCAAGACACATATTAGAGTTGATGTGGCTAGTACGTATTGATCCAAGTCTGGTCATACCCAATAACAAGCTAGACAAACGCCACGATATTTATTATTAGATATGATCTAGTTAATAAATATCAACACTTATAATATTTAGAAGATGGTTTTCTAAATATTTTCATTTGTGTGTTAAATAAATTATATGGATAATTTATATTTTGAGAGATGTTATTTAAATTGGTTAAATAACATATTGCATGTTACTTATGATATGTTTTACAACATAAATATTGTAAGTAAATAAATTGTAAGTAAAAAAAGATGATTTGAATTTTGGGTGGGAAAAAGCTTTTCCCTCTTCTCTCTCCTCCTTTTGTTTCTTCCAATACATGAAAGAGGTAGGATTGGAGGATCATAATTCTTGAACCAAGCATTCCACACTTTCTCTCACACACACATCTTTCTCTTTTCTCTCCTCCATTGGAGCCGAAATCAAGAAGGAGAAAAGGAAGAACAAAAGGGTTTGTTCTTGCAAGTGTTAAGGATCCTAGCAACCAAGGTGTTTGTTGGAGCTCGTTGGGTATACAAGCTTGAGGTTACCTCATTTGGAATCTAGCTGTTCATATCATTCATTCCCTTCGGTTTTCTGGACTTGAAGGTATGATTCATGCACACCCTATGGTTGTTTTGATAACATGTATTTCGTATATGGATCCGGGCATTGGGTTTTATATAAAACGGGTTTTATATGTATTCACTACAACAAAAGGACTTTTTAGTACGCACAAAAGTGTCTTAAAATGCTATTTTATAGGACCTTTCATTTAATAGGACCAATGAGAAAAGCGTTTCATGTAAAGGGGTTGTAATAAGTCTCGGAACTCAAAAAGCGTCCTGATATCCCAAATAAGATTATGAAACCAATTTTATGGTCGCATAAAATATCTATTAACAACCCAAAAAGCGTCCCAATAAAACATATTAGGACATTTTTACAATGTTTTAACATGTCCTTACCTACCTTTAATCTTTTAATACAAATACAAGCGTCCTTAAAAATTAATTTATGTGACCCTTATGGTGTAACATTATAGATACTTTAGTACCAAGAAAAAAGTCCTGATATCCCAAATAAAATTATGAAACCAATTTTATGGTCGCATAATATATTCTTTAACAACCAAAAAAGCGTGTCAATAAAAACATATTAGAACACTTTTACAATGTTTTGGCATGTGCTTACCTAATCATTAGTACAAAAAAAAGTGAGCAAATATGACGTTTTTCAATCAAATATGACGGCAAATCAACAGCCTTAAAAGACAATTAAAAACATAGCTAGAACAGAAAAAGTGTGCAAATAAACAACATATCCAAACAATGAATCATTTTAAAAATAGCTAGAACAGCTAAAGCATCCATCTTGACTATTAGTCTAAATTATTCATTTTTTTAACATACATATTATTAAAGCATTCAGTTTAACACAAATAAAAACAATCATCCAAAAACCTCCATGACTTCCTGCAACCACCTTTATCAGCCACAAACCTTCAATGGCACTGGCGTAGGCTAGAATCTTTGCCACTAATCAAAACACAGAAAAATGTTTGTTAGTCACCATTAAAGATTAATATAAAGCAAGATCCCCTTGTTAAAATCAGGAAGCAATTGAAATAAATAAGTCATAATAGAGTCAACATTAATACAAAGCCCTTTGGTGCTAATAAAAAACCTGTAATAACATGCGTGATATGTGTTGTCAAAAGCCCTTTAGTGCGTGTAGGCCTTCAGGTCAAATGAACGACATGTCAAAGTGAATGAATGTGTCAAAGTGACTTAACCATCCATGTAATTAACTCTTAATACAATAAATATATTGTGTCCCGAGGGGTCGAGTCTTACTCTCAAGTGTACTAAACAAATAATTTATAGAAAATGAAAAAAAAAATTTAACATTTATAAAAGAGTAGAATACTAATATACCAACCTTCATCCATCCTCATAATCCTGGTCATCACACAATGACATAAACACCTCAAAAGCCTGCTCTTAAATCCATAATAATACACAAAAAGATTTTAACACTTTCTCTGCACATCCAACACCAACTCATAACAATACACTTAAAAGATTTTAACACTTTCTCTACACATCCAACACCAACTGCCACCGGCCCACCATCCAAATTCAATTCCTAAATCAATCGATTGATTCAAAACATAATTCAAAAAAAAATAATAAGTGAATTTGATTTGCAAAGCCCTAAACTAATGCCCAATTTAGATATGTCAAAATCAATGCTGAACAATTTATTCAGCGGATGAAATTGACGTCCATCAGAGTAGCAATCCAAAAGCAAACAAAAGAATTAAAACAGGAACTGAAAAAACCTTTTAAGGATCGATTAAGTATCGACGGTTTTAGGCATCGATTGATACAATTAGAGCAAATGATTGTTTGGAAGCACTAATGGTGGACCAGCAACCGCTTGCCACCACCTAATCGGAGCAAACATACGGTCACCGTAAAACAGGTTACCAAACACACCCTGGTCGGCGCTGCGACTGCCCTCGATGGGGACACAAGTGATACGAGAAATAGCGGCCGATGTTATTGGCCATGTCGGATTTCAGAGATTTGTCGGCCTGCGGACGCGGGTGGTGGCAGTGGTGGATGATGGTGGCTAGGGTTTTGTGTAAGTGGTGAAAGAGATGCTGCTGGTATATTTTGTTTAAGAAAATGTTTTTTAAATAAATGAATAAAATGACCAATTTGCTTCCAAATGTTTTTCACATAATCAAATTTACGAGAAAAATTAACTGTGTTAGACTAGAGGACAAATAGTGTAACATTTGAAAACGAAAAGAATAATACAAATCACTTTTGAAGATAAAGGACTATTATAGAAATTGGGTGTAAACATAAAGGATAATCTTTGTAATTCTGTCTATTAAGTTATGTTATAATAAAACTCTAGCGAATAAGCGTCCTATAAAACATATGTTTTATGACTACAATATCATGGTCCTAATTACGGTGTATTATAATAACACCACAATGATTAATCGTCCTATAAAAGTTAAAGTTATAAGACTCAAGTGTCATGTTAAGTTATGTTATAATAAAACTCTAGAGAATAAGCGTCCTATAAACTAGATGTTTTATGACTAATATATCAAATGTCCTATTACGGTGTATTATAATAACACCACAATGATTATGCATCTTATAAAGATTAAAGTTATATGACCATAGTGTAAAATGTCCTATTAAGTTATGTTCTTATATGACTTCGACTAGAAAGGGTCCTATAACACTGAACATTTATGACCTAACTACAAAGTGTTCTATTAAGTTATGTTATAATAAGACATCCAGTGATAAAGTGTCCTATTACATTACCACATAATGGGACACCAACAACTACATGTCTTATAGATTAATTTATTAGAATTTACATTTTAAGTGTCTTATAAAGTTATATGATAATACGACCCCAAAGAATCATCTATCCTATTAATAACTTTTTAGGACACCGGTTCTGTAGCTTATAATGTAAAAGGACCCCAAATGTTCATTTGTCCTATTAAATAGATTTTTGGACCCTATTTTACAAGCGTCCCACACAAAAGGTCCTAAAAGGCCCTTTTTGTTGTAGTGATTGGTAAACAAGATTTAAAACTAATTATTTTCGCTGCGTTTTTCTATATAATGGGTTATATGGACTTTAATAATCTTGTTAAAACCCAACAATGGCATCAAGAGCCGCTTATACGGATACATGCTTCATAGATCTAAAATTTTCGGGTTTTATGGTGTGGTTCACCATATGGCCGAAAGTTTTTTTTGGATTTTTGGTTACCCCTTGGTTCCTCAAGATTATACTTTACATGCATGTGATAATCTTGAAGAATTAAGTCATATGGATGATTAATTATTTTGTTTGGACAAAACCCGAAACTTTCGGTTTTGTTCCACTTGGCCGAAAGTTTAATGGGTAAGAGGGGAACCGTTTTGGTCTTCTAAGACCTTGCATATTTGGATGTGCATTTGGATGTTCATAACCTAGCCATGACCTTTGGATGTGTGTTTGTGTTGTGATTTATTCGGTTTATTCAATATGGTTTGTAATCTATTTATTCATTTATTTGGGTTTGTAATCTATTTATTCATTTCATATTGGTTTGTAATAATAAGTAGATTAGTTGTATTTCTTTTACTATAGAAAAATGTATTATGATATGTTTTTTTTTTGTAAAAGAAGATGCAACAAAGTTACGGTTTTGGTTTTGGGCCTTAATGGACCTCATAGTCCAAGATAGGATTTTAGCCCAATGACCAAAGCCCAAACTTGGAGGCCCAAGATAACTAGGAGCTGAAGTTGGATCCCAATTAGAAGCCCAAATAAAGTGGAAGAGTCACAACACAAGGTGGACACTTTAAGCATATGGATGCGGGATCAAGTGGGAGTTCACCGACACATGCCTTGTGTCATTCTCGTCCCTTAGGAGAGACCTTTTGGCACACTTGTTTCGGTCAACAAGTCTTGTCATTCTAGGTGGTTATGGTTATGGACATGTGCTTTTATTTTATGCTTGTATGGTTGTTTTAATTTTATTGTTTTATCATGTTTGGATGATAACAATTAAAATCGACAACTAGCATAAAAGTGATTCCTTTGAAATTATTAAGTGATAAAAGTAGTTTTATTAACTATTAATGATTTCATAATAAAATGGGTTTTATTAAAAGGATATTGAAAATTGGTTTTCAAAGGTACCATACATTTGAATGCATGCAAATGGAAGGTACATTAAATAGTTTTACAATCTAGAATTTTGAAAACTAAAATCCCTTTTAAAACAAGTTGAACACCATCCTTTTATACGACACTTAAATCACTTGTAGACTTGAATCGCGGAATAGGGTCACCTAACCACATTTAAGGAAACTTGTGATCTTAAGGTGGTTTTACAATACTTTTGGGATGAGGGTCACCTAACCACTTGTATGTGTAAACTCACACGTGTGTGTAAGTAGGACGACTTGATTTGAAACCATGTGAATAGAGTCACCGGCACATGGCGTTCAAAGGTGTTGATGGCATTAAACATGCCAACTAAACATATGATGTTTAACCGATCCCATAAAACTAGAAGTTGCAAAGGGTTGTAATTGTCAAACGTTGACTACCTTGTTAATTTGAATAATAGGATAAGGGTCACCTAACTACTATTTGAATGAAACGTTGGATTCAAGATTTTAATCATTAATTGTCTTGGAGACATTAAAGGGTATTAAAGATTAAAATTTATTGATATCGAAAATACTAAATTGAACTTTGTTAAATTCTTTTATAGATGGCCGCAAACAATCAACAGAACGCTATTATCCCTCACGTGCATAATTTATCACTTAGATCCATTCTGGATAAGTATCGTCTAAACTTTAACAACTTCATGGACTGGTATCGAAACTTGAGAATTGTTCTCAAGCAAGAGAAGAAGTCCTACATATTAGACGATCCTATTCCCGATGAACCCGATGTCAACAACTTGGATGCCTATGTGGATTGGTTGAAATACACCGAGGATTCGGTGCAAGTTTCTTTCCTCATGTTGGGAACAATGATTCCCGAGATCCAAAAGGATTTCGAGAATCATGAGGCGTATGATATGATAACCCAGCTTAAGGAAATGTTCCTTACTCAAGCTAGGGTGGAGCACTTCGAAACGGTTCGAGCACTTCATGCATGTCATATGGAAGAAACCCAATCCATGTCATCTTATGTGCTTAAGATGAAAAGCCACATTGATCGGCTTGAACGGCTTAACTGTCCCGTCTCAAAAGAGTTAGCCACGGATTTGATCCTGAACGGCCTAACTAAAAGGTTTGAGACATTCGTCATGAACTACAACATGAACGGATGGGACAAAAGCATTGGTGAGCTTCATGCAATGCTTAAGACAGCCGAAGCCGGCATGGGTAAAAAGGTTTTACTCGTTCTTGCGATCAATGAGGGTGGCTTGAAGAAGAGGCATCACCCGGAACCAAAGGCAAAGGTTGTCGTTGGTAAGGGGCAAGTCAAGAAGGGGTTTAAGGGGAAGGCAAAGGCGGAACCCAAACTCAAGAAGCTAAAGGTTAGCGCTGAGGATCCGTGCTTTGGTTGTGGGGAGATAGGTTATTGGATGAGAAACTGTCCTACCTATCTCAAGGAGTTGAAAGCTAAGAGGGATGTGGGGCAAACCTCAGGTACAACTTTCATGATCCATATTGATCTTAATATTATTTCTTCTAACACATGGGTATTGGATACCGGATGTGAAACTCATATATGCAATTCATTGCAGGGGTTCAAAAGAAAAAAATGATTACAAGAAAGGATATATAAGTCTCTTCATGGGCAATGGAGCAAAGGTTGACGTCCAAGCCCGAGGAGATTACGTTTTGAAGCTTTCAAATGGTTTGGAATTATTTTGAAAAACATTTTGTATGCTCCTAGTTTGACTTGGAACATTATCTCCGTTTCTCTTTTAAGACAATTTGGTTATGATTTCAAGTTTGTAGACAATGGTTTTTATGTATTCATGAATGATGTCTTTTATTTTAAAGCGATGCCGTTTAATGGCATTTATGAATTGGTTAATGATGATACATCCATTGATAACTCGTTGTACCAAGCTAGCACCAAAAGACTAAAATTGGATTTGAGTAAAACTTTTCTTTGGCATTGTCGCCTTGGTCACATACACAAGGATCGCATTCATACATTTCAAAAGAATGGTCTTTTGAAATCAAGTGATGATTCATTTGATGAATGTGAATCTTGTTTATTGGGAAAGATGACCAAGGAGCCCTTTAGTGGAACTAATGAAAGGGCGAAAGACTTATTAGGTATCATACATTCGGATGTATGTGGTCCTTTTAGGAAAATGACAAGGAATGGTGAAAGATACTTCATTACCTTTACCGATGATTATAGTCGATATGGGAATGTGTTCTTGTTAAGACACAAAAATGAAGCCTTTGAAATGTTCAAAGTCTTCCAAAATGAAGTACAAAATCAACTCAACAAAACAATCAAAGTACTACGTTCCCATAGAGGAGGTGAATACCTCAATGATGCGTTTCTAGAACATCTTAGGAGTTGTGGGATTGTCTCACAACTTACTCCACCTGGAACACCACAACATAATGGTGTGTCTGAAAGGAGGAATCGAACTTTATTGGATATGGTTCGATCCATGATGGCTAGAATCACATTACCTCTATCATTTTGGGGTTTTGCACTGATCTCTGCTGCCCGTATTTTAAATATGGCACCAACCAAGAAAGTGGAAATGACACCTTTTGAAATATGGCATGGAAAGGTTCCATCATTATCATATATAAGGGTATGGGGCTGTGAGGCTTATGTTAAGATCTACACCCCAGACAAACTTGAAAGCCGACCCACTAAGTGTATCTTTGTAGGATATCCCGAAGATTAGATGGGATATTACTTCTACAATCCAAATGAGCATAAAGTGTTTATAGCTCGCAAGGCTAAGTTCTTGGAAAGAAGGTTCCTTATGGAAGGAACTGATAGAACTATGGAACTCGAGGAGGATCGAGAACCACAAGCCGATACACGTTTGGTTGGCACTAGTGATCAACAAGAGGTTGTTGATGATGATCAAATGGTTGATCAAAACACACAAAACATTCGCAAATCTGGTAGAATTAGCACCCCACCTGAAAGATGGTAGAATTAGCACCCCACCTGAAAGATATGGATTTTTCATGGATGTATGCTATGTGGTAGATTCTGATGAACCAACCACATACCGAGATGCAATGTCACAATCTGATTGTGATAAATGGCTGGAATCCATGAACATTGAGATGCAATCCATGCATGACAACCAAGTATGGGACCTGGTTGCTCCACCTCTTAATTCCAAACTGGTTGGAAGTAAGTCGGTTCTCAAGAAGAAAACCGATATGCATGGAAACTTGGATACTTATAAAGCTAGACTTGTAGCAAAGGGTTTCACTCAAACTCAAGGGGTTGATTATGATGAAACTTTCTCGCCTGTGGCGATGTTAAAGTCTATAAGGATATTGTTTGCCATAGCCGCATATTATGACTATGAGATATGGAAAATGGATGTCAAAACTGCTTTTCTAAATGGGCACCTTGAGGAAGATATCTATATGGTTCAGCCTGAAGGTTTTGTCGATCCACAACATCCTAATAAAGTATGCAAGTTAAAGAAATCAATCTATAGATTGAAACAAGCATCTAGGAGTTGGAATCACCGTTTTGATGATGAAGTTAAGAAATTTGGATTCATCAAAAACGCTGATGAATCTTGTGTGTATAAGAAAGCTAGTGGGAGCATCATTACCTTTCTGGTATTATATGTCGATGACATATTACTATTTGGAAATGACATTCCAACCTTGGAAGGTGTAAAAGCCTGGCTTGGAAGCTGTTTTTCCATCAAGGATCTTGGTGAGGCCGCCTATATTATGGGAATAAGGATCTATAGGGATAGATCAAGGCGGTTGATAGGTTTGAATCAAAGTGCATATATTGACAAAATCTTGAAAAGGTTCAAGATGGAAAACTGTAAGAAAGGTTTGGTACCTATTCAAAGAGGAACAATATTGAGTGCTTCTCAATGTCCAAGCTCAAAGGATGAGCAAGACAAAATGAATGGAATCCTATATGCATCTGCTAAAGGATCCATCATGTATGCCATGATTTGCACTAGACTGGATGTGTCATGCGCTTTGAGCATGATAAGTCGATACCAACAAAATCCGGGAACCAGCCATTGGATGGCGGTTAAGAGCATATTGAAATACCTTAGGAGGACTAAGGATATGTTTCTGATATATGGCTCTGGTGAAGAGGAACTCGTTGTAAAGGGTTACACGGATGCGAGTTTCCAAACTGATCGAGATGATTCTCGATCACAATTGGGATATGTCTTTGTTCTAAATGGTGGTGCTGTCTCTTGGAAGAGCGCAAAACAAGACGTGGTAGCCTTGTCCACCACTGAATCAGAATACATCGCCGTCTCTTTGGCAGCTCAAGAAGCTTCATGGATTAGAAAGTTCATGGCCGATCTAGGGGTAGTCCGTACCATTTAGGACCCTCTAGAAATCTTTTGTGACAACGAGGGTGCGATTGCTCAAATCAAGGAACCCCGTGCACATCAAAAGACTAGGCACATTGAGCGGAGATTCAACTACATAAGGGATGAAGTTGAAAAAAGAAAGATATGTATTCGCAAAGTTCACACTGATCAAAACATTGCGGATCCACTCACGAAGCTCCATGAAAGGCCGAAGCATGAGGGTCATACTTGCGCCTTAGGACTTTAATATTCAAATCAGAAATTAGTCCTAAAGTTCACAGCTTTAAGTAATTTCAAGTTATAATTTTGAAGAAGTTAAGAAGAAATTTAATTAAGAACCTGATCTTCGACAAATTTATAACCTACACACAAAACAGAGAGTTAGTAAACATGAATACTTAAAGCCCATTATTACATAATCGTGGTCGGAAAACACTTAATTGATGCTTACCGAGTCGGATTATGTGGGCTGGCAAACTAGGGTTAGGAATATTGATGAATGCGATAAGTCGGTTGGGTGTCTGAAACGAGAGCAAGTGTTGAAGGAGAGAGAAGTGAGAGTGATGAAAATTTCACTAACTCCCTCTTATATACATTTTTGAAAGTGTGTTTTAAATGCATTTTGTCATTTAGTGAGTTAATAGCTGTCAAACAGTAAAATTATCCATTAAATATATTCACATTTGTGACAATCGTCAATTTCAGGTTAACTCCGTTAACTCAACTCCGTCAATTCAAACTTTAAGATCATTGAATCTATAACGCACACATCATTACATTTAAACTAGGGTTTAAATGACGCTTAACACTTACTACATGTGTAGTCTTTCGGGATTTGCACCGAAACGCAAACGAGTTGACGCAAACGATTGATAAATAAACGAAAAACGTCAAAACAATAATTATGTGATAATTATGTGTTCGACTTATGTGTTATGTGATAACATGATTATAAACGTTAACTCAAGACGAAAACAAGCTAGTTAGGCTAGAAAAACAACACTTGAAAGTAGAGGGACTAGAGTGTAACTTGTATATCTATAAATATAACCTTAACACTTAACCCTAACTTATTATTATAAACCTACAAGCTCCGATCGGCCCCTCCCTTGCTCCCTCTTGGCTGCCGTCCACAAGCACACACACATACAAGCCCTAATCAAGTGTTTAATCCAAGAACTAGGTGCTAGGAAGGTATAATTGATCATCCTTTACCCTCTTGTTGTTTAATTTTGATGTTTAATGGGTTAATTAAGAACCCTAGGCAGCCGATTTTTATATGTATGTATGAGTTAACATGATGGTTGTTGAATTCATGATGATTGATAACTAGTATTGATGTTGTTGCTTGATTGATTGTTGTCTTTGATTTGAGTTAAAACACAAACCCTAATCTTGTATGTATGGTGTAATTGATATGCATGGATAGTGGTTGTAGTGTCTAGCATGTTATATGATTGATTTATGGTCCATAGATAGTTAAATTGTTGAGTTTTGATGTGAACAGATTCTGGACAGAATGTGTATACGATGTTTAAGTGACTGTAACGAAGTGTAAACGTGAAAATTGGTTGAGATTGTGGGTACTGCAGTAAACTAGGTTGAGTCTAGTTTCTATAAAGTATAAGTTTGTAATTTTTGGACAAGTAGAAGTTTACTTTTATGATTTTACAAAAACGTTGTGCAAAGCTGAGCTGTTAGACCTGCTGTTAGGTTATGTTGTAAATGTTATATCTCATGAACTACGAGACCAATTGGGTTGGTTCCACTTCTGGAAGTTGACTCATTGAGTTAGGAACCAAACCCAAGTGGTCTTGCATTTATTGGATTTTTCGTTTAACGGGAATTGCAAATAACATTCTGTTGCGCATGAATCTGACTGATATGAGTTTACTGTAGTGTTTTGATCATTATGAGAAATCTATATGGAATAAAAATAAGATAAAATATGTTCTGGAAACCTAAGACATGTATGTTTCAGTGGTGATTTTTGGTGAATTAATTGAGATGATATGATTGGTGAAATAGTACAATCTTTCAAGTAGAAATTCTGTCACAGTGAAACTAGCTGCTGAGTTGTGTATAAATGCATGAAATATGATATTTCTTATATAATTGTTATGTTTTGACCAAAATACCCTTGCGGGGAATAGTTGCAAATTGATTGCCATGATTTGACCAAATTGCCCTTATGGGGAATAATGGCTAGTAATTGTTATTTGTTGACCAAAATGCCCTTACGGGGATAATTGCTAGTAAAGTATGTTATTAATACATGACACAAAAGTAATTGTTCACTCACGTATCGTATCACAATTGTACTTGTTTAAGTCACACACGATTCACAAACGAAACACGAAACATGTTACGTGCATAGGTATTATGTGCCGAGTCTAGAGACTCGTTAAACATACCGATACTTAGAAAATCTCTTTGTTATTTAGAACGCTAGAGAGTTTCTACGACGCGCATCACTTGGTGATCTAATTCGGGATATTCTTCGCAAACAGTGAGTTCACTTACCCCACTCTTAAACTGTTTTCAAACGTTTTTCACTTGGGGGAGATAACATACTCCGATAAACGCATTTTTGAGATAAACGCATATTTAAGATTTTGTTATAAATTATATATCACTTGTAAAGACTAAGCGGCAAACGTAACATTTGAAGTCCCACACATCGAACCGGTTAATATTTAGAATAGCGAGTCACTGTTGAGTAGTACTACTGGGTTTGACAAACCCCACCCGACGCTAAGCTCAACTGGAGGTTGAGTGGGTGTAATTTTGGCTAACACTTACCATGGTCTGGATTGACCTGGTGACGGGCACTTGATAAACAGTCAGCTTCGGTGTCGAACCACTTAGTAATACTTGTTGTATAGATTAGCTACCTATCGATATATAATTTGACATAACATTATCTGGTAACGCAAAACGCCGTAACATGGTTACGCAAAACGCAAAACGCCGTAACGTGGTTACGCAAAACGCTTAAACGCCGTAACGAGGTTACGCAAAACACTTAACGTAAACGCTGAATGCAAACGCTAAACGATTTATCTTACATAACTTGTGAACTCACCAACCTTGTGTTGACACTTTTAGTATGTTATTCTCAGGTAGCCGAGGCGGGCGCGCGGTTTAGGAGCATGCATTAAATGAAAACACTTTTATTCTGCAAACTTATTTTTAACAGTTATCTTTGGTTTTAAGTCGTCCTGCGTGACGCAACTTTTGAATTAAGGTTTTTACGCTTCCGCACTTATTTGCATTTAAACGTTTTTATGGTTTGATTATAACTGATGATTCCGATTCTGCCAGTTCACACCCTCTGACGGTAAAACTCCGTGAGTGGATTTTGAGGGTGTGACAACATTTAAAACCTTGCTCGATAGAGTTCATTTAGCAAACCTTGCTCGGAAAAGTCAGTTTTTATAAAGTGTGCTAGGTATATTCCACTTTCTCAAAGATTGCTCGTTTCAGAGTTATGTCAAAACATAAAGTATTTTAGAAATGAATCTAAGTATAATGAAGGAAGCTTACTCGAAGTACAAGATTACTCAAGAAATAAATCACAAGACTAATAATCAAGTATACATTATCAAATAGGCAACCTTGCTAGAAATCAATTAAGAATCCCAAAATAATGTCTTAGAAATATTCCTAATTGTCAACCTTGCTCGAATGTCTGACCAACTCAAACCGTACCCGAAAATGTATAAACAGTTAGCAAATAATCAGTCAAGTAAACTATTATATAAAGTATGCTCGAGACACTGTAGAAAAAGCAAAGTGTGCTAGAGATGAGTTCTAGACACAAAGTGTACTCGAATTTTATTTTTTTTTTGAAAAAATTACCAAGTATGTTGAGAGAACACTTTGAGGATTTCAAAGTGTAATCGGAACATAAAGTGTGCCCGGGAAACTAAGTTTGCCCGAAAACACTTGTAATTTTAAATAAACATATTCAAATTCACATAATCATCAAGTGTGCTAGAATTTAAGTTTACTTGAACATAATAAGAAAACTTTAGAAACACACTCAAAATCACAAAGCTTGCTAGAATGAATTCAAACAGTAGAACAATCACATAAGTGTGCTAGATAGTCTTAGCTATTTAAAATCACTAAGCTTGCTAGACTGACTTACAACAACTTAGAAAACAATTTAGTGTGCTAGAAAGTTCAGAAATCAATAAAGCTTTCTAGTATAATCAAACATATGAAATAGCTTGCTTGTAACAGATATACTTGAAGACAAAGCAATAAAGTATGCTAGAAAGTCTTACCTATTTAAAAGCTTGCTAGAAAACATCATATTCAGACATAATAAAATATCAAGCCTGCTCGGAAGGTTAAAATTTCAAGTTAAGTTGTAAACTCTACCCGAAAAGTATAAAAACTTCAAAGTATGCTCGATATGGATAAACTTAGACCAAATTGTCTAAGTATGCTCGAAAAGGTTATAAATCATCAAACGTTCCTCGAAAATACATATTCAAACCTTTTGAGGTAAAATGCAACTCTTTTTGACTTAAACCAATTATCAAACATAATTTTTCATTAAAGATTATTGCTTAAGAGCAAATGGTGCATTTAGAGATCAAATTTCAGTTATGTTTGTGTAACACCCGGCCCCTTGGCCACCAATATTTTCCGCTCTGCCCACGAAGAGCTCACGGATTTGTTTTTGGTTGCCCAAAACGCGTTGGTGATTGAAGAGGCAGGACATTTACTTTTGAACCAGGGATCTCTCTTGTCCACGACCGATGTGGGATAGCCTAAGAGTGGGACGATGTTGTGTTTGCCAAGGGTGTTACAAACAACCCCCCTTTGGACTCATTGTCCTCGATGAGGCATGTCCCATCATCCCGAACGGCACAAGAGTGTCTCTGATACCACCTGTAACATCCGGCCCCTTGCACCACCAATATTGTCCGCTCTGCCCACGAAGAGCTCACGGATTTGTTTTTGGTTGCCCAAAACGCGTTGGTGATTGAAGAGGCAGGACATTTACTTATGAACCAAGGATCTCTCTTGTCCACGGCCGATGTGGGATAGCCTAAGAGTGGGACGATGTTGTGTTTGTCAAGGGTGTTACAAAAACATTCGTTATTTCAAATCCGAAGACCCGACCCATTAATTTTTTTTATTACCGTAATTATTAATACATCGGTGAATTTATTTTATTTATTGTAGTTTTATAATTTGGTTATAAAGAACATTGTTTTTAGTTAATGGGTTGATTATTTATTTCTTTAAAGTGGGAGGATCATTTTTGCCAAATCAGAAAAGTTATTTTGAACACCCTTCTTCACGCACACACCTTGGACTTTCCGTCGCTTTTTCCGGCGAATTTTTAACACAAAATTAATGATCGATTTCGGCCATTTATTATGCCTTTTAACTCGGGATCTTATACCAAACTTGTCGCCAACATTTATGAGACCTAATTTCATTTTATTGACTCCAATTATTCAAGCGTGAATTGCGAGTTTACCATATTCGGTTACGCGGTTATAACCCTATAAAAAGGGTAACGATTTTCACTTGTACTCTACGCATCACAACAGCCGCCCCTTTCCTCACTCAAATCGGCAGTCTCCGTTCTCTTTTCCTCCGCCGCTGCCGCCAATACTCCGGTGAAGCTCGCTAGTTATTGTTTAGCATTGGTTCCAGATAAATCATTCCACTAATCGCCTAATCAGTTCGTCCGAATTTTCTTATCAAAAGCTATTCCGTTCCTTTTGTTATTAATATTATTGTCACTTGAGGTAGTTTAGCATTCGAGAACGATGTTCTGAATCAAACGTAAAATTGGTTTTATTATTAAATGCTAGATTATAACCCGTGTATTACACGGGGTTGGGTAAAAAAAATTGAACTAAACATGATAAATTATGTTTAACATGCATTGACAAAAGCACATCATCAAATAACAGGATCGAGCAAAACGGTATCAAAAGTTAAAATATATAAATACAAACCGTTCGATAACGTGAACCAGAAAGTTATCGGGGTTCAATTCACCACATGTTAATTCCCTCTATAACATCCCAAGACAATTTTCAAATATTTGGGCTGAGCACATACTTAATCCCATATAGCTTGAGTGGATTAATGGGTGGATTGAAAATTTTTAACTGAACGGATCAAACTGTCTGAAAGTTCTTCAAAAGGGATGACGTCAGCTTTGCATGTTTAATTGCTAAGCCTAATTAATAATACCTTCTCACTGATCCCACGAACCTTATGATACAATCAGTGTAAAAATTAATAAAGTTAGAACAAAATTAGAAAATGGTAAAAATTTAAGTGAGATGAGGTAAAAGTTTGTAAGGGAAATCAAAGCAGTTTTTACTTTTTAGTTTTAGAGCTTGACTTCAGTTGTTCTTTATGATATGAAGCTACATAACTTTAGTTTGGCTACTGATAAATGGAAGGTTTGCATATTAGAATGTAATTTTCTAAACGGGGTTAATTTTTATTTTATGCTTACCAAACTTTTGTAGCAAACTTCATTTTAGGAGGCACAAAGGGTCAAAGGGATACCCGTATGAAAAACATTTTAAACAAATGAACTTTTTTAGCTAGTTGTTTGTAAGAAAACATAATATTACTGCAAATTAGAAAGTTTTTTTTTTAAAGACAACCATAAGTCATCTAGTTATGTCTCTTTATTAGACATGTTTAATGCTGTGGTACAAAAAGTTACATGTAATTCTAATGCATTTTTTGAGCTGCAAGTTTACTACAGCTTTTGTTATTGTTTTTTTTTTTACTTCAGAAAATAGGTAGTCTTTATAACTTTAGAAAACATTATATTAAAGTTTAGGATGGTAAAATAGAAAGATAACTGCTTTTTCTTTTATTTTATTTTTGTATCTTTTTGCAGAAAGATAGGAATGTTACATAGTGATATGGTAATAACAGTCTAGATTTAACCTTCGGCTTAGCAATATACTCAATTGCAAAAACACCACATCTTTATATTTAATGCTTCCTATGATTTTTTTTAATCATTCACCAGAATTAGTGTACTATCTAAATAGCAAATAAAAAATATATTAATCAAAGCAATGAAATTAAAAACATCAGACCCCGTCGGTCACGAAAAAATAATATTTCAAAACAAATCAAAGTTCTCAACTAAGCTTCTCCAATTAAATGATAACAAAAAATATAGTAAAATACTTAGTTTGTGTGTGCGTAGCTTCTCCCCCACTGATTTCAATATTCTTATCCATCCACCTGCTCAACACCACCATATAAAATCATTAATCCAATTGATATAACATGGGTCAATAAAATATAAATTGATCAATCATAATTATTCAATTGAACGAAGAAGCAATAAACAAACATGTAGAGAAAGTAAATTGAAGTGTGGAACTGATATGAATCAAAACATCTTAACGAACTACATTTTCACCAATCAAACTCATAAACCTATAGATTATTAAATAGAAGAGAAGACATGTTATAAAATCGATCAAAGGATGGATTATGTTACATAAATTGACTAAAATATAGATTTAGGGTTTCAACCAATGTTACAATCAAAATAAAGATTGGCAGATTAGATGATATAAGATAATCAGACACATACATCACATAGTTGGTTGAGATTGAAATCATGAACTGATTGAAAAAAAAATTTAATAATAATAATAATAGTAATAATAATAATTAGGTTTGAGTTTATAAATAGATTTGAGTTTTTTTATTAATAATAAGTTAAAGTTGAAGTTTAGAGTTGTGAAGATCAAAACCCATCCGATCCTTCTTCCGATTTCTTTACTATTATTTGGTATTCTTTTTATGTTTTATTCAACCAACTCATAACCATATCTTGAACATACAATATCCCCCGTCCACACCAAGTTCCAACTCCATTCTGTGTGTACGATTCAAGTATACAATATATTAAAAGATTATATATCCAATTTGTTTTCTCCAACATAATAATAATAATAATAATAATAATAATAATAATAATAATAATAATTAGGGTTTACGTAACGTTAGTATTCAAGGGATGATTTATTGAAATCTGTTACATACCTCAAAAATAATAATTGGATGATGAAGAATGATGATTTTGGTAGGAGCTATGATTTCTTGTAGATCGGATAACATATATTGCAAGATTAATCAAAATTAGAGTTTGTTTAGAAGAACATAATTGATGAAATTATTAACACATCTCGTGGAATAGATAATGATTGAGTTTGATGCTTGCAAAAACAGATGAACCAAAGAGAGAGAGAGAGAGAGAAAGAGAGAGAATATGAAAACAAACGATCGAAAAAGGAGGGTTTGCTACAAAAGAGGAGGTGAGATAATTTACCTATAATAAATCAATAATGAAAGGAAATAATGAGAAAATTCCACCTAGACAAATAAAGAGTTTTGGTGAAACAAAGAATGGTTGCTTAAGAATCCATTGGTTTATTAGATAGGTAGATTATTGTCACATCTATATATAAGTATATTATTATTATTATTATTATTTTATTATAATACATACTCTACGTTGATTATTATTATTATTATTATACATATGCATGTTACTGTTTCTATTATTATTATTATTATTATTATTATATATTTATTTATTTATTTATTTTTCAAATAAAAGTAAACTGTGACAACCTTGTGCTTTATTAGGCTGTATATATTTTTGAGTTATAGAGTTTTAATTTGAGAAATACAAACCATCTTACAACGACAACTTGAAAACATAATGCTTATCTATTCACCATAGCTAGTCTTAATACGCGTTAATTACTTTGTAGCCTTCACGTTGACGACTTTCCAACCTTAAAACTTTCGTGTGGAGCATCTAATCACTTATCATGTGAGTTTACATATCCCCCTTTTTTTCATCATTTAAGTTTTGGGGTGGCATGTATACCCTATTTACATTACACATTTTTATTCCCACATCTATTCAAAACACAATTCAATATATGTTTATGTGTGATTATTGCATGCTCTATGATAAATGCTCTATGTGCTTAATTGTTTATTTTATGTTTGGTGGTTGGTATCTCATCCTCATCTATCCTCATCTAGTATGATCATACATTTACCCAAGTACTTTGATTTCGTATCAATAAGAACGGGTTCACATCTATTTAGTTGTTTACATTTTCATAAGAATTGTAATACTCATCATTTACATATGAATTGTGGTTTTTATCTATATATATATATCTCAACCAAAACTTATGTACTCTCACCAACATTTGTGTTGACAAACTTTATTTTTATACATGCTACAGGTACAAGTAATTTACATTGATCAAGATCGAAGATATTAGTTTTTACCTTAGGATATTCATTCAAACAATAAATATGATGTAATTGTTCTTTTTATTGAATTTGTGTACTTGTTTTGATATTAATAAATTAAATAATTATTGTCACTTTAATTAGTGTCTTTCAAGATACTGTCCAATCAATACGTTACGCCCCGACATGTTCCGCTTTTGGTCGGGGTGTGACAGTTTGTTTGCAAAAACTTTTTCTTTCTTCTTTTGAAAAGATCTCAAGAATGTGATCATATTGACTAAGTGGCTTTCTCAATACTTCATTCTCAGCATTATTATGATAGTACCGGTAAGTTCCCTATGAACGACTGTTTTGCTTCTGTTTTGTTTGACACTGGAGCTGATAGGAGTTTTGTATCGAAAGCCTTTAGTAGACTCTTAGACTTAACTCCAACCCCGTTAGATGCTAAGTTTCCAGTTGAATTAGCTGACGGTAAGTCTATAGAAACAACTCATGTACTAGCGGGATGTAAGTTGAAACTGTCGGGTCATACCTTCGATATCGACCTCATACCCTTTACGCTTGGTAGTTTCGACTTCGTTGTCGGCATGGACTGACTATCCGAGAATAGAGCTGAGATTATATGTCACGACAAGATAGACCATATCACTACCCCTCCCGGCGAAATCATCTCGATACAGGGCGAGAAGAACGACATGACTACAAGCGTCATCACCCTCATGAAGGCACATAAATATTTACGAAAGGGTCATCCGACGATTTTAGCTCATATTTTCGAGAAACCCGCGGAGGAGAAGCGAATCGAAGACATACCGATTATGCGAGATTTTCCGGAAGTCTTCCCGGAGGATTTGCCTGGACTCCCACCTATTCGACAAGTCGAGTTCCAAATCGATTTAGCTTCCAATACTGCACCCATAGCACGAGCCCCGTATCGGCTCGCACCGGCGGAGCTTCAGGAGTTGTCCACTCAACTACAAGACTTGTTGGATAAAGGTTTCATCCGACCTAGCTCATCACCATGGGGAGCCCCTGTCTTATTTGTTCGAAAGAAAGACGGGACTTTCCGCATGTGCATCGATTACCGGGAGCTTAACAAGGTGACGGTCAAGAACCGTTATCCCCTACCCCGAATTGATGATCTTTTTGACCAGCTTCAAGGATCGAGTTACTACTCGAAGATCGATCTGAGATCTGGTTACCATCAGTTAAGAGTGCGCGAAGAAGACATTTCAAAGACGTCTTTCAGAACTCGGTACCGTCACTATGAGTTTTCGGTTATGCCTTTTGGCTTAACCAGCGCACCAGCCGTATTTATGGATCTCATGAACAGAGTATGCAAGGCGTACCTCAACAAGTTTGTGATTGTTTTCATTGATGATATCCTCATTTACTCCAAGAACAAGACCGACCATGAAGAACACCTGAGGTTAATCCTGGAATTTCTAAAGAAGGAACAACTGTACGCTAAACTCTCGAAATGCGAATTTTGGCTTCGAGAGGTTCACTTCTTAGGACATGTGATCAATGAGAATGGTATCCATGTCGATCCCGGCAAGGTAGAGGCCATCAAAAACTGGGAAGCACCTAAGACTCCGACTAAGGTGCGACAATTCCTAGGACTGGCTGGCTACTATCGACGTTTCATCGAGGGATTATCAAAGATTGCTTAACCCCTCACCGCATTGACACACAAGGGTACTAAGTACAATTGGGGTGACACGCAAGAATCTGCCTTCCAACTGTTGAAAACCAAACTCTGTAGCACACCTATCCTAGCCCTCCCCAAGGGAACAGAAAAACTTTATAGTGTACTGTGATGCATCGATACAGGGTCTCGGTTGCGTGTTGATGCAACTCGAGAAAGTTATAGCCTATGCCTCTCGATAACTACGGATCCACGATAAGAACTATATGACCCATGACTTGGAACTCGGAGCCGTGGTGTTTGCTCTTAAGATATGGAGGCATTACTTGTACGGTACCAAGTTTACCATTTACACCGACCACAAGAGCCTCCAGCATATCTACGATTAGAAGGAGCTGAACATGCGACAACGTCGTTGGGTTGAGCTACTTAAGGATTATGACTGTGCCATCAAGTACCACCCTGGCAAGGCCAATGTAGTGGCCGATGCTCTCAGCAGAAAAGAAACCGATAAGCCTAGACGGGTGCGAGCATTACAACTCACGATTCACGCCAACTTACCTGATCAGATTCGTGATGCTCAACTCGAAGCGTTGAAAGACGATAACCTCCCATCAGAACTCATGCGGGGCATGGACAAGCAGTTAGAAACCAAATCGGACGGGGTCCGATATTTCAAAAACCGGATTTGGGTCCCTCGATATGGAGACTTGAGAAATCTGGTGATGGACGAAGCACACAAGTCCCGATATTCCATTCACCCTGGCTCAGATTAAATGTACCATGACCTAAAGGCACTTTACTGGTGGCCAAACATGAAAGCCGACATTGTCACCTTCGTGAGCAAATGCTTGACTTGTGCAAGAGTCAAAGTGGAATATCAGAAACCATCTGGTCTGTTACGACAATCGGAACTCCCAACGTGGAAATGGGAACACATTTCCATGGATTTCATCACGGGATTACCCAAAACACCGACGTGATGCGATACCATCTGGGTGATCGTTGACCGGTTGACTAAGTCTGCGCATTTCTTAGCGATCAAAGAATCGGACAAAATGGAAAGACTGACTTGCATCTATATGAAAGAAGGAGTGTCTAGACACGGTGTGCCTGTCTCCATCATGTCTGATCGAGATTCCTGTTTCACTTCACACTTCTGTAAGTCACTACAAAGCGCGCTAGGCACCCGCCTTGATATGAGTACAGCATACCATCCTCAAACGGATGGACAAAGTGAATGCACCATTCAGACTTTGAAAGACATGTTGCGTGCATGCGTGTTGGATTTCGGAAAAAGTTGGGAACCTCACTTGCCCTTGGTAGGGTTTTCGTATAATAACAGCTACCACGCAAGCATTAAAGCAGCGCCATTTGAAGCGTTGTATGGACGGAAGTGTCGATCACCTCTTTGTAGGGCAGAAGTGGGTGATAGCCAAATCACTGGTCCCGAACTATTGCTCAAAACCTCATAAAAGATTGCCAAAATCCGAAATCGCATGGCAGCAGCACGAGATCGCCAAAAGAGTTACGCCGACAAGCGCCGAAAACCTCTGGAATTCCAAGTGGACGACCAAGTTTTACTCAAAGTCTCACCTTGGAAAGGTGTAGTTCTCTTTGGAAAGCGAAACAAACTCAACCCACGATACATTGGCCCATACCGGATAACTGAACGCGTTGGTCCGGTAGCATATCGATTGGATTTACCAACAGAACTTAGTGGCGTACATAATGTTTTCCATGTATCCAACTTGAAGAAATGTCTTTCTGACGAAACACAAGCAGTTCCTTTGGGCCAGTTGCAAGTTGATGAACAGCTACGCTTCATCGAAGAACCAGTCGAAGTTTTGCATTGGGAAACCAAAACACTCAAACACAGCAAGATTCCTATCGTCAAAATCCGTTGGAACTCGAGACGTGGACCAGAGTTCACGTGGGAACGCGAGGATCAAATGATGTAAAAGTATCCCCACCTTTTGAAGGGTTGACCAAGCACCAAAAACCGAGAAAGCCGACAAACCGTTAGAATACACCAGAGGTATGAATTAAATTTCGGGACGAAATTTCTTTCTACTAGGAGATGATATGACAAACTGAAAATTTTTGCCTTTTTCAGACACCCATCGCGACTTGACTCAAATTTTCGGGATGAAAATTCTTTCAACATGGGAATGATGTGACACTCGTCAATTTCAGGTTAACTCCGTTAATCCGAACTCCGTTAATTCAAACTTAAGATCACACGAACTGTAACGCATATCTCATTACATTTAAATTAGGGTTTTAAATGACTCATGACGATCACTACACAAGTAGTCTTTCAGAATTTCACCGAAACACACACGAGTCCACTCAAACCGTTGGTGAACAAACGACAAATATCAAACAATAAATATTTGATAATTATGTGTTAAGTTATATGCTACTTGATAATTATACATAGAACACTAAATTCAAGAGACAAGGGTCTATTGTTTATACTAGGAATTGATTTACTAGAAGTTAAGGGGGGCAAAGTGTAACAAGTTAATATTATAATTAAATATTAACAAAACCCTAATCCCCTACCCCCTCACCTACATCGATCGGCCTCCCCCTCTCCCCTTTGGCGACCGTGAGCGCGCACACACACAAGTGTTTTTCAAGTTTCTTTGAAGGAATCAAGGTGCTAGCTAGGTAGTTTACACTCTCTCTAGTCTATTTATTGATTTAATTGCATGATTTAGCTTAATAAACAGAAACCCTAGATGTTAAAATCATTGATTTTTGATAGATTATGAATCTAGAGGGTTGCTTGCATTGTTAAATGTTCATAGATTGATAGTTTGTTGAGTTTTGATGAAAACTGATGCTGGACAGATTATTGAATTCGTGTTTGGATGACTGTAACTCGATGTTAATTACATGTTTTGATGTTATTGTTGATTCTATAATATAAAAGGTCGAGTCTAGTTTCTGAAAAGTTTGAGTTTGTAATTTTTGGACGTAAAAAAGTTACTTTTTATTATTTTACAAAACTGTTGTGCAAGGCTGATTCTGGAAGCCTGCTGGTAAGCTGTTTTGCGACTAAGATATCTCATAAACGAAAAGACTAAATGGGTTGGTTCCATTTCTGGAAGTTAATATTTTGAGTTAGGAATTTAACCCAATTGGTCTTGCATTAATTGGATTTGTCATTTAACGGGAATAACAAATAACATTCTGTTGCGCATGATAATGATTGCTGTGTGTTTGCTGTGATGTTTTGATCATTGTGATAAAACCATATATGATAAAAATATAATAAAAATATTTTTAGAAACCTAACTCACGTGTGCTTTTGTGATGATTTTTGGTGATTTATTTGACATGTTAGGATTTATTAAATAGAGTAATCTTGTCGAGTGAAAATCTGTCTGGACAATTTAGTTGCCGAACTACTTGGATTAACATGAAAAGTGTATAACCGATCGATGTTTGCTACGTTTTGACTAAATTGCCCTTGTGGGTGATAATTGCTAGTAATGTACAATGTTAATACTTGACACTTAAGTAGTTGTTCACATGTGTAACTTATCACCAATGTGTTTGTCGAGTCGCACTTATTTCACAAACGAAACACGAAACGCATCTCATGCATAAGTTTTATGTGTCGAGTCTAGGGACTCACTCGTAGTTCAATACTTAGAAAATCTCGTTTTTTGTTTTTAGAACACTAGTGAGGATTTTTAGTGACGCACACCTTTCTCGGATCTTCTTGGTTATCTTCGTAAACAGTGAGTTTCACGGCCCCTTTCACTCTTTTTAAACGCTTTTATTAGGGGGAGATAACATACTTCACGCTTTAGATATTGTTATTCTTTATATATCACTTGTAAGGCTAAGTGGAAAACAAACCAACTAAAGTCCTTCATAACATCGAACCGGTTAATATTTGGATAATAGCGAGTCACTGTTGAGTAGTACTACTGGGTTTGACAAACCCCACCCAACTCTAAACTCGTTTGAGGTCGAGTGGGTGTAATCTTTGCTAATACATTACCATGTTCGTGGTTGACATGGTGGCAAGGCAATTGATAAACAGTCAGCTTCGGTGCCGAACACTTAGTAATGCATGCTTGATAGGTTAGCTACCTATTAATATATAATTGACTTAACACTATCTGGTAACGCAAACGCAAACGCAAACACTTTATTTATATAAAGCTGTGAACTCACCAACCTTGTGTTGACACTTTTAGTATGTTATTCTCAGGTAGCCGAGGCGGGCGCGGGGTATAGGAACATGCATTCGCTAAACACCATCGCTTGAAAACTTCTTTTAATTTTTATCTTAATAACTTGGGTATTTAAGTCGTCCTGTGTGGCTCAAACTTTTTGGTTTACAATTTACGATTCCGCATTTTATTTAAGACTTAATGTCCTGTTAGTTTGAAAACTTTAAACATGTTATTTGATTATAACTAATGATTCCGAACCTGTTAGTTCACACCATCTGACGGTAAAACTCCGTTAGTGGATTTTGAGGGTGTGACAATTTGGCTTTCTTCAGATCACCCCGATTTGACTTTGACCACTTGGACTTGGTTTAAAAACTTTTAATGACAGAACTTACGATATATATATATATATATATATATATATATATATATATATATATATATATATATATATATATATTAACATAAGTTTGTGAACATTTAACAACATTGTGTTATTTGATTCGCATACTGTTTACTTTTGTTCTTTGTCATTCTTTGAATAAATACTTCACATTTGGGGATTAAATACCAATGGGCTCGTGTATCACTGGATAATCGCTTTTCTGCCTATCATTCGGACAGATTTATCTTGAAACATGCATAGAAAACAATGTAACTCCACATAAAGCTTAGCAATTTCTTTATGTTTATATCATCTTAAATTTTACACATCATGGGAAAGCAACCATACATGTTAATGAGTGTACTAAGTGCCTTTTTAGCCTATTAAATCCAGATGATTGGCTAAGTAGTCAATGTACTATCATTTCCCAATTTAAATTATCAGTCACCCCAATTACTCTTAGCTTCTAGGTTAATGGCTATCCTGACTGTCTATAAGTAATCAGCAGGACCAAACACATAAATGCATACATGTCCTTTTGGCTCAGATTCAATGACATAATTTTAAGTGAAAGAATAAATTACTATTTGTAACGATTCCGGCAAATCCAGGTATACCCTAGCCGGTATATACTATTTGCGTGTTATTTAATATTGATTATATGAGTTATAGCACGTTTATACGAATATATATGGTTAACAGTATGAATCATACTCAATTATATAGTGAATCGTATTGGAATTACAATCAACCAATGAACGATTATTGAAACCCGAACGAATCGGGAATTACATTATAGACGAAGTATATAATGTTTAGTGATATTTACGAAGTATTAATGCTTCGGGATAAGTAAATTATAGCACAGAAAAAGGATTTCGATTTAATGGTACGTCGGTACGCTAAACGACACCTTTAACACCAAATCAAGCAAGAGACGATCAATCAAGCCGAAAAAGATGCGTAATTATTAATAATATGATGTTTTAATGTCATGGGTTAAGTTTTTAAAGTTTTTAAATCAGTTTTATATAAATTTTATGTTAACCCGAAAAACAACCATTTTAGGCCCGTTTTAAGCCGAATTACGAGTTTAAACGAGAAACGAACTGAACCAGATTATCCACAACATTATCCGGATTGTGTAATCCAAATATGTGGCTATGGTTTGAACTTGTGGGGCCCCCCACACCACCTCATTAGGCCGGCCACCCCCCCACACCCTTTTACACATTACATTTTCTTTTTTTACTTCACAAACTCTCTCAAAACTCTCTCAAACTCTCTCAAATCTCTAACTCTTTCAAGTTTTCTTCCAAGATCATCACATTTTAACCAAGATTTTGAAGGTATACGCATATTACAATACATAATCTTTGGTGTTAATTACTTAGTTTGAGTTGTTTTAGCAAGAACAAAAGGTTCCAAGTGAAATATGGGTGAAAACCCGAGATGGAACCGGTTCTCGTATGATCAAGGGATGTATACAAGTTATACAAAGGATCTTGATCCAAGTAATTAGTTAAAAGTGTTTAGAATGAATTTTTACGGTTGAAATCTTGTCAAATGAATTTTCCATGTGAAAAACGGGTGAAAATCCGAGATGAAACCGACTCTTGCATGACCAAGAGATGTATACAAGTTATACAAGGGATCTTGGTCCAAGAAATGAGTAAAAAGAGTCGAGAACGGATTTTTACGGTCAAAATCGTTGTTTTGATGTTTTAACCGACACTAGGAAAGAAATGGCTTGATTGTGGGTATAACTTGCTTGGTGTGGTGTTGATGTGCTTGTAAGTGTTGTATCTAGCGGCTAGCAAAGGCTAGAAACCGAGATCCTTGCGATCTAAAGCTAGAAAACACAAAATAGTTCGGTTTTCGTGTGTTTATGAAATTTGGACAGATTGTCGTGTGCTTAGAGTCGGGTCACGAAATTTCACAGAGATGATCTACACATGAAAATATGAGATCTGTGAATTTTTGGTAATTTTTGGATAAAAGATGAATATTTGGTGAATTTAATGCTCGGTTTTGGCCAAAAATAGTGAAAAATAGCAAAACATGATGAAAAATCCCGGACAATTTAAGATAAGTTTTTTATAACATATAAAAGTCACCCACAAAATTTGAGCTCAGTTGGAAAAGTCTAAGTAGGCTTTTCGGTGAAACGAGTTCTAGGGCTTTCTAGCTCGGTTTTGGGTAAAAATGGCTTGAAAAATAAGTTTTAAATTCTGGAAAAATTCCAGGAAGTTATGAGGGTGATAGAGATCATCCCAGAAAAATTTGGGATTTTTCTAAAGTGTTTTGGTATTTTTAATATATTTAGTGTTTTAATAAGATTTAAAAATAGATAAATAAATGTAAATATAAGAAAATAAATCTGGAAAATTTTTACAAAATTCCTTACAGTCAAATTAAGTTTTGTGCAAAATTTCAAGACCCGAGACTAATCGGGTAATTATTTGTGCTAAAAGAACATAAAAACAAGTTTTTAAAGCTTAAAACGTGTAAACCGGCAAAGTTCGCATAAGCGAGCTGACTGGTACATGAAAACTCTAAAAATGGACTATTTCATAAATCTAAGTAAATTAAGTAAAAATAAATCATCCGAAAATAATTCGGATGATTTGGGTAATTTTACCCGATTTTACCGTTTCCGGCACCGAAATGACGGAAACGGGCCCCACGGCCAAACGGGGTGTCAAACCGAGCTATAATTTCATCACCTTAATTAAATTGACTGTCAAACTCTAAGCAATGTCACAATCTGAGTCCTTAGAAGTGTCACGGGGTTAACATTGTCCCCGAAACGAGTACAGTACTGGGTTAACAATGTTCCCAGATGTACCGATTGATACGTATTTAAGTTATGGGAATTATATAGTAACGACTAGATATTATATTACAGATCCAGGCACGTAGCTGTTCATTATATTACTCACCGACTCACAAAAAGGTGAGTTTTCACGAGCCCCTTTTAATGAATTGTTTTAATTATATTTTCCCGGGGCGGAAAACATGTCTTATTTAAAGTATTTAAGTACATACCGATCGTATGGAAATACTTGTACATTTATATATATATGGTCTGATGCACAGAATATATAAAATGTTTATCATGTGTTATTGTTCTGGGGTAACATAGTTTCCAGGGGTTATTATTGTTCTGGGGTAACATAGTTCCCAGGGGTTATTATTGTTCTGGGGTAACATAGTTCCTAGGGGTTATTATTGTTCTGGGGTAACATAGTTCCCAGAGGTTGTGATTGTTCTGGGGTAACATAGTTCCCAGGGGTATTTATTGTTCTGGGGTAACATAGTTCCCAGGGGTTATTATTGTTCTGGGGTAACATAGTTCCCAGGAAGTTAATGGAAATGTTCTGGGGTAACATAGTTCCCAGCATGATTATATTGTTAATAAATGATTATTAAAATGATTTGTCAGTGTTTATTTAAATTAGTGAAACTCACCAACTATTCGTAGTTGACCCGTTTTCTTTACATGTTTTCTAGGTATGCCCAAGTTGGATTGATTGATGTGTGCTTAACTATCTGTGCTACCTGTTTGAAGCTTGCTGCTCTATGTTTTGTAATGAATTTATTAATATCTTATCGGTAAAATATGTGTGTAACACCTAGACAGTAATGAAACTCGCAACAATGTAATATGTTATAAATTAATGTAGTGGTATTTTCTTTATAAGCAATGCTGTTGATATCAGATGTGTCTGTTGCATCCCGTGTACGTTTCCGCTGCGGTTACGGGGTGTTACACTATTGCCCCAAATGCTTTCAGTCTTTGGACTAATGGCTATCCATTAAATCTACAAGTAGATGACAGGACCAAACATATACAAGTATATGCTCCTCTAACTTGGGCAAATGACATAGTTTTAAGCAAAAGTAATTCTTTTGAGATTTTTCATTAAAAACTTATTTTAAGCTTCTATAAAGCTTGAACTGAATAGTATTATCATATCTCTACATCATTAAAAACTTGCTCTGTGTTATCAAAATTTTTTTGATCAATAGTTTTCTTAGCAGTTTCAGTTGAGCATAACATATTGACACAAAAACACATTTTGACACAAAGACAAGCAACATAATCATATCATTATCATTAAAGACATTATTAACACAAGCAGACTTCACATCATGTATAGTCTAATTCATCCTAACAACATCATAAGATCCGATTATTCACATATTCAAAAACTCAAATATGACATGAGATAAGCATATAATCAAGTATGTCAATTCAAAATACTTATCATGACATCCTACAAGTCAACTGATAAACAAGCATAAGCATCAAAGATACCTAATTTTGCACAAATAATCAACTAAGCACATATCAGTTAAACATAAAAGATTATCATATTCAAACACATACACACAACATCCATTGAGTTTTCTCAACAAGCATACATCATGAATCAGACTTCATTAGAGTTGATCATCCCCAGGACTTTCAGAAGAAAGTGAACCTGGTTCTGTCAAGTGGTTATGTGAATAGGTCAGCCAAATTATCACTTGTATCAACTCTTTTCACCTCAATTAAACCTTTTTCACTACAGTCCCTTATAAAATGATGTCTGATTTCAATGTGCTTAGTCTTGGAATGTTGTACATGATTCTTAACAATAAAAGATGCACCAGTATTATCCATGTAAATAGGAGTGTTTAAGAAATTTAGACCATAATCCAGCATCTGATTTTGAATCCAGAGGACTTGTGCACAGTAGTTAGATGCAACAATATATTCAGCATCCGCAGTTGAAATTGACATTATGGTCTGCTTCTTGCATTGCCATGACATCAATCTGTCTCCCAAAAATTGACACCCTCATAAAGTGGACTTCCTGCTCATATTGCACCCTTCATAGTCACTATCTGTGTAAGCAATCAGATCAAATGACTGATTCTTTGGAAACCAAATTCCCAAATCAAGTTTTCCCTTCAAATATATAAAGATTCTCTTAACTGCATTCATGTGAGAAACCATAGGACTTGACTGAAATCTTGCACAGACACACACAGCAAACATGATATCAGGCCTTGAAGTAGTCAGATACATCAGTGATCCAATTTTTGCTCTGTATTCATGTTCATCCACTGGTTCCCACTTTTCATCAGCTATCATATTTTCTTTTGGATCCATAGGAGTTGTAGCTGTGGTAAGATCATTACACTTGAATTTGTCTAGTATGTCCTGCACATACTTAGACTGGTAGATGAAAATCCCATCAGCCTTCTGTTGTACTTGCAATCTAATGAAGAAGTTCATTTCTCCCACTGAGCTCATACTGTACTTGAATTTCATTACCCCTTCAAACTCCATACACATTTGTTCATTGGTTGACCTAAATATAATGTCATCCATATAAACTTGTAACAATAGCAAATCCCTTCCTTTCCTTTTATAGAATAGGTTTTTGTCAATAGCTTCCCTATGGAAACCATTTTCAAGAAGATGATTTGATAACTCATCATACAAAGCTCTAGGAGCTTGATGTAATCCATACAAGGCTTGGTTTAGCTTATACACTTTGTTAGGATACACAGGGTCCTCAAATCCTGGTGGTTGAGTCACATACACCTCCTCTTCTATTTTTCCATTTAGGAATGCAGATTTGACATCAAGTTGGAATACCCTTATATTCTTTGAGGGAGCATAAGCTAGGAAAATTCTTATTGCTTTAGGTCTTGCAACTGGGGCAAAGACTTCCTCAAAGTCAATCCATTCTTCTTCTAGGCATCCCAATGCAACAAGTCTAGCTTTTTTTCTTAATCACAATACCTCTTTCATCCCTTTTATTCCTGAAAACCCATTTGGTTCCAATTGCATATATGTATCTTGGCCTGTCTACTAGGTCCCATACATGTAGATATTTGAATTGAGCCAAATCCTCTTGCATGGCTTCTACCCAACTGTCATCCTTTAATGCTTGAACAATGTTCTTTGGTTCTATAAGGCACAGAAAGCAGGAGTACAAAAAAATGTTTGCAGATTCAGAATGACTTCTTATAACTCTTTCGTTTATGTCTCCAATGATGTTCTCAAAAGGATGATTCTTTTCAACATAAGAGGTTTGAACTATCACATCTGTAGACACAGTAGTGTCAAGATTTGATTCATTGAGATATGGTTCTTCAATGACCAAATTAGTAGTTGTATTATCAACTTCAGGTGCTTCTTCATTGTTCTGTTCTGAGGTAGATGCACCATTGTTTTCTAAATCTAATCTGTCAAATAAATCTTGAAACCTTGACCTTGTGACAGTTCCTTCTTTACCAGTTTGGTTGCTTGGATCTTCCCCATTTTGAACTTGATCATCTTGCACTGCTTGATTGTCTTGATTATTGTCTTCTTGATCTTGTTCTGGACTCTGATCATGCTCTTGATCATTATCTTGAACTTGTTCAACATTTGCACTTGAGGAATCCTTTATGAATGTATATTCCCCTTATTTACTTTCAACCTTATTCCACAGCTTTTCCAAATCCAATGTTTTCTGATTTGACTCTTCAATCACATTGGTCTTATAAAATGATTCATCAAAGTCTTCAGGATAAATCTTGAAATACTTGATCAATTTCTCAAGGTCAAACAGCCATGCTGCACCATCAACTGGGTTGAATTGATTTTCATTAAAGACTACATCAGAGAACTCAATCACACTTAAATGATCTTTCACATATACTCTATATACCTTTGAGTGTGTAGAATAACCAACAAAGAAGCAATCCAAGGATTTTGCTTGAAACTTTTTTAAATAATCCTTGGTGTTCAGAAGTGAACACTTGCATCCAAATGGCTTTAGAAACTTGATGTAGGGCTTTCTTTTAAACAAGATTTCATAAGGAGTCTTGTCTTGACTTTTGTTGAGAAGTACTCTGTTCTGAACATAGCAGGCTGTGTTAATGGCTTCTGCCCAAAAAGTAACATGTAAATAAGCATCTGCTAACATGGTTCTTGCAGCTTGAATGAGTGTTCTGTTCCTTCTTTTTGCAACACCATTTTGTTCAGGGTTCTAGGAGCTGAGAATTGTTGAAGTATTCCTTTTGAATTGAAGAATTCTTCTATAACTCCATTTTTGAACTCAATACCATTGTCACTTCTCATTACTTTAACCCTTGCATCCAGTTGATTCTCAATCCTGGTTACACAGTTTATAATTAACTCAGCAGTCTCATCTTTTTAACTTAGGAAGTAAACCCAAGTATATCTTGAATAATCATCAATGATCACCAGACAGTATCTTTTCTTACCAATGCTTGGTACACTCACAAGACCAAAGAGATCCATTTGAAGCATCTCAAGCACTTGATCAATTGTATTGATGAGTTTATCCTTGTGAGAAGACTTGTGCTGGCTTCCCTTTTGACATGAGATACATTTTTCATCCAACTTGAACTCTCTAGTAGGTAAACCAATGACATGCTCACCCTTAACTAGTTTGTTCATATTCTTGAGATTGACATGACACAACTTTCTATGCCACAATTTTGACTCATTTTCAGTGGCTTTAGAAACATAACATGTACCACCCCTTGAAACAACATCTTTCATGTTAAGTTCATATAAATTGCCATTCCTTGGGGCCATCATCATTATCATATCAAGTGGGATCACAAATTCAGGTCTTAAGATGAAACAGTGTGAGTCATCAAAACCAACTTTATAACTCTTATCACACATCTGTGATATGCTTAAAAGGTTATACTGTAGTCCCTCCACATAGAAAACATTGTCAAATGTGACATTTCCATTGGTCAGGATCCCTTTTGCAACTATTTTTCACCATTTTCATCACTACCAAATGCCACTGGACCCACAAACTTCTCTTCATAGTTGAAAATTGACCTCTTGTCACAAGTCATGTGCCTTGAACATCCACTTCCATATACCATACTTCATTCAGTGGAGTTGACTGTTCATGCACATATTAAAGAGAGTTATGAGTTAGATGATTAACTGCAAGCTGATTCAACTTGCAAATAATCAGAATCAGTAACAATGGATGCATTGGTTGTGAGTGGAATGGGCTCAGGATCTTCATGGTTAATTTCAATGTTATCTGAGTTATCTGTTTCATATCCGCATTCCCTTGGAGTTTTCACAAAAGGTGTTGTGCTTTGGTAGTCATTCACCACATAGTCCTTTGTGCTAGAGTAATCTCTCACATCAAATTCCTTTTTCTCATGAACCTCACCTTTTGGTTTCCAAAAAAATCCTCGAAATTTAAAACCTTGCTTTAAGAGAAACTTTTCATAACCAGTTAGTTCAGTTGGTTTCTTTCTTGGAAATACACATTTGTTTCTTTTCTTTTCATTGATTGGTGATCCTTGAGAATCATCAGACTTAACTGATTTTGAGTCTTGATTGGGGATAATTCTCGAATGTTGAAAGTTCTTTTTGACAACAGTTTCAGATTTCTTAGGAGATATACTTCTTTTGACTTGTCTAACAACATGTTTCTTTGGTTTCACTTCAACTTTCTTCTCCTTCTTAACCTTCTCTGCAGCTTTTTAATCAGCTTCACTCATAATCTCATTTCCACATACCTTTCCTTTTCCCCAGTATTTATCATATTTTTGTTTATAAATCACAAAGTTTTGTCTAAACTTTGTCTTATTGGGAACATGAAAAGGTTTGAAGTTGAATCTTTCATTGCAAGAATCAGTATGATGTCCATATTCATCACATTTCTTGCACCACACTTTTCCTTTGAAATTTCATGAACACTCCCTTTCTTGAATCTCTCACTTGGTCAAGGTGGTTTAACACCAAGTTTTTTCTGAGTCTTCAATCCATCAAAGTCAATTGAAAAAGGAACAAATTCTTCAATTTTGATATCTTGATTCTCAGTTTTGCTTTTTACCAAAACAATTTTCTACATATTCATAGACTCTTCATCTAGGCTTCCCTTATGCCTTGATTGCCTCTTCTCATATTCTTCCATAGTTTCAACCTCTCCTATGTCAAACCCTTCATGACTAGAGAAAACTGGATAAACTGGAATGAAGTTATCACTAACAATTGTTTCAGTGACCCTTTTCTTGTTGTTGTCACTTATCTTCTTCAAAACAACCTTGCTTGGTGGCCTTACTTCATTATAGCCCACCTTTTTCTTTTCACATATGTCAAAGGACACATGTTCTCTCTTCATTCTTTCATTTTGTTTCTTCATTTATGGTGTCATAGGTGGCAACAATGGAAGTTTGTCAACTGAATCAGGTTTCTTTTGTCTTCTGTTTCTCTCTGCAGCATGAATCTCTTTATCTGTGATCTGGTTACTTAAGTCACTTAAGTCATCTACATTCAGATCATCACTATCAAAGTCATCCTCAGAGACTTGCACACCAATTGACTTATCCTCTCTAATTTCTTCCTTTACCATAAATTCTCCCTCTTTACTCACTTCAACTCTTTTGTAAATGTTAATAAATTCTTCTTTGTCTTGAAAGACATCTCTGAATTGTTCAAGATATCCTTCTCTCTTTTCTTTGTCTACATTGGATAGATAATTGTTGTTGAATGGTGGTGGAACAACTTTGTACTTATCTTCCTCTTTTACCTTGTTAAAATACCATAAATATTTCCAGTAGAAACTAAGTTCTTTAGAAACTCATTCTCAACTTGTAATTTGGTATTCTTCACCTTTTCTTCAACAATCATTTTCTTGAGACCATCAATTTCAGTCACATACCTTGGCTGAGTTCTATAACTAATCATACAATCATCTTCAAGACTTCTAATCTTTTCTTCATTGACTATATCACTTGCTTGATACCCATTGATTATTATTTGTTTTCTAAAGCATTTATTCTCCAACTTACCTACTTTCATATTCAATGCATCTATTGTTTCAAGTAAATCAGCTGTAGAGAGTGAAGGTACCTGTGAAGAAGAAGATTGAGCCTCATTCTCAATCTTTGCCATCAATGCAACATTAGCCTTTGTGATGTCATCTGCATGATCACTCCAATCAAAATTCCCTTCTTGTTGTGCAGCAAGAGCTACATTCCCTTGGTTTCTGGGTTGATTTTGATTGTTTCTGTTGGGGTTATTTGGAGCAGTTGAGGGTGTTGGTTGCTTTGGTAGTTTTGGTTCTGAGGCACAACTTGTTGATTATTCATTTGTGGCTGTTGATAGTGGTTGAAGTTGTTGGGGTTGTTGTTGTAGTTGTTGTTTCTAAGCTGGTTCTGCTGTTATTGTAACTGATTTCTTGGCTGTTGTTCTGAAACTGATTCACTTGAAAGTTTCAAGGCTGGTTGCATTCCCTAGCAAAGTGTCCAGGTTGTTGGCAATTGTAACAGATTGCCTTGGACTTATCAAATCCAATCCTCTCATTTGGACCAGAGACTAGAGATCTTTCATACCTGTTAAACATCCTCTTGCTTTTGAGTGCTAGCATTGCAGCCTGCCACTTCAAGTCCATGTCTTCAAGGACATCATCATCAATTTGCTCCAGATCATCTTGAATGACACTTGTGTGAATCATATTCTTGGCTACAAATGCATTGTATGATTTAGTGAACATAGAGAACATTGCTTGAGTTTCACTTTCTTGACCATTGTTTCCACCAGAATAAGGTGAATGTCCACTTTCCATGGAGGCAGAGTCATTATCATCTATGAGTTGAACATTAAACCTTGACTGGTTTCCATGGTTACTTGTACGACCACCAACAAATGCTTTAGGTGTATCAACACTATGTTCAGTTGGTTCCTCTATGATGGGAATCTGTTGTTGGTTTTTTGTGGACAAGATTCCCACAGGTGCAATAAGAGCATTGGCCACCTGCAAACATGGCTTCTCTTCCTTTATCATTTCATTCTCAATCATCTCAATCTCATCAGCTTGTAGAAAGCAAACTACATCAACCAATTTGAGTTGTTCAAAATTTGGTTTTTGAAGGATGAATTTGCTGGCTGTATACCACTCCTTTGGCATTGAAGTCAACAATTTGGTATTCAAATCAAAGTCTGTCATTACATAATCAGTTGTTCTTAGGTCATTTACAATTGCTTGAAATCTATCAAGAATTGATTTCAATATTTCTCCATCCTTGTACTTGAATCTTTCAAGCTGTTGCTTGAGTATTTGTTTCTTGATATTTTTCAGCTCAGAATTCCATTCAAACATCTCAAGGATTGCATCATACATAGCGTTAGCTATTGTGTGATGTGCAACCTTGGTTAAGATTTCCCAGACAGTCCCAGCTTGATCGTAGCTAGAGCCCTGTCATCCACCTTTCTCATCCTTTCACCAACAGCTTGGTTGGCATTTGCTCCATCAGCCACATAAGAACCTCTTTTGATTGAGTTCCACATATCAACATCATTATAGCACACGACAGCCTCAAACAATACCTTCCACTTGGTGAAATTTTCCTGTCCATACAACCTAGGAATCTTGTTAGTGAAAACCTCTTGCTCTTCGTAATCAGACGTATTTTAGGTATTTTTGAAAGATGATTTTAAACAGATTAGAGAAAAGTTGAAAACAGAGTAAAAATCGAGTTTTGAAAACAATCAGATCTGAGAATCAAATTTTCAGATCTGATGTATCTGGTTCGATTGGAGCAAGATTAAGTAATAAAGATGCAAACTTTAATTAAAATAAGTAAAAGAAGACACCAAAAATTTGCAGGTCTGAAAGAAAAATGAAGAACAGAGGTGCTGACGTCACTATTCAATGGAACAGTTCGCTGCTTACCTCATTCTTCGTCTTCAATAAATTAGCAAATAGCAACAAATCTTCACCCAAACAGCAACAAACAAGATCTGATACCACTTGTGGGTCCCGTAAATGATCACTCACACTCACAATAATGTCATAACCCACACAATAAATGTGTCGACAAGAAGGTTAATGACAGTTGCTATTTTGGGTCAGGACAACTGTTTGTTAACGGCAGAATCAGAAACAAACAGAGTTGTTGCTTAAATACTAATAAATGTAAAAAACACAAACAATAACTCAAAAGATTTCCATTTATAGAAAGATTTCATACAAATGTAAATCGATTAGGGTTTCTTGTAAGGAATGTATTATCCGTACCATTCTAGGACAGCCGTCATACTCAATATCAGAAATATTTTTTAGGTCTGAAATGTGTAACCTGTGGCAAAATCCGTCCTCTCTTCTCTGTGGGGGCGTGCCCTAAATTATTCTATTTCTAGGCCTGCCACCACCTGACAGATGTCATTCCTTCTAGAAACCCTAATGATTGGTACATAATCATATTACATATTCAAAAACATTCTAAGTGTAAAAACAGGTATTCGGGCACACTTTGTGCCATTTGTCTTCTTCGAGTAGAACTAGTAACCTTGAAGTGTGCTCGTGAACAGTCTCCGGGTAGACCTTACTTAGAGTATTTTTCAAAGAAAATACTCACCTAGCAGACTTCAATCTTCTTGACCATACCAAACTTTGCTCGATATAGTCCTACGAGCAAACTATTCTTCATGAATCCTTTTAACTCTTTGTTAAATAATAACTTATTAAACAAACCAAAGTGTGCTGGTAACACTATTTGAACTGTGCTGGTGGCACTATAGCTTGCTCGGAGTTGAACTTTGCTGGAGAAAGTACTTAGAATATTTCTTAATCACTTTCAACAAGCATACTCAGACTACTGTTTATTCATCAAACCTTGCTAGATCTTCCAAACACTTGGCTTCAAAAGCTTGGTTTTGTCAAGGGTTTGCTAGTAAGCAAACTGTGCTCGACTTGAAGAACACCTTTTCTAGATAAAGTGAACCCTGCTCAGATTATCACTTAAGAAGTCTTCAAGAAGATAACTTTACCAGATAGGGAAAATACCTTGCTAGGACAAGTAAAACACTGCTTGGATGTCCAAGTGTACTCGGTTTCCATACTTAGCCGTTTCAGGGAGTGTTGAGAAGATTCCAATCTCCCTTAATCTTTCTTAAATCATTTCAAGTCAAATTCTTGACTCAACATGCTTTTAGTTGCAGAGACGTTACATAAACTTAGAATTATATTTTTCATTTGTTACTTTGTCATTTTTATGAGTTTCGAAATATAAGTTTTTTTAATAATCAATTTTCTTGAGCCTAACCAAAAAAACCTACGTCCATTACACAATTCGGGTTTGTCGTCGGCGACCCAGATCTGGGGTCGTCGACTCCATGTATGATACGTTATGTTTTTGCTCGTTTTAACTTCGATGCATACATGTATCATCTCCAAGCTTCCCAAGACTCCGGTCCGTGCTCGTATAAGTCCCATATTAGTATATTTAATGATGAATGTCCTAAAACACAAAAACATGACTATTGTTCTAGTGAAAAACTATAAAAGAATACATCTAAACACACATGACTAGTTATGTTTTAAAATGCTTAACTTGTTCACAAGTTAAAGCCGAACATCAAAAGCCATCATGATTACTTCAACAATTAGAAATACACAATGCATCCTTGAAGAGATAAAATGTATCAAGATTTGAAGAAAATCTATTGGTGGATAGGAATGAAAAAGGACATAACTAGTTATGTTTTAAAATGCTTAACTTGTCCATAAGTTAAAGCAGAACATCAAAAGCCATCAGGATTACTTCAACAATTAGAAATGACAGAATGGAAATTGGAATTACTAACAATGGATTTTGTTACCGAATTACCTGCCACAAGAAAAGGTAATGACACAATCTGGGTGATTGTGGATAGATTAACAAAATCAACTCATTTTATATCAATGAAGGAAACTTTCAAAATGGAACAATTAGCTAAGCTGTATGCGACAAAGTTGTCTCATTACATGGAGTTCCATTATCCATTGTATCGGATCGGGATAACCGTTTTACTTCTCATTTTTGGAAAAGTTTCCAAGTAGCTATGAGAACAAAATTAAACTTGAGCATAACATACCATCCACAGACTGATGGTCAAAGTGAAAAAACCATACAAACATTGGAAGACATGTTAAGAGCATGGGTAATAGATTTTGGTGGATATTGGGATGACCATTTACCACTAATAGAATTCTCCTATAATTACAATTATCATACAAGTAATGTTGCCCCATTTGAAGCCCTTTATGGATGAAGGTGCAGAACTCCAGCGTGTTGGGCAGAAATAGGAGGAAAACAATTATAAGGTCCTGAAATCATACAAGAAAGTACTGATAAGATAAATCAAGTTAACAAGAGATTAAGACCGCACGAGATCGTCAGAAAAGTTATACGGATCATCGACGCAAACCATTGGAATTTCAAGTTGGAGACAAGGTGCTACTGAAAGTATCTCCATGGAAAGGAGTAATTCGATTCGGTAAGAAAGGAAAGTTAAGTCCAAGATTTGTTGGACCATTTCAAATTATCAAACGAATTGGACCAGTAGCCTATCAGATAGAATTACCAGAGGAAATGTCAGGTATACATGATGTATTTCATGTAAGTAACTTAAGGAAATGTTTAGCTAATAAAACACTAGAAGTACCCCTTCAAGATATAAAGGTAAATGAAACGTTGAAATTCGTTGAGAAACCTTTGAAAATTGAAGATAGAAAGATCAAGAATCTCAAGCATAAATGAATAGTTCGGGTCAAAGTGAAGTGGGGATCAAAACGTGGACCAGAATATACTTGGGAATTGGAATCCGAAATGAAACGGAAGTACCCACATTATTCCAATTAAATCTCGAGGACAAGATTCAAAATAAGGAGGGGAGACTATAACAAACCACAAAACAAATCAAAGGAAAAGTAAAGAAATAAAAGAAGAAAATTCCATCCCACATTGGCGGAAGAAAGAAAATGAGAGGATTCCACCATGGTATAAATAGGAGTGTAAGTACTTGTCCCATACCTCTAGATTATAAAACTAGTGAGCTCTTTATAAGAAAGAAAACTCATATGTTAATATTCTTATAAGACAAATCAGACCCACTGGTCCTAGCGGAGCGCACCCGAACGCGCACGGGTGAAGTGCGATGGGCGCAATGTGGCGCTTTGATGGCGCACTTTGCACTTTGCATCGCTTGCGGCTTAGCGATACGCGATGACCTATTAAGGTAACCATCGCGTATCGCGACGTGGAGGTTACGCGGACAAGACATGTGGCGTGCCACGTAGCATGTCTAGGGCTGACTCGGCTAAGCTACGAGATTCTTTGCGATACGCGATGGCATTTGGTTATGACCATCGTGTATCGCGTTGAGGTCCAGAATTTTCTATAAATAGGTTGAGAACGGGACATTTCTCTTCGTCCAAATTATCTTGCGTTCTTTCTGAAATTTTTGTCTATATATATATAATAAGATTATAGTATAATACCCGAGTATCGTAACGATATGCTATCTGATCGAAAGAAACATACGCGAACCCAAAATCTCTGTCTATTAAGGTAAGACATTGTGCCATCGTTTAAAGTTTCTAATCTCGTGATTATCGTTATGATTATTGGTTTATACTAATATAGGTATACTACATTGTGTTTATCCTAGGTGCTTAATACCAAGAGGCGTTCTTTAAATTGTAAACTTGCAAGGTGAGACATTCGAGTTTTTGTACAACTCACATTTGCATGAGACAACTATTTTTCCAAGATTTTCATGATAATTTCAAAACCTATAAAACTCATATCAAATGGTCTAAATGTTTTCAAATATATTTTTAAAGTATTTTAAATACATTACAGTGATTAAGTCTCTGTAGACTTAAGGGATGGTTAAAACTGGTATTGTGGGGTTTTGTATACAAGGCTTGCCTACTGGGTTATTACACGTTACTTATTGGACAAGTGTTAGCCAATAAGTAATATAACCACAGTCATAGATACGGTCGAGTGACAAGTACCTTTCGGTAATTTGTAATGCTGTAAATATAAAATGACTCATTTACAAATGAATGTACTCACCAGTATTTCTTGCTGATCAAATATTTTAAACATGTTTCAGGTGACTTGTTAGAGACAAAGAAATGATTAATGCGGGCTTCCAGCTTAAATAAGTGGCTTGTCACAAGAATAAAGAAATGTGTTTTGTAAATTCGGGTTTTAACCCTATAAAAATTATGTTTGTATCAAAATGGATTAAATTCCCAGTTTATTATAATAACAATCGTGGTGTTTTTATAACTCTGATCATTTATTTCTAACTACGGTTTTGATGAAATTTTCGCTGCAAAATAATTTAATAAACACCGATACCACCAATCAATGTTCACGGATTCCCTCCCGGGGTATAGGGGTCGAGGCATGTGACACTAGGAAAGTAAATGGGCCCCGCGGTTGATTGAGATTTATACAAATTACTTTACTTAGACAAGAAAATTGACTACCGGTATTGTCACCCTTCCAGTTACTACCTGCCCGTCACTCTTTTCTTGTTTAGTTATTTATAAATGTCTTTTATATAAATAAAATTAATGTTTCTTCCTTTAGAAGAAAGCCAATTGACAATAACGTTTGTATATAAAACTTTATGTTTCTTAATAATAAAGAAATGTTTACTTAAATATAACTATAAACTTTCCAAGGTTTATGCTATACCCTCGACTAGGATCTAAGCTACGAAGTAAAATATCTTAAACATAACTCGTTCCTTTAAATTGGGTATAACACTTACGGACGAAGGAGGAGTACTTCGACTATACATAGGGTGTCGGGGTATGAAACATTGCAACTTTAGAGTGGCTTCAGAACTCCAACTCGGTGGCACGAATTTCGAGAAAATGAAAGTGGTTTTGTGTTTTGGATGCCACAATGTGGAGCCCATGTTCACTATTTATAGCCATACCCGGTCGGACCGTAACTCACCATCATGAGACATGTGTCTTTCTAGATGATGAGTCGTGTCATAAGGTGTTGACATGTGGCATTCATATTGATTAGTTACTAGTCACATTCCACTTTATGGGGGTATGCGTTGTTATGTGCTGATATGTGTCCTTTTGTGTTGCCACCATGTGACATGTGTCATTTCATGGCGATGAGTTAAATCACTAACTGGTCCCTCAACTTCCTAAATTAACAAAATTGGTATAGAAATTTTCGAGATGTTATTGTTTTTCCAGAAGTAAGTTTTAGAAGAAATTCCCCTATGTCGTTAACTCCAGTCATGTCCTTGGTTCCCATGTAAACCAGTTCACCCATAACCACTTCTTGAAAATCAGACGTTAAACTTTTGTTGTTGCAATAGTGCCTTGAAGACTCGATGTTTAAGATCCATTCAGTTTTGTTTTCCACCATATTTATATCAATCACAACAACAATTATTTATTGTTTTTCAGCAACATTTGCTTGAGCACTATCATTAGTCCTATGAGCTTGATCTTTGTTTTCATGATATTGATAAACTTTGTGATCACTTCCCATGCAATTACTTATTCCTTTTCAGTAACATTTAGTTGAGCATTATCATTAGTCGAGGACCTTGATCTTTTTCATTTTATGACCTTGAACTTTCCATCATCCTTTTAATCCCCAAGCTTCTCTTTTCCTTTCCCATAATTTTTAAAGTCGTTAGTTTTCTTGTCTCTTTCTTTACATTACCCTTTGCGGTTCCTAAGGACACAATAAGATTAGCATTATTTATAGGAATGTTTGAAAGCTTATCTTTTAGTTGATTAGCCTCTAAAGTTCGCATATGATCGATCAATTTTAGTAAAGACATATTTTTTTCTTGTGTTTAAGATAATTCTGTAATAACTCCACGATGGAAGAAATTTCTCTAACATAGCATTTGCTTGTAACAATTCACACATCTTCATTCCTTCAGATAAAATAGCAGCCACAAGTTTTCGTAATCATGCACTTGATCCATTAGTAACCGATCATCATAATGTGAAACAACAATAATTCCTAACCACACATTTTTTTTCTTTCCCGTCATACCCCCATTTTTGTTCAATGTATCCAAAATTTCTTTAGCAGAGTTAAATTCAATAAACAAGTTGAATAGGATGTTGGTCATTTGATTAACTAAATGACCATGAACAGCCTAGTTATCCTTCTCATATCATTAACAGGGTCTATTGAATGCGTGAATGAAGATGAGGAACCAATAATTTAAATAGGGGCTGGTTGAATAGAGTATTGGGATGGATCTTTATCAAGGAGATAATCAATATCCAAATGCTTGAAAAATATTATTATCTTTTGAGCAATGTTGTAAAAGTAGATTTACAAGGTCGAGTACTCCCCGAGTACTCGCTACAAGGTATGTCGTCAAGGCGGGTTTCTTTAATTCTGCCTAGTTACTATGAATTGATTCTAGTCGGTGAACTTGAGCCGATTTTGGCTTAAAAAATAAAACGTAACTTGTATTTTCTTTAATATTAAAGAATAAATGTCTTTCTTTTTACTTAATGACTAACCAATTTTAGAATTAATAATTAATTATTTAAAAATGTATTTCTTTTATTTATAATAATCTTTACATATTTTGTTATAAATATAAGTAAATTTATGATATTTGATATATATGTAATATCCAAAAAATAATTTTCTTTATATTTACCATGTCCGAGTACTCCCCGAGTACTGCGAGTATACCCAACTCCCCAGTCGGCCGCATAGGATCCGCCTAACGACTTTTGCAACCTTACTTTTGAGACCAATGATGATAATTGGTTATGTCTAGCGAAGTCTTGATAAATTAAAGAATTAATTCTGACAGATTTATAATCTGTATTTAGTGATATGAAATCAAAATATTTTCTTTTAAATTGTTGGAATAATATGCCAAGCAACTGAATAAACAAAAACAATAATGAAAATGAAAATGAAAATTAAACACGTGTCCCGTGTAATTACACCGCATGAAAAGCGATTTAAGCAGTATTGGGGTACAGATAGATGTTATCAATCGCATTATAAGGTTAACATAGAGATAAATTAAAGTATTATTTTGTACTTAAGAAGAAATGAAGGATGAAAATGAATAATTTTTTAAAACTTAACGAGGGCTAAAAAGAAAAAAAGTTTCATTATTAAATATTTGATAAAATAAAATGACCTTGACGGTCTTTTTATTCCGACACTTTGGTTCTGAATTGAAGTCAAGGTTAATTCGGTATACGCTTATTCCATTGCTTATGGTGTGGTTAATCAATTAGGGTGTATTAATTAGGAGCTTAACAGCTTGTTAGCTTTCAGATTTTTCATCTAGTTTTTTTGTTGTTTCTTTTCATCTTTGTAATTGTTCGAAGGCAATAAAAGATCAGAATATTTGGAAGTATCTTGTCCTTCTCATAGTATATTCTTTTGTGTTCACGATGTATTTGTCATTTCACATTAACAACTCGTTTATATCGTGTGTATTGTGTATTATTGGTATTTTATTTTAATTTTAATGGTCATATCTTCTCTCGTTAAATTTAAGTTCCCAAGATATTTTATTTTGGGCAGAAAGTGAAGAAAACAAATTTATAATGATTATTAATTTATTATATAGGATTGCCCGTGCTACAAAAAAAAAATAGAATTATTTTTGTCAAACTTGAAGTTGACGATTGTCGGCGAATAGATTATAATTAACATTGTCAAATTAATTTCTTTTTCTAACTTTAAATCGAAATTAAATATTAATAGTGGGCCTTGGACTGCGTGTTTTTCAGGAACAGGAGATGATGTGTTTAGGCTATCCAACGTTGTATGTTATAACAAACTTATTATGTCATCTTTTGTTATTGGGTTCCTTGGATAGTATTTCGTTGGTGGTGAAAGATATTAACATTAGAGGTTCCAATTAACATTTTATTGATGATGAGTTGTATTTTTATACGGAAACTTTTTATGTAGTGACGGATGATTGAATCTGATATTTTTGATTTTTCTTCCACGAGTCCATTTATTAAAATATTTTGATATGGAACACAGAACTTTGATGATTTCAATTGATTCATATGTTTGTGTGTCTAGAAAGTACAGAGTAGTAAACTATTAATACAAGAAAAACGGGGTTGACCCTTAACAAGGAAAACAATAAAATAAAAGGAATGTATATTCCTTGATTATGTCCAACGGTATGATATTGCTGTCAATATCGAGATCTTCTATATGGAGAAATGAAGGACACTAATTCCAAGCGATATTCTTTATTATTTTGTTATACTTTCTAACACTCCCCCTCAAGTTGAGTAGTGGGGTTTCCGATGCTCAACTTGTTAAGACAAGAACTGAATATCCGTCCGTTGACGGCCTTTGTTAGTATATCTGCTATTTGATCTTCAGATCGGACAAATGGTAATTCTATAATTCCGGTTTCGAGCTTTTTTTTGATGATGTTCCGGTCAAATTCTATGTGTTTTGTACGATCGTGTTGAACTGGATTTTCCGAGATTTGTTTAGCGGCTTTGTTATCACACATAATTTTACTTGCTTCTATTGGAGGGAAACCAATTTCAGTTAGAAGTCGACAGATCCAGAGAACTTCTGCTAGGCCTCGAGAAATTCCTCGAAATTCAGCTTCGGCACTGGATAAGGCTACAACTTTTTGTTTCTTGCTTCTCCAGGTTACTAGGTTTCCGCCAACCAGAGTGAAGTATCCTGATGTAGATCTACGGTCATCTTGATCTCCTGCCCAGTCTGCATCAGTATATAGCTGGACTTTCAAATGTTTGTTTTGTTGAAAAAGAACTCCATGGCCCATTGTTCCTTTAAGATATCTTATAATCCTCAATACTGCCTCCATGTGGTTGACTTGAGGTTGATGCATAAACTTGCTAACAACTCCAACTGCATATGCAATATCAGGACGGGTATGTGAAAGATAAATTAATTACCTACCAGGCGTTGGTATCTTTCTTTGTTTGTTAACTCCACTCCTTCTTCCATATGAAGTTGATGGTTCACCTTCATTGGTACGTCCACCGGCTTACAATCAACCATTCCTACTTCGGCTAGAAGATCGAGAATGTATTTCTTCTGGCATATAAAGATCCCTTTTCTGGATCTTAATACCTCAATTCCAAGAAAATATTTAAGTCTTCCTAAGTCTTTCATTTCAAATTCCGTGAACAAGTTTATCTTTAACTTCTTCATTTCTTCCTCATCGTTTCCTGTAATAATCATATTGTCAACATATATAATTAAAAAAGTCACGAATTTACCTCTTCGTTTAAGGAACAATGTATGATCAGAGTTGCTTTGTTGATATCCATATGTCTTCATTGCTAGAGTGAATCTACCAAACCATGCTCGAGGGGATTGTTTAAGCCCATACAAAGATTTCTCTAACCGGCATATTTCCCTTTTTTTGAAAGTTTGTGTGAACCCAGGCGGAGCTTCCATATAAACTTCTTCCAATTCCCCGTGCAGGAAAGCATTTTTAACATCAAACTGATGAAGAGGCCATCCTTCATTTGCAGCAATCGAAAAAAGAACCCGTATTGTGTTAAACTTGGCTACCGGAGAGAATGTTTCCGAGTAGTCAATCCCATATGTTTGAGTATACCCTTTAGCCACTAATCATGCTTTATATCTTTCAATTGTTCCATCTGGCTTGTGTTTAACTGTAAAGACCCAGCGACATCCCACTGGTTTCTTTCCTGGAGGAAGACTGCACTTTTCCCATGTGTTGCTTTTCATTAATGCCTTCATTTCAGTATCCATTGCATCCTTCCAATGCTTTGAATTCAGGGCTTGTTCCACAGTAGTTGGAATTTATTCGGTGTAAAGAGAAGAGCTAAAGGCTTTGGCTTTTTTGGATAGATTCCCATCGGCTATGTTCACCATGGGATACCTAGAAGATTTAGATTGTTTTTCCGGAGAATACCGTTTTGCTGGAATTCCTTTGTTAACTCTTGGTGGAAGAACGTATCTCTCAGTGGTTTCTTCTTGTCCATTTTCTTCTTGTATTGGTTCTTCTTGTTCCGCCTGCACTGTTTGTTCTACATCTACCTCATAGTTGTTAGTTATATTTTCATTAATATCATAAGGCTCGTCATCTATTATATTCTCAGAATTTTGAGAGTTACTTACTTCAGGCGTTAGGTCAGGAGGGTTTGGAATTGTAGCACTTGGTTCATCGGATTTGTGTGGAATTGGTGACTCATCTTGGGTACTGTGAAATTTTGGAACCCATTCTAGCCAACTCAATGTGTCATGTTCTTTCTCCCCATCACCATTGAGTTTGGATGTATAAAAATACTCAGTTTCAAGAAAATCGCAATTCATGGTCGTGTACATGTGACGTCTGGTTGGACTATAACACCGGTACCCTTTTTGGTTGACACCGTAGCCTACAAATACACATTTTTCAGCACACGGGTCAAGTTTGCTTCGATTGTCTTTAGGTATGTGGACAAAGACGGAGCACCCAAATATTCGTGGTTTTAATGTGAGCTCAGGTGGAAGTTTGGTAAAATCTGAGAGGACTTGAAGTGGTGTTTTTAGGTCAAGGGCTTTTGTTGGTAGCCGATTGATAAGATATGTGGCAGTAGCTAGAGCTTCGGGCCAGAATGACTTAGGAACTTGGGAATCAATCAGGAGAGCTCGAGTTATTTCTAATAGGATACGATTTTTCCGTTCAACAGTGCCATTTTGTTCGGGAGTATAAGAGCATGACGTTTGATGAATTATTCCCTTTGTTTGACAAAAAATTTTCATTGAATCGTTTATGTATTCCCCACCATTATCGGATCGAAGAACTTGAATATTAGTTTTAAATTGTGTCTGTATCATAGCATAAAACATATTAAATTTATCAAAAACTTCATTTTTATGTTTTAGAAAGTAAATCCATGTCATACGAGTGCAGTCATCGACAAAGAGGACAAAATAATGAAAGTTTTGTCCTCCCGTAACTTTTGCCGGACCCCATACGTCCGAATGAATAAGAGAAAAAGGTAAACTCACTTTCGTGTTATTAGGTTTAAAAGTATGTCTGTGGCTTTTAGCTAAGACACAAGTTTCACAACTTAATGTTTCATTAACAGGAAAAAGTTTTGGAAATAAAATATGCAAATAACCAATAGATGGATGCCCCAATCTCCTATGCCATAACCAGGCTTCTCTGTCAGTAGTTCCATGAGCCAAAAGCACAGTACCATGATGAGTCACTTCTTCCACATAGTACCATCCATGACGTTCAGTGCCACACCTAATAATCGCTCCCGTCCTGATATCTTGTAAGATACAGAAGGTCGGGTGCATTAAAGCTGTGCAATTTAGTTCTTTTGTCACATGACTAATGGATAACAATTTATGTGACAAAGAAGGAATATAAAGATAGTTTGACAGTTTTAATGTGGGCGATATTTCAATAGTTCCTCCACCTTTTACGGGAACTATCCCCCCATTAGTGGTTTTTATGTAGTTAACTTTTGGTTTAGAGTTTGAAATAATGTCAGATAGTTCAAACGTCAGGTGTCGGTCGAACCACTGTAAAAAAATCCACGATTTATTTAAATTTTCACATTTTCCTACTATATTAACTTCTCCCATCTTATTTTGGTTGTTTTTTAAAAAATCAAAATCTTTAGGGGCTTCTGAGTCAACATTCGTAGACTTTTGGCCTGTATCAATAAAATCATATTCTTTCAAGTCATTTTTTAACATCACTGATTTTCCAATGATATTATTAAGAGTAGCAGACTCTCCATGTTTTTTATTGAAATTATTGGTTTCTTTAGGAGAGTAGTCTAGCAATCTCCTAACATTGGGGTTAATAAAATTAGGACTACAAATACAAGGTTTGAGAATAAACGAGCCTTCATTATCGGTGCCTTCAAGTTTGTGCCTTCATTATCGGCCTATGCCATCCCACCAAACGAGCCACTTCTGTTTACATTAGAGGGTTGTACATCGCTAGCGTCGGTAGCCTCCAAGTTTCCCACAGCGGCCGCCGCCTTTCCGTTGTATTTATTTTCCTTTTTGTGCCCGTCGGTCCACCAATCGGGGAAACCGACGAGTTTGAAGCACTGCTCTTTTGTGTGTTTTGTCATCCCGCAGTGAGTACATCTCAATTATAACTTATCAACCCGAGACGATGGCCCGGTAGGTTTCCACCCCTGGCCCGACCGGCGATTCCCCTTCGTTGCTAATCCTAACCCTTTAGTATTGCTCTGTTCAGATGCAATCAGACCAGCCGCTATCCCTTGTGGTTCGCCCGAAACTCCCCCTAAAATATTTTGATGTGCCGTTTCTTTTCTCACGGCTGCATATGCCCCTTCGGCTGAAGGAAGGGGTTCCCATCTTAGAATTTCTCGTTTGATCGCGTCATATCTACAATCTAAAGTATTCAAGAACTGAAAAAGTTTTTGTTCAGTCCTGATTTTGTTGTATGTGGTGATATCAGTGGCACACGTCATCGGGTTGGGATCACACCGATCGATTTCTCCCCAAATCCCCTGCATCACAATCCAAAACTCTTCTAGAGGTATGCCATTTTGCTTGAATTCATTAGATTTAACATGTAGATTGAACGTTTGGATTTTGTCTTTACCGCTGCTATAGGTAATAACTAGAGCATCCCATAGTGATTTTGTTGTAGGGAACTCGGTTAAGTTACTAGCAATGGCGGGTTCAATATTTTGAATAAGCCACGAGAACACGACAAGATCGTCTTGTTCCCACTGGTCATATTTCTCATCAGTTGGTTCCGGTGGATCGGTGGTTAGATGGTTCAGAAGAGTTTTTGATTTTCCGCCTATGGCTACTCGTATCATCCGAGCCCACAAGGCGTAGTTTTGGCTGTTGAGATTCAGGCTGATCTTAAGGCTATCAGAGAGGTTTTGTTTGGGAGTTTGGGTTTGAGAGTTGAGACCATTCTTGAGAAGATTGGCTATTTGAATGGAGAGATTATCGTGGTCCAAGTTACCGTCTGTGTTAGACATGGTAGCTTGCTGTGATGTTTGAATGAAGAAGGATCAAAAAGTATATGATGAGCAATAGGATCCTAAGACCTTTACTGCTCTGATACCATATTTTGATATGGAACAGAGAACTTTGATGATTTCAATTGATTCATATGTTTGTGTGTCTAGAAAGTACAGAGTAGTAAACTATTAATACAAGAAAAAAAGGGTTGACCCTTAACAAGGAAAACAATAAAATAAAAGGAATGTGTATTCCTTGATTATGTCCAACGGTATGATATTGCTGTCAATATTGAGATCTTCTATATGGAGAAATGATGGACACTAATTCCAAGCGATATTCTTTATTATTTTGTTTTAATTTCTAACAAAATTGACTTGTTTATTTAAATAATACCTATTCCACTACCCACGTTTTGCCATCTCCAATCAGTTCTGACACAATGCTTGATGAAAATCGTCCTATATGGCGTAAACTTGATACCTGCTGCTAGTGCAAGCAAAGCAATATCAACTCTCTCTCTCTCTCTCTCTGGTATTCACTACAATTAAAAGCTGATCATGTTTAGTGCTTCACTACCCAAACCATCCTGCAAATGTCATTCTCTCTCTATCTATTTTAACTCATGTTGTCTCTAATATTAGTAAATCTTGTCCTATAATATAATTTTTTTAACACGTACCAGTTAGAAGCACTAAGGTTCATTAGCTTTCTCTACTTCTATTCAAAGTTTGCAGCTTTGAATCTTTTGATGTTCAGATTATATTTTCTTAAGTCAAGTGTGTGAAAGTATCCGAATTTATAGAGCGGATTGTTAATCATATAGCTAAGACTTTTTTGGTCTCTTGACCACAAACAGCTGAAATTAAACAAGTATATACATATATATTGTTTAAAAGGAATTTGAAGGGTAGAAATGGAAGTTGAAGGAGGAGAGATGACATATGGGCACATGGTTAATCATGAGTCTAGTTCCCAAGAACACAATCACAATGTCCCATCTTCAGCAGTACCAAACACCATAACAGTACCGCCCATGGAAGACAGAAACATCATCATCAACAACAGGATGATGGTGAGGTACAGAGAATGCCTCAAAAACCATGCAACTTCCATTGGTGGGAATACAACGGATGGGTGTGGTGAGTTCATGCCTTGTGGTGAAGAGTCTAGTCTCACATGTTCAGCCTGCAACTGCCACAGAAACTTCCACCGGAAAGAGGTTCAAGGTGAACACAGTTATCACTCACCTCTTAACAAAATTGGGCTTGGAAATGTTATTTTTCAAGGTAGGAGTATGCTTGGAACAGAATCTTTTGGGTACAATAATAATAATAATAATAATAATAATAATAATAATAATAATAATAATAATAATAATAATAATAATAATATTGCTGGGTCCTTGTACCTTCAAGGCCCATGATAATGTCCTACAATATGGATCTTGGATCTTTGCAGACAGAATCTGATGAGCAACAAGCACACCAGATAGCGAAGAAGAGGTTCAGAACCAAGTTCACCCAAGAACAAAAGGAGAAGATGCTACACTTTGCAGAAAAAGTTGGGTGGAAGATCCCAAAGCAAGAGGAGTCTGTGGTGCAACAATTCTGTCAAGAACTAGGGATCAAAAGGAGGGTCCTCAAGGTTTGGATGCATAACAATAAGCACAACCTAGCCAAGAACATCAACACTCATCTTCCCACTAATCCTCTAAACCAAACTAATTAATCCTTTGCATCCACTATTCTACCTATTTGTTTTAGTGACTTAATTATAATTAGTTCTTAACCAATATTTTATTGTTTTGATGCCAGTTAAAAAACTTGGTCATTTACCAATGTGTCTAGGAAAGTACATCATTATGTTTGTTAACCTTGTCTGGGTGATATTTGCAGACATATAATATTTGATTTTGATGTCTAAACCTAGTATACTAATATATGTGCCATTCTCCTTTTCTCTTTTGTTTGTTCTTTTTAATGTTGGGTTTCCACTTTTGGGTAATAACCTGGTAGCGATTATGTATGAAGTTTGATTTAAGAAAAGGCAAATGGTGACATTTGTTATAGTTGATTGTTGAAAGGACGGTTCCATTAATATTATCCTTTTGTAGAAGAGTTCATTTGCCTGGAATGATATTAAGGTTGGTGAGATTTCTTTGTCAATTAAATCAATTCACTCACATAAGTAGTTTCTTTTTATATTATATTACGAGGTTAGGTACCCGTGATCACACGGGTTATCAATAAATATAAAGATGTACTTTTAGCATCTAATAAATTACATAAAGAAGACAAAAAGAATTACATGATAAAGTTATCATAAATCTCTAAAAATCTCTTTATATACAACATTCTTAGTCTTCCTTGAAACCTTTGAAACTTGACCATCTTCATAAAAAATTAATACTTAGGGGCTGTTTGGCAAGTGCTGAACCATTAAGTGCTGAACCAGAAAGAGGTCTGAATGATTAAGAGACTCTGAACCAGTAAGTGCTGAACCAGGAAGTGATGTTTGGTTGAACCTCTGAATGATTGTACAAAATGACTATTTTACCCCTCTGAGCTATTTCATGCTGAATGAAATATATTTGTTTAGTCAGAGCTCTTAATTACCATACTGAATGATCAAACTTTCATTATGACCAATCAATATACATCTTAAAACAAACTTTCATTATAACTAACCAAATCCATATTACACCAAATCCAAACAAAAAACAAACTTACAACCAACCAAACCATTACTTATAGTAACAAGCTCAATCCACAAACCAAACGTCCCATGCTAACTAAATCTAAAACATATCAGAATATCAAAACAAAAACTAAAGAACCAACAAATAAAATAGTGATCTTCAAGTCTTCAATCATGTGCACTAACATAGCATATCCCAACCACAAATCGTTCACATATCTAATCCAAATCTTCTGTTTGTGTTTGTGACCATCCTCAATCATTTGCATACGCATATTGTAAAAAGCCTATCCCCACCTTTCAAATCTAGTATAAAATCTCATCAATACATATGTAGTTCACCATGCTTGCAAAATGAGGTTGCTAGATATGTAATTACATGAGTTTTTACATCATTAGAGTCGGCCTGCATGTACAAAAATAAGATCTGATTAGATATGCGTTTACATACATAATGTAGAGATGTTAGGCGAGCGGTGGTTCAAACTTTTTTCTACATTAGTTATTCCACATATACTTCATTAGTGCTTATTTATTCAAGTTACTCAAGTGTGGATTTGATATCAACTGAACTTTAAAAAAACAAACTGAAATAACCAAACCCAATAAAAAACCGATTTCGGTTTTGTTATGAATCGAAAACTGAAGAAAACCAAACCAAAATAACCGAGCCTACAAATTAACGGGCACAACTTAACATGAAACTCGTATGCTAAACAACCCCTAATGGTGCATATGCAGGTTCTGGACCAGGTTCCACTCCGTTTCCTACATTTGGCTTGTACCAATCAAAGATAATCATCATCAATTAACAATAAAACTGAAAGCAATTAACTAATTTATTACAATAGGGTCAACAATGGATTCAACAAAATTGAAGGGATAAAGACCACCAAATTGAAGGAAGCGAAATTTACAGGCGAATTGAAGGCCGCCGAATTCCCCTATGTTCATAATGATAATTTCATTAACGAAATTAAAAACCCTAAAATCGTCTACTATTCTCCAAATAAAGAAATAGAATCAATCAAAATGCATAAAAAACTGCAGAATGAGGGAGTAAAAGACCTGATGGGCAGCGATATGTGATAATGAAGTCGAAGCAGACGAGGGTTTTGAAGAAACAACCATCAGTCACGGACAATCGGCTTCTCAATGGTGTCATGTGCGTGGCCTTGAATTATAGCAGAGGAGAAGACGTTGAGGGTAATTAGGGCAATTTTTTGGTTTAGCGATGATTTTGAGCTGAATGGGTAAGATGCCCATTCAGCCATAAAGACATGGCATTTTGATGAAACAAACAACGTTATATCTGAGCGATTCAGATCTTCTCTCTGAATGGATCCATTCATATCCAAACAAACAGGGCCTTAGAGTCCTTATCTTGTTTTAAATCTAGACGGCGCAGTAGAGATTATTATAAAATTTGAAAATTGACCATCTTCATCAAAAAGAACTAACACGGCAGTTAAATATTTCATAACAGATTATTATTCATATTTCATAATGACAAAGATAGTTCATACTATAAATTTAAACAAACCATAAGATTTAAAAAACAATTTAACCAAATTGAAGACAAACATAAAATAGTTTAAACGAATAATAACATATATCTTTGTTAAAGTTGAGACACCTTTCACTTGTTGAAAGCCGCAAAACAACCCTCACAACACTAAACCATTATAAGGTTGGAGCATCTTGACCTAAACCTGATACAACTATCAGCATCTTTATCTTTCTCCACCATCTCAAGCTATATCACCAATTGTAATGATACATTCATTAGCCTTTATCATATCCAAATGCTTTTCTCCATTCTTATGGCTTATAAAAATTATGGTAATGATAATTACCATTGCTTCTTGATGCATTAGTTGCCATTAGGACCTACGCATATATTTACTATGTTAGAAATTATATAATAAAAAAGTAAAATTACGCGAACATTAAAAAAGACGCCCATGAGTATATTTGTAGTACTCAGATTTTAGAATATACAAAGATCATTAAAATGACAACTATAAACAGGGGTGGACCCACATAGGTCCTATCGGGGTCCCGTGACAACAATGTTTTTTTAAAAATTACTTACAGGCGGTCTATTAAATTTGTAGGGCTCCATAAAAATTAATATTTAAACCCATACTATTAAGGCTGAATTGGTCTAATAAAAAGTCCGTTGTTTTTTCTTTAAGAGGTTTCAGGTTCAAGCCTCACCATACTCTTTTTTTTGTTGTTTTTTTATATTCTAGACAATATTAGTTATTTAGTTAGGGTATTTGTGTTTTTCGTTAGTTTCTCCCATAAGCCTCACCATACTCTATTTTTGTTGTTTTGTTATTTTTATATTTTAGTCAATATTAGTTATTTAGTTAGGGTATTTGTGTTTTTCATTAGTTTCTCTCATATAACCATTATCTCCTAATGCAACATATATAATGGCAACATAGGTGTTGTGTATTCTTATATTATTTATCTTGTGTATGTGTATTATAATTAATCATTTGTTTGTGTTAGAGTTAGTTCATATTTTGGTCATGTATGTAAGACCATATATATAGCTTACATTTATTTTTCCGAGTATGAATAAAAATAAATTAAAAGTCCATATTCTATCTAGATTCTTTCTAATTACTCGTTTCCAATGACACAATATTTTCGTGTTTTATTTTGTTCCTCGCCTTGAACCGACCCGAAAATTTGGTAAACAGAGAAAATTGGGACCCCACTTGCAAAAAATCTCAGGTCCGTCCCTGACTGTAAATAAAAAGAGTTTTAAAAGAACCCATAATATAGTAAGATTTATTCGAGCCTTTTGATAATTAGTTGTGTTACAACATGAAATAATCAGTAGAATCCAATAATAAAATCAATTATATTGCAGCATGACATAATCTGGATTGTATTCCCAAGCTGGCTTTATGAGATGAAGCTTCAGTGTGAACATAAATCACAATATTTGATTGAATTTTTAGTTGGCTTATAGCTTTCAATATAAAACACATAAGAAAAAGCAGTCACGTCTATAAATTATTGAAACCCTGAGGGTCAAAGATCAAAGTTGTATTACTTTTACATGACATCATAATCAACTCAATACTAAAAGTCTATAAATTATTGAAACCCTGAGGGTCAAAGATCAAAGTTGTATTACTTTTACATGACATCATAATCAACTCAATACTAAAAGTGGGTGAACCAGCATAACATAGGCACACAAATATAACTAGGCCAATTTATGCCCTAGATGAGAAAAGTAAAAATTTGTGTGGCTATGTTATGCTGGTTCACCCATTTTTAGCATTGAGTTGATTATGATGTCATGTTAGTACCAACTTCAAGCCTTACAGTCAATAAAATTAAACAAATTAGAACTATAAAATCCACTTTCTATTGTAGATAAGTAGAAAACTAACAATCAGCACACTACATTGTTAACAAAAATGAAGAGCAAAGGCCATCATCAGAATGAAATCATGGAGAAAGAAATTAAATATGAAAACTCTTTCAGTAAATCTCAAAAATGGATTTATAATTAATCCTACAAATGATAACAACATATAAAATAATAATATATTCACCTAGAAATACAAGCATAACACTTTCATTGTTGTGAATTTTGAGAGCTTCATGAAATTACCGTTAAACACATTACGTCCACCACAACTCCACAACACATAAAACGAAGACAAATCTGAGAGGAACTCAAATCACTTGTTAGACACCGTGAATAACAAATAAACATTAAAATTAATAACTTCCAAGTCCGAAAATCGAATCTGATGAGCGAAAGTCAGCCAGCAACTGAAGCGGATTTTGTTTGTGCGCGTACGATCTAAGATAAAAAAAAAGAGAATTGAAAGTGTGGTGATAAGAAGGAATGATTATTTTAATTTTGGATCTAACACCTGACTGTGTCCTCAAATCGATTTGTAGCTTTGTAAAGAGTGTTCGTGGTGGAACATTAGGTAGGTGATTATCGATTGATGGGGGAAGGTTAGTTTTAGGGTTACAAAGAAGAATAAGAAGAAGAAAAAACGCGGTGAAGCCAGATATGTCAACGTTGGTTGTGGTTTCAGTCGAATGTCTCAATAGATCTAGGGTTATATGGAAGATGAATAATGTGTATTTGAATTTGAAATAGAGAGAGAAGAGAAAGTCATATCATGGTTAAAGCTTCAGGTGAAAGACTCACATGAAGCTTCTGAAGAAATATACATGAGGGATAAAATGGAAGACATGTACAGTTAGTTTATTTTAATTTAAATGTTAAAAAACATTAATCTATATCTCAAATTTCTTAAATTATAGGTTAAAATATGAGAGTGCCACTTGACACAATATTAGGCCAACTAAGTGGCTTGCGGTTCAACTAACATTTTTGTTTATTATAATAATTAGAGTATTTGTGTTGTTTTTTTAATATTCTAGTCAATATTAGTTATTTAGTTAGGGTATTTGTGTATTTCATTAGTTTGTCCCATGTTCAAGCCTCACCATACTCTTTTTTTGCTGTTTTTATTTTTTATATTCTAGTCAATATTAGTTATTTAGTTAGGGTATTTGTGTTTTTTGTTAGTTTCTGTCATATAGCCGTTATCACCATGCAACATATATAATGGCAACATAGGTTTTGCATATTCTTTTATTATTTATTTTGTGTATATGTATTATAATAAATCACTTATTTGTGTTAGAGTTATTTCATATTTTGGTTATGTATGTAAGACCATATATATAGCTTACGTTTATTTTTCGGGTATGATTAAAAATGAATTAAAAGTCTATGTTCTATCTAGATTCTTTGTAATTACTTGTTTCCAATGACACCATATTTCCTTGTTTAATTATGTTCCTCACCTCGAGCCGAACCGAATAACGACCGGCCCGAAAATTTGGTAAACCGAAAAAATTGGGACCCCATTTGCAAAAAATCTCGGGTTCGCCACTGACTGAAAATAAAAAGAGTTTTAAAAGAACCCGTAATATAGTAAGATTTATTTGAGCCTTTTGACGATTAGTTATGTTACAACATGAAATAATCAGTAGAATTCAATAATAAAATCAATTATCTTGCGGCATGACATAATCTGGATTGTATTCCCATGCTGCCCCTATGAGATGAAGCTTCAGTGTGAACATAAATCACAACATTTGATTAAGATTGTAGTTGGCTTTCAATATAAAACACATAATAAAAATGTAAGGCCCCGGTCCCGGTGCCCTACATTGGTGTTGGATTTACTCATAAACACAGTTCTAAATATCATAGTTAACTAAAAATTTTCGCGGAATAGATAAATGTAAACCATTCATTACATAAGTCTTAAATTAAAAACAATATAAAACATGTCTTTTATTTCAAACATTACTAACTAAGTCTTTAGATGCCAGCTTCTTTATTCCTTTGCCATGTTCCCATCTTCAAGCCAACTGCCTCATCCTACTCACCTGTGTGCATACTTAAAGTCAGCTACACTAAGTGAGTTCTAGTTAATCAGGCAACATACATTCATACATTTACTTTCATATACACACCCAAAGATACATACTATATACTTTACCTGCTACCTTTCTTTCATACATTCATACATTAATTCATACATTCTTTCATGCCATCATACTTTCATACTTTCATACTTTCATATTAAATACATAACTACCTTTACCATCTCAGATATTATTAGGGACTGGTCCCTTTCTTTTCTATCTCAGATATTATAGGGTCTAGTCCCTCCCGTGTCAGATATTATTAGGGTCTGGTCCCATCTATCTCATAATTCATTAGGGTCTGGTCCCTTCTATCTCAGATATTATTAGTGTCTGGTCCATTCTATCTCTGATATTATTAGAGTCTGGTCCCTTCTTTCCATACATCCATACATACGTTTCTTTACAAAAACAATTCATTATATACCTTTGTACATACTCTTAACCTCTTACATATATTGTTCATACACATTCACATATCATACACCTACCACTTAAGGTAAGTATGTTAACTATTCACATTGAGTATGCACACAGCCCCGAAAACATAACAAGGATATGGGGATAGAAATTCACCTGAACTCGGTTCCTCTCCGAGTTAATGGTAAATCCTTTCTTTAACTGGGCACGGCTAACTGTATAACAATTGCACGTATCAATTAACTATCACTATCCATAACGTATTTCTAGTTTATTATAACCCTCAACGAACGGGGGTCCGGGGGCAGCGCCCCTAGCAGCGAGGTTCTAGGGGCAGCAGCCTCAAGCGGGGTCCAAAGGGCAGATCCCCTGGCTGGGGTTAAATTATTATCTTATTTGCTAACTCATTCGTTATAACGAATGGCCCTTGGTTAAGCCTCATTCGTTATCACATTCGTGATGACGAATAGACGACCAATAAGTAACGAATGAATTAGGCCATTCGTGATTTCTTGAGACGAATGAGAGGCTCATTTTTTATGGGAACACGAGAATATATTTATAACTAATGGGTTGATTCGCTATCTGATCATAATTAATGAATGGGCAATGAATGAATATATCATTTGTGACCTCTACATGATGAATGGGAGGCTCATTCGTTACCGGAACATACAAATGTACCTTATTCGTTATGGTTGTCTAACGATTGATCAGCTATTCTTTCAATCATGATGAATGAGCATTAGTTCTATCCACAACTTTGACTTAGAGGTCAAAGTCAAAATCGTCAAGAAAACAATTGGTCAACACACATCAGATTTGCAATTAAACCTCAAATCACAATGAAACAACATGAATTTGGTATCATTGAACTCGTAATTCCAGCTCCTACAAACCCTAAACAACTAATCGTCTAGATATTGTGCTTTAAAGGTGTATTTGATTCATATATATTGCGGCTTTTACCTACTATCACTTATCCCATCATACGCTAACGAATTTTAACAGGAATCATTGCGTTTGGTACGTTTTTACAATTCGTGCATAGATCTAGGAATACTAAATGAGCCGACAAGTGTTTCGTTATAAACGTACCTTTAAACGAGTCGATCTTTGAACATGATCTAGTCTTGATGTTGGTTTGGTTCGTCACACGTTCTAGCACCAACGGGTTCAGGTCTTTTCCTCCGGATCTTGGCTCGATATATAGGATGGTGTTGGTGTGTGTTTTTGAAGGTGTAGGCTATGATGTAGAGATGGATAAAATGGAAAGAATTAGGGTTTAAGGAGTATTTATACTCCCTTAAGCACATGGACCTAAGGCCCATTACCAATCCTTATTCCATCTTTTAATGCCCAAGCCCACTTTCTTATAGTTTATTTAGCTAAAATGATACACGACACGTTAATAACAAACGAAACTTCCTTTATTAATATTATCGAAAGTAGGGTGTTACAAGTCTTCCCTCTTTAAAAAGGTTTCGTCCCCGAAACCTAATTATTAGTTAAACAATCCTGGGTAAAACTTGCGCATCTTATCTTCAACTTACCATGTGGCATCCGATCCTTTACGATCCGGATGGAATCGGGTATAAACCGGTCAAAGATGAGCATAGGGGTCACCGTAGCTCGGATCTGGATCGAACGGGATGAAAAACGGTGAAAAACGGTGCAAAAATACCTTTTTCCGGCCACCAACCGTTTTTTCGGCACGACAATGCCAGAAAGGCGGCGTACGAGGTTAGGTATCTCAGAGAATGTTTCTGACATTATCTGACCTACCCCTAATGCGTTAACGGAAGATTAACAAAAGCAATTCGTTATGTCCATTCGTTAAGGAAGAATAAAGAATTAACAGCACTTCGTTATGCCCATTCGTTAAGGAAAAATAACGAATTAGCAACAATTCGTTATGCCCATTCGCTAAGAAAAAGTAACGAATGAACATTAATTCGTTATGCCCATTTGTTAAGAAAGAATAACGAATGAGCAGCCATTCGCTATGCCAATTCCTTACAACAGAGAAATAACGAAGGAGCCTCCTTCGTTAACGAACTGAATAACGAATTAGAATTTGAGGACGGGAAAACGAATTAGACTGTGTAAGAATGACAGAAAGGTCCCTGGACTTCGAATAAAATGGATTAATAACAAAGAAGCCCTCGAACTTTATGAGTTAGAAAATAAAATAATAAAATAAAAATTGTGTTAAGGCAGCTCGACCCCTGCTAGGGACTCTGACCCTTGTACCCCGCTAGGGGCTGCCGCCCTAGAACCTTGCTGCCTGGGGCGCTGCCCCTGGTACCCCGTTCATTGAGGGTTATAATTAGACTAGAAACACGATATGGGAAGTGATAGTTAATTGATACATGTAATTGTTATACAGTTAGTCGCGCACAGCTAAAGAAAGGTATAACTATTAATGGTTAACGTAACCAAGTCCAGGTGAGTTTCTAGTCCCATTTCGTTGTTATGTTTTCGGGGCTATGTGCATACTCAATGTGAATGTTAATACACTTAACTTAAGTGGCAAGTGTGTGCTATATATGATATAATTGATAGTATGTATGAATGTTATGAACGAATGCTTGTCGGTGCATGAACGATCTTTGGATATTTCATGTATCGGCTGGGAAAGTGATGTATAGTATCCCTCGTATGAAATTATGTATGTATGAAAATATGTAATGAAATGGGTATGTACGAAAATGTGAGTATATAATGAAAGGTATGTATGGTCTTAGAACAGATGGAAGGTATGGTTAAAAAGGGAACATGCCTTAATTATATCTATGAATGTAGGGAGACCCTAATGATATCTGTGAATGTAGGGAACATGCCTTAATAATGTCTGCGATGGTTATAGGGCGGAATGCTCTTTAAAACGTATATGTATGAATGAAAGTATGTATGTAAGTACGAAAGAAAGAATGCATGTATGTGCGAATGAAAAAAAAGACAACAGGCTAAGTATGTATTATGTGTCTTTGGATACGTATATATGTAAGTACGTGAATGTGTTGTATGTTACCTGATTAACTAGAACTCACTCTGCGTAGCTGACTTTTAGTATGCACGTATGTGAATAGATTGAAGTAGTTGGCTTGAGAGAAGGACACATGGCAGGGTTGAAGGGACTGGCATCCAAAGAAGTTTTGTCATAATGATCCAAATAAACTATTTATGTTTTGGTTTTTTAGACAAGTATCGAATGATTGTAATGAATGTTTGAAATTTTATTTATTCTGTGAAAGTTTTAATTCACTATGATAGTTAGAACTGAGTTTACGAGTAAATCCAATGCTAAAGTAGGGCATCGGGATAGGGGCCTTACAAGTTGGTATCCGAGTATAAGTTCGAGATAACTAAGCATCCTACATGCTTAGACTCGAACAAAGAATGGGACTTAAGTAAGAAAAGATAGAAGATGCCAGTTCAAGAAATATATGTGTCACTCAAGCATGCTAAGTAAAGGTAAAGTATGTGATTAATTTCACATGTAATGTAAGAATGTGTAAGGAAGTTAGCTTAATTTCTAGAGATAGGAGTATATAATTATATGAATTGTTTGATTGTCTAACTGTTAGAAGTAGACTTAGCACAAGTGGACTCACAAAGGGAAGTGTATACGACACGGAGAGTAACGTGAACAGCTAATCACAGCTGGCTACTGTTGTTACTTGTTAGCGTTACTATCCTTGTACTAAATAGTTCCTTAAGTGATGATGTTTGTGTTTCCTTATTGAATACGAATGAGTGAAGCAATAAAGATTGCTGGTCAAGGAGGTCGTACTGGGTGTCGTGGTGGTCCACGTATTGTTCAAGATCCTTCTATAGAACCCGTTGCTAACACAAGGGGAGAAGGAAGTGCAGTGGGACAGAATCCGAGCAACAACGAGGGGTATTAACTAGATCCTGCGGTTCATGCCGCCATTTCTCATGCTGTAGCTGCTGCAGTGAAGAACCTACAACCTGAAAAGTCTGCTGAAAGTCACGCAAGAACTGCCGAGAGAGCAGGGGATGATGGTAACGAAGCTGATGATGGGGAAGGTGACTCGATTGAAGTTCGTCTGTGAGGGTTGATGCAAGGAAAAAAGGAAGAGGTGGGTGTAACTATAAGTCGTTCAAAGGGTGCGACCATTCAAAGCTGACTGGTTTAGGGGACGCAATCACTACTCTCCAATGGATAACCGCCATGGACAAGGTTATCCGAATTAGCGTGTGTTGTCCTGACCAAGCGGTAGGTTATGCTACCCAGTCGTTCGGAGATGAAACTATGTACTAGTGGGAATCAGTGGTGTAGAGAAAGATCCGAGAGGAAGTTAAGGATATGAGATGGGATGACCTGAAGGAGTTAGTGATGAGGAGGTTTTGTGCTGATGCTAAAGTTGAACGAGCGGAGATGAAGTTTTTGAATCTAAAGTCTGGCAATATGACACACCGCGAGTACACCACCGAATTCAATCGCATGTCCAGGTTTGTGCCTGATATGGTGAATGCTGAAGCCAAAAGAATCAAGTGTTATATAAAGGGACTACCACAGAACGTCCGCACTTTGGCCAAGACAAGCAAACCTGCTACTTTCGACTCTGCGGTTGAACTTGCCGAGATGGTTTACGATAACTTGGATGTGGATGAAGCGGTGGTGAAAGAGAAGAAAGAACAGAAAAGGGTTGTTCCTGCTAAGAGACCCGGTACCCAGTCATTGAACCCCAGTGATAAGAGATAGAAGGCGTGGGAGAAGAAGTCATGCAAGACTTGCGGAAAGATGCACACTAGTGAGTGCAAGTGGGGCACTGGTTCTGATGTGTGCCGTAAGTGTGGAAAATCCCATGGTGGGGAATGCAAGTTAGGGTCAAATGCCTTTTACAAATGTGGAAAGATGGGGCATTTTCCCAGGATTGCCATGCAAAGCCCGCATGTTATAGGTGTGGTCAGACCGGTCACCTAGAAAGGGCTTGCACGGGTAGTGAAGCTGGAGGAAGTGAGAAAAAAGATGCTGAGCAAGTGAGGCCAAGGATAAGGGCCTACATGTTGACTCAGGAGCAAGCCAAGCAGACTCCAGATGTCGTGACATGTACATTTCTAGTGAACGGTATTTCTACTTCAGTACTGTTCGATTTGGGTGCGATAGAAGTTTTGTAGCTACGACATTTAGTAAGTTAGCAAAAATGAAATGTTGTCGTGTGCCTGAAACCATTATAGTTGAAACCACTAGTGACGCCTCGGTTAAAATAATGAGAATGGTTAAGGATTGTAAGATAGAGTTAGAGGGACATGAGTTCACTATTACCTTGTATGTCATGACCTTAGGAGGGTTCGATGTGGTTTTGGGGATGGATTGGCTATCTGAGTTTGAGGGTCAAATAGTGTGTAAGAGTAGATTAATAAGGTTAAAGTCCTTGGATGGAGGTACGGCGACGGTTTATGGTGATAAAGAAAGTTCAGGGCTTAATGTCATTTCGATGATAAAAGCCAAAGGACTGATAAGGCGAGGATGCGGTGCCTACCTAGCGTATGTTGTCCAAGCTACGGCCGAGATGAAAGAAGTGAAAGATGTTCATGTTGTGCGCGACTATCCAGAAGTGTTCCCAGAGGGCCTTCCGGGGTTGCCACCGGAGTGAGAGGTAGAATTCCAGATAGACTTAATACCAGAAGCACGACCCGTCGCGAAAGTACCTTATCTCCTGGCGCCGTCCGAGATGGAAGAATTGATGTCCCAACTACAAGAACTTATCGAAAAAGGTTTTATATGACCAAGTGTTTCCCCGTGGGGTGCACCGATGTTGTTTATTAAGAAAAAGGATGGAAGTATGAGAATGTGTATAGTTGAACAAGCTTGCGATGAAGAATAGATATCCGATGCCACGAATTGGTGATTTGTTTGATCAACTGCAAGGTTCGAGTTGGTTCTCACGTATAGACCTTATATCAGGGTATCATCAGCTGAAGGTGAAAGAGGCAGACATACCTAAGACAGCGTTCCGGACGCTGTATGGACACTACGAGTTCCTCGTGATGTTCAGTCTAACGAATGCTCCAGCAGCATTTATGGATATGATGAATAGGGTATGTCGACCGATGTTAGACAAATCAGTTATCGTTTTCATTGAGGATATATTGATTTATTCTAAGAGCGAGTCCGACCATGCTGGACATCTAAGAGAAGTATTAGAGAAGTTGAAGGAAGAGAAGCTGTATGCTAAGTTTTCAAAGTGCGCATTTTTCTTGCGAGAAGTGCAGCTTCTAGGTCACGTGATCAATCCTGAAGGGTCCTGAAGGGATTCCTGTGGACCAAGCTAAGATCGAGGCTATAACGAGTTGAAAGACTCCGCAAAACCCAACTGATATCCGCAGCTTCTTAGGGAAAATGCAGCCTTCACTCTGATAGTTAGAACTGTGTTTATGAGTAAATCCAACGCTAAAGTAGGGCATCAGGATCAGGGACTTACAAACTCCTCGGGTAAATATAGATTGTAATCCATTTCACCCACACGATCTACGATCTTAAACGGTTCGATGTACCTTGGACTTAACTTCCCTCTCTTTTTGAAGAGAATAATTCCTTTCTAAGGCGAGACCTTGAGCATCACATTGTCACCAACGTTGAACTCGATTGGTCTTCATCGCTTATCAGCATAGGACTTCTGACGGTTTTGAGTAGCTTTGATTCTTGCCTTGATCTGGTCGAACCTTGAAGAAGTTTGTTGCACAACTTCCAATCTTCCAATCTCTTTCTGACCAATATCTCCCCAATATACAGGAGTTCTACAACGTCCACCATAAATCATCTCAAACGGCGGCATACCAATACTCGAATGGTAGCTTTTGTTATAGGAGAACTATGCTAGATGCAGATGATCATCCCAACTTCCTCCAAAGTCTAAAACTCAGGCACGTACCATATCCTCAAGGGTTTGAATAATCATTTCAAACTGCCCATATGTTTGAGGATGATATGTCATACTGATGTTCAATCTTGTTCCCATAGCTTCATGGAACTTCTTTTAAAATCTTGAAGTAAAGCGATTATCTCTATCAGACACAATAGACAACGGCACTCCATGTTTAGCCACGGCTACTTTTATGAACACATTTGCTAACGTTTTTGACGAGATAGCCTCTCATATAAGCATAAAGTGAGCACTTTCTGTTAAACGGTCTACTATCACCCAAATGGTATCATTATGTTTAGCTGTACGCGGTAGCTTATTCATTAAATCGATAGTGATGTGTTCCCATTTCCATTCAGGTATCTCCAAAGGCTACATTTTCCAGTAAGGTTTCTGGTATTTAGCTTTGACTTGCAAACAAGTTGAGCACTTAATGACATAATCTACTACATCATTCTTTATACCCGACCACCTATAGTGTCTCTTTAGGTCTTCATACATCTTGGTGGATCCTGGATGTATCGAGTATCTTGACTTATGAGTTTCATCTAAGATTCGACATCTAAGATCTCCATGGCGCAGAATACACATGCGGTCAAACCTAGTCTTCACCCCATGACTGTTTTCCATCAAATAGTCTTGTTGTCCGAAGATTCTTTCCTTCTTTACTATCCCTTTGTTTATAAGCTCCTCAGACTGTACTTTGATGATCTCTTCAAAGAGATCTGAGTTAATGATCCACTTATACGATTTCACTTTTGCAATGACTTCTTCATTCTTACGACTCAGTGCGTCAGCAACAACATTAGCCTTACCAGGATAGTATTTGATATCACAGTCGTAGTCCTTTAACAACTCTAACCATCTCCTCTGTCTCGTGTTCTACTCGATTCTGCTCGAAGAAGTACTTTAAACTCTTATGATCCTTATAAATGGTACGCTTAGTACCGTATAAGTAATGCCTCCGTATCTTAAGAGCATACAATACTGTTGCTACCTCTAAATCATGTGTCGGGTAGGTACTCTCATGAACCTTCAACTATCTGGACGCATAAGCTATCACTTTTTCTCGTTGCATCAACACGCAACCTAACCCACGATGCGAGGCATTAGTACAAACAACCAAATCCTCGTCACCATCGGGTAGAGCAAGGATTGGAGCTTGTGTGAGTTTTTTCTTCAATTCTTCAAAAGCTTCTTCCTGAAACTTACCCCAATTGAATACTACAGACTTTCGGGTAATACCGGTCAACGGTGCGGCTATCTTGGAGAAGCCTTCAATGAATCTCCTATAATAGCTAGCCAACCCTAAGAAGCTGCGTATATTGGTCGGGTTTTGAGGAGTCTTCCAATTCATCATCACCTCCATCTTAGCTGGGTCCACAGTAATCCCTTCATGATTGATTAGGTAACCTAGAAACTGTACCTCACGCAACCAGAACACTGTTTTGGATAAAAATCTGCTACGGATAATGTATCCAAATCTGATATATAAGGTTTAGTGCTAAAATGATAATCGGCAAATATAGGAACAAAATATAGATGAACACCGTGATTTGTTGTGAGGGAAAACCCCTTGATCTTGTTTAGGTCAAAGGAAAAAAACCCCGGGTGATGACAAATCGTCTATCACCACTTTATTAATCACAAAAAAGGGTTACAATGGGTGGAGTTAATGATCAACGAATACAATAATGCTAAGTGAGTGTTATTACAGAGAACTATCAGCTAGAGTATGTGCGAGTGTAATTGTGTTACCTAGTATTGATCATAAACTCGATATAAAAAGAAAAGATTATAACAACTAACTAACTAGTCCTACATTTCCTCAATCTTCCCACTATCTCCAACGTTGCTTTTGACCACGTGCTTGACAACTCCAGATAGCGAGAATTCTGGTGGAATAAGTCTTGTAGCCGTTGCTCTTATTGAATAATAAGCTACACGTAGGAAACAATTGTTAATAATACCTATTGCTGAGGATCCTTGATCTTATCACAGCTCCGGAACCCCTTCAGAAGGATAATTGATCCAGATCTTGCATCAAAAATAACATATCCTCAGTGTATAAATTATTTGCCCTAACAATTGCCCCCAAAAAGGCGGGTGTTTATGCTTTACAGATGCCATTTTGAAATTTGAAATCTCTGCAAAAGATTGATGGATTAGACAGGCGCCAAAGATATTTATTATCAAAACCTTGAAATTACTCATAACCGCCTATATATGTGATCCCTATAATCTGTTTATATCCACATATTCAGGCCGTTCGTTAGGTATCCTTCCTTCTCTCTTTATTCTTTTAATATTCTGATAAACATGTCTGTCACCTCTTCTTCTTCTTCTTCTTCTTCTTCTCCTTCTAAACACTCCGACCAGTCTTCCAATGACTCCGGGTTGACGGAGATGCAACCTCAAAATCTTATAGCCAATCCATCTATGGAGATCTGCAAGTTTACTGACCCCGAGATCGACAAATTCCGATCACTGTTTCCATCGGAAACCGTTTTCCGACCGTACGATTCCGGCGTCCGATGTGATGTTTACTCTCAAACCTGGGTGTGTTTTATGGTTTGCCCTTTTCTTATTGGTTATACGTATCCGTTCAAGCTATGCCCATGATTTGGAGAGTTCTAGGCACCATTAAGAGAATCATCGAGGAAGAGAAGATTGATTTCGGCATCCAGGAATTGTGTCACCTTTATATCCTAACCACTCACGGTCTATACCGGTTCATACTGAAGTCCAAACCTCGACAACCCCATCCGATTTCAAAATTAACCTTAAACGATTCCTTTTGGAGGAATCAGTTCTTCTTTGTGAATCGCAACTCCATACCTGGTGGGGATGATTTGCCTTTAAAATGGGTCAGAAAGGGTAGGATCCTCGATCCTTATCTGTAACACCCCGTAACCGCAGCGGAAACGTAAACGGGATGCAACAGACACCTCTGATATCAACCACATTGTTTATAAAGAAAACTGAATACATTAATATACTTCAAATTACATTATCTCATATTTCATTACCGTCTAGGTGATACACACATCATACAATATGATACATAATTCTATTTAATATAATGTATCCTAACATCCCACACGCAAATCTTACACACATCAAGCACTTAGCACGTAAGCAATCACTTCATCTTAATTGTACCTGAAAAGCATGTGAGAAAACGGGTCAACTACGAATAATTGGTGAGTTTCACAATTTGAGTAAACCATGATAAATCCATATCATAATATAATATTATCGATGTAATTATGCTGAGCCCACAAGTGAAACCTCTGTTAATCCAGTACTGTACCCGTTCCGGGGCAATGTTAACCCAGAAACACTTCTAAGGAAATCTGGGGACACTGTTAACCCAGTACAGTACCCATTCCGGGGGCAATGTTAACCCAGAAACACTTCTAGGGACATCTGGGGACACTGTTAACCCAGTACTGTACCCATTCCGGGGGCAATGTTAACCCAGAAACACTTCTAGGGACATCTGGGGACACTGTTAACCCAGTACTGTACCCATTCCGGGGGCAATGTTAACCCAGAAACACTTCTAGGGACATCTGGGGACATTGTTAACCCAGTACTGTACCCATTCCGTACGATTCCCGTACAATCAAATATTTATAAATACACGCAAATCCATGCGTTCAGTATGTACTTAAACATTTCAATAGTAACATGCTTTCCGCCCCGGGAAAATATTTAAAAACAATTCAGAAAAAGGGGCTCGTGAAACTCACTTTAGCACATGCAAGCAGTTAACAACAATCATTATCAGTTAACACGTCCAATCTGTAATATGATCCCTACGATCGTTATTATACAATTATAGTTTATATAATCTTTAACCGTGTTAACCAGTACATCTGGGGACACTGTTAACCCAGTACTATATCCGTTCCGGGGGCAATGTTAACCCATGAACACTTCTCCGGACTCAGATTGTGATATCGTTTAGAGTTCACTAGTCAAGGTTACTATTAGTTGTTTTTCCCGTTTTGCGTGCCTAGCACGGTTATCCGTTTTTACATTTCAAAAATGAGTTTGGTCACACACGACCCGAAAATAGTGGTTGACTGATAATTTAATTAAAGTTGTGAAATTAGAGCTCGGTTTAGACGCCCCGATTGGGCGCGGGACCCGTTTCCGTCCTTATTGCACCGGAAACTGTTAAATTGGGTAAAATTACTCAAATCATCCGAATTATTTTCGGATGATTCATTTTTACTTGTTTAACTCAATTATATGAAAACAGTTCATTTTTAGGGTTTTTATACACAGGTCAGCTCGTTTAAGCGAACTTTACCGGTTTACGCGTTTTAAACCTTAAAAGGTTGTTTTTATTTTCTTTTTAGCACAAATAATTATCCGTTTTGTCTCGGATCTTGAAATTTAGCACAAATCACTTTTTGACAGTGGGGAATTTTATAAAAATATTTCCAGAATTAATTTTTATATTTAAAATTTATTTATCTATTTTTAAACACCATTTAAACACTAAATTTGTCGTAAATACCAAACGACCTTAGAAAAATCCCAAATTTTTCCTGGATGTCCCCTGCCATCAACATAGTCCCCTGTAATTTTTCCAGAACCAAAATCTCTTTTTACATGCCATTTTCACTAAAATCGAGCTAGAAAACCCTAGAACTCGTTTAACCGAAAAGCCTACTTAGACTTCTCCAACTGACCTAAAATTTTGTGTGTGACTTTTACATGATATAAAAAGCTTATCTGAAATTTCCCAGAATTGTTCATGATATTTAACTATTTTTCACTATTTTTAGCCAAAACCGAGCATTAAATTCACCAAATATTCATCCTTTGTCCAAAAATTACCAAAAATTCACAGAACTCATATTTTCATGTATTTAACACCTCTGTAAAATTTCATGACCTAAATCTAAACCATCCACAATCTGTCCAAAAATCCATAACCGAACATAAACCGAATATACCTTTTGTTTTCCGCCACTACAAGCTACACACTCGTCTTTCCGCCTTATCTACCACTAAATACAGAACCTACAACCAACATACCACAATACCAAGCAAGTTACACTCACAATCAAGCCTCTTACACTATAGTTTCGGTTATTGTTTCAAAACTAAAGTTTAAACCGTAAAAATTCGTTTTTGGTTCGTTTAACTCCTTTCTTGGACCAAGATCCCTTGTATAACCCGTATACATCACTTGATCATGCAAGAATCGGTTTTCATCATTGAAACCTCATTTTCTTGCAAATAAACTCAAGAAACAAAGATGAACACGTAAATAACTCGGTTTTTACCTCGGTTTTCTTGCTAAAAACTCGGGTTTTTAGATGATCTTGTGGAGAGAATTGAAGAAGGAGATTGAATGCTTGTGAAAAAAAGAATAAAGGGCTTGGGGATATCCCCTTTGGTCCGATCGGTTTAGATAGGGGGTGGGGTGGGACCCACTTCTCTATTCTTAGCCACATGTTTGGATTTCGGAAATCCGGATAATGTTTTGGATAATCTGGTTCAGTTCGTTTTTCGGTTAAATGTCTAATTCGGCTTAAAACGAGGCTAAAACGGTCGTTTTCGGCTTAAAAATGAAATTTATATAAAACCGATTTAAAAACTTTAAAAAACTTAAACCATGACTTTCATTAACTTAAAACATCATATTATTAATTATTGCGCATCTTTTTCGGCTTGATCGATCGTCTCTTGCTCGGTTTGGTATTAAAGGTTTCGTTTAATGTACCGACGTACCATTAATCGAAATTTCTTTTTCTGTGCCTTAATTCACTTATCCCGAAGCTTTAATACTTCGTAAACATCACTAAATATTATATATATCGTCTATAATTGAACCCTCGATTCGTTCGGGTTTCATTAACTATCGATCGATTAATCGCATATTCAATACGATGAATTATATATTCACGTACAATCAATACAGTGAACCATGTATTCTCGTATAATTACTATGGTAACTCATGTACCCGACATTAAATATAACGTAACTATTGTCTACCGGTTAGGGTATACCTGGTTTAGTCGGAATCGTTACATTATCAAACGTACAATCCGTGATAACTGATCTAACTTTGAACTTTTTTCTTTCTTATTTGCAGTTGAGAACTTTGCTTCCCTGGCCAAGTTACCTGGAATAGAAGAAAAAACAAAACGATTTCTTGCCATGGGTTCCGAGGATAGAACCTTTCAAGCCCGATTTGTCGAAGCTTTTTGTGAAATCTCCTCAGACTCCAACATGTCAAGTAAGATTAGCATAATAATTTGAAATAAATAATATTAGATAGAATATATATATGTTCAATTATCCCTGTAGGTGCTCAAAAATCACTGAAGTTTGCCAACAAGTTCTCCTTGGAGGGTATTGACAGCATGATTACCCCCCAAAGTATCAAGAAAGAAGCTTTGAAGGTAGCAACAACTTCCGAGCCAAAGACCACGAACACCAGAGCCAATTCTGCAACATCCAAGAGAAAGAGATCCTCTGAGCCCGAGACCCACTTCGTCATGATCCTCACTATAAGTACCCGTTATCCTGATGTCTTGAATTTGAGGATCAAAAATGCTCCTAACTTTTCATAAATGTTGGTTGCAGGTTGTGAATACTTGCAAGGATCATTATGAGAAGATTATGAATCAAATAAGCAAGAAGCTATCCGGGATGGGAGGTGCTGTGGTCACCAAGTATAAAACCATAATCCAGCTCTCGAAAGACAAGAAGTAGTTGGAGGATCAACTATCCTCATCAGAAACCCAACGCCAATAAGAGGTGAAATAGGCTACCGAAGAGGCAAAGATGTGGGCTGCGAGAACAGTTTTGCAGGCTAGGATCAAGATCGCGACAAAGGCTGGTGATCCTGCTTTCGACAAGGTTGTTGGGATGTTGAGAAGTGGAAAGCGACTTTGGTGTCTCTTGGTGGTGAGGAAGATGTGGCAATGGCGGATGGAACTGGAACTAGCGGGGCAAAGGAAGTGATGGAGACTGAAGAAGGCACAGATGCAGCGGAGGGTGAAGAGACTGCATGAACGGGCGATGAAGGATATAAAAGACAAGGCCAGAGCCCGTTTTTTTATTTTGCTTTGATTATGTTTTTAAGGATACTGGTTTATGATTTGTAACATACAATAGTAATTTGGTTGAAGGATCAGTGATCCTTAAGACAATTTCAAGGGGTGGCAAAGGTGGATGGATCCTCTGTTTGTGGGGATGAAGCCTTTGGTGCCCCTGTCTCTTTATATTTTCCTGCACTCTATGGACAATTAGTAACACCTGCTTAACCCGGGTGGATGGTCCATCTTTGTATGGTGAAATTCGGGTTAAGGATTTTGGGTAAGTCCAGGTGACTTATGTTTAATAATATAAAACTTTTGACTCTTTGCTTGTTATTTTGAAAGTTTGTTTGATATAGCTTTAGCTTTATTGAAAGTTTTAAGAAATAACTTTAAGCAAGAATTTTTTAGGATAGAATATCCTTGCAAAAATAACTTAAAGATTTTAAATTCTTAAGTAAAAGGGTTTATAAAGATTTTTGCTAAAAAAATGTAAACTGATAGGTAGAAATCATACCGTAAGGTCTAATTAGACCTAGGTTACTGTTTTGGATAAAAATCTACTAAGAATAATGTATCCAAATCTGTTAAGTGAGGTGTAGTGCTAAGACGATAATATTGAATGTGTAATCGAAATCTTGGTGAACACAATGATTTGATTACGAGGGAAAAAGCCCTTGAATACGATAATCTTACTTCGGTCAAAACTTAACAAGATAATCTTTGATCGATTGACTTCGGTCAAGGATTAACAAGATTATGTTTGGTCGAATCACTTCGGTCAAGGATCAACGAGGTAACCTTTGGTCGGATAGTACGTGATTATAGTAATCTCCGGCACAAAAAACCCCCGGACGGTGAAAACTATCACCGTCGATTATATTGATAATAAAAGGTGGTTACATGTGTTGTGGAGTTGATGATCGAGATTACAAAGTAAACTAGTGATTAGAGAGAGTTTATTGCTTCTGCTCTAGTGTGTGTGATGATACATGTGTCCTCTCTACTCGATCATAACTCAATTATATATAAGAAAATACAAGTAACAATATTTCCTAATTATCCGGAAGTCTTCCACTAACCACTTCCATGACTTTGACCACGTGCCAATAGTCGTTCAGTAGTGAGATAAGCGGAAGAACGAGCCTTGGAGCCGTTATTGATATTTAAACATCAATCTTCACATGAATTCGTCCATAAACAGCTATGTTGAATTAGGATCCTGGATCCATACTCCAGCTAGGGAATGGCCCATGAGGATAGTGGATGCCAACATGTCTCAGATTTGTCATACCTGTCTAACACATCACCATACTAAACGAAATCATTAGTAAACAAATAATACTGAGGATCATCAATCCTTTATACCCTGGTACATATCTCAAGGATAATCTATCCGTAAGATAGTTAAGGATAAAGGATCCTTAGCATAAAATTCATGCCCAATCAATTGCCCCCAAAATGGCGGGTGACAGTGGAGTACAGCTGTCATTTTGAATTTCAAACTTACTGCAAAAAAGATGATTAGATGTGTATCAGGCAGTTAATATCTACTAACCATTATTATACGCCGCCTATATATGCGATGATCATAACTCTTTTATAACCACATATCCATCCGTCTTTCAGGTATCCTTCTTCTTCTTGTTCATTTTCTTTTAACATGTTGACTGTTATGTATCCTCTTCCTCTTCTTCTTTCGATCATACCGACCCCGATGATCTCTACTCGCAAGGCATTCTTCAATCACCCTCTTTCGAGATCTGTAAATTCACGGATTCAGAAATTGATGAAATTCGATCACATTTTCCAGCCGAGACAGTTTTCCGACCCTTTGATTCTACAGCCCGTAGCGACAGCATTTCAAAAAACTGGCTTTGTTTTCAGGCCCAACCGTTTCTCATAGGTTATAAGTACCCTTTTCCCGAATTTACTCAAAGGTTCTTCACTTTGGCGGGAATTTGTTATATCCAAGCCATGCCGATGTTGTGGAGAGTCCTTCATACCATAGAAAGAATAACCGTAGAGGAGGGTATTGAGTTTGGTTTAGTAGAGTTATCATTCCTGTACAATCTTGTTACCCATGGTTCCAAATGCTTCGTCTTCGAATCGAAACCTCACCAAGTGACTCCCATTTCCAAAGTTACCCTAAATGGTACACTCTGGAGAAACCAATTTTTCTTCGTGAAAAGAGATTCCATTCCAGGTGGAACTGATTTTCCCCAAAAATGGATACCAAAGGGTAGGATATAGGATCCTTAGGTAACCAAGGTAGAATACTTTATTCTTGCGCTAACATTCTTTATTGCTTATGCAGTTGAGAATTTTGATTTGCTGTCTGATCTACCTGGAGTTGAAGATAGAATTGAGAAGTTTCTATCACTGGATCCTGTAATCAGAACTTTTCAAGCCAAGTCCATCAAACTTAGAGTCAATCATGTCAAGTAAGAATAACAGTTTTTAATATCAAAAAATATAAATATTTAAAAACTTATCTATGAATTGCTATTTTCAGGTGCCCGAAAGTCAGGAAAGTCTGCTTCTAAGTTCTCCCTTGAGGACATCGATTATATGTTTACCAAGAAAGAGACCCCGAAATCAACTCCAATGTCTGAGCCTCGTCCAATCACAACTCGTGCTAAGTCAGAGGCTAAGAGGAAGAAGAGTTCAGATCCAGAGAACCCCTTTGATGCCGAAAAACAGCTTCTGGAAATGCTCTCTACTATAAGGATCCTTTCAGACTTCATTATCCAAGTATCCTTCTTAACTTATTCTGTTTCTTTGTTATAGGCTATCAACTCTGCTTGGAGCCATTATGAGAAGACTGTTGGCGAGTATGAAGAGACCCTTGCTGCAATGAGATCCATGGCCGTCGCCAAGTACAAGGCCCTCTCCAAGATGACCAAGGAAAAGAAACAAGCGGAGGATCATGCTTCCACACTTGCAGTCCAAATGCAGAGTGAGATCAATCGGGCCACTTAAGAGGCAAAGGTCTAGGCAGCCAAGTTGGTCCTCCAAGCTAGAATCAAACTGGTGACCGAAGCCAATGATCCGTCCTTTGACAAATCTTCATGGGAAATCCAGAAGTGGAAGCAAGCCTTGATCGACTTGGGTGGAGGCGAGGATGAGGCTGAAGTAGGGATGGCTGATGCCGGTGAAGCAGGGACTAGCGGTGCGAAGGACCAGGATGAAGCTGAAGTAGGCAACGAGGCAATGGTGGAGTTGGAAGCAACCACATAAACGGGCGATGAAGGATACAGAAGACAAGGCCTAAGCCCGTTTTATTTTGCTTTTATGATGTTTTTCTGAACAATGACTTTGTTTTGTAATAAACAATAGTAATTAGGATAAAGGATCCATGATCCTTAAGACAATTGGAGGGGGTGACAAAGGTGGAGGGATCCTCTGTTTGTGGGGATGAAGCCTTTGTTGCCCTTGTTTTTAATTTTCCTGCACTTATGAACTGTTAGTAACTCTTACTTAACCCGGATGGATGGTCCATCTTTTGCATGGTGAAGTCCGGGTTAAGAATTTTGGATAAGTCCTGGTGGCTTATCTTAATTAATATATAAATCTTTTGACTACTTACTTATTATTTTATTCTTAAAAGTTTGTTAGATATAACTTTAGCATTGTTGATAGTTCTGAAAATAATTTTAAGTAAAAAATTTTTAGGATAAAAGATCCTTATGAAAATTGTTTAGGATAAAATATTTTTAAAGAATAAATAGTAGGATAAAATATCCTTAAAAGTTGATAAAAGTTTTATAATAGTATTTCCTTGAAGTACAAATTTTTATGATAGAGTATCCTTAAAATAGGTAAAATTTGTAGTAATAAAACAACTTTAAGAGAATAGCCTTTTAAACTGAAATATCCAAAATTATTGCAACAAACACGATTACATAAGTTAATTAATAGAGATCATACTAGAAGGTCTTAAATAGACCTAAGTTACCAGAAGTATTGAACTCTCAATGATCCTTGAAGGAATAGCTTTAGGATTCGGGATCCTTATATTTTTGCTCTTCACAAAGAACATAGAAAATCTGTTGCAAATAATTCATAATGTTAACTCGGATCAAACCCATTAAGCTGGGGACAAGCCCAAATAATATACTGGGGACAAGCCCGTGCAACTGGGGACAAGCCCTTGTAATCTGGGGACAAGCCCGTGTAATCTGGGGGCAAGCCCAAAACTGGGCACAAGCCCGTGTATTCTAGGGACAAGCCCAAAACTGGGGACAAGCCCAAATACGAATGTTAACTGGGGACTCGCCCAAACCGGGATTTAGCCCAAACGTGAGATAACGTGAAAACGTTATAAACCGGAGGTATGGTACGTCTACCATAAATCGTAGGATCCTCCATAAAGCCGAAGACAACGAAATTGTCAGCCACTAAGCGTGTATTGGTCCCGCTGCCCCGGACTATACGTTGGATAGCGTGCGCTCCAGGCGAGAGTGTAGAAAGTCTATTTATAAGAAATGTGAAAACCTTTAAACCGTAGGGGATATGACCATCGGGGGTCATATCCAATCGTGGGCTAGGCCAAGAGAAATAGGATAGTACCTCGAATGTAAAGGAGAGGTGGCCAACCTCTTAGACATTGAACCTCTTCTTGAAATCTGCATTGTTACTTAAAAACTTGGAAAGTATAAATTGTTAAGAATATGTTATCTTGGAATTAATAATAAGAATTTGAAAACGATAAGCAATCAGATAAATATTACCAATTTTGGGATCCTTGATCCTGTAAGGATAATATATCATCTAAGGATAATAGATCTTGATCAGAAAAAATATCTCTTGAGGTGGATGGCATTCCATGCTCTTGGTAACCTTTTGCCTTTCATTGTGAGCAAATGATGTGCCCCCTTTCCTGCCTCCGACTCAATCTGATAAGGTCCTTCCCATTTGGGTGCTAACTTTCCATCAGCCGGGTTGGTAGTATTTTGAAAGGCTTTCCTCAAGACTAAATCTCCTTCTTGGAATCTTCTGATTCTGATATTTTTGTTGTATGCCCCAGCTACCCTTTGTTGATATGCTGCCATCCTAATCTTGGCTAGGTCTCTGAGTTCTTCTATAGTATCCAAGTATTCAAGAAGGACTTCTTCATTAGCTTCAGGATCACGGATGCTCGTTCTTGCCGTAGGAACCACCATTTCTGTGGGAATTACTACTTCTGATCTAAACACCAATGAGAAGGGTGTTTGGCCTGTTGCATTTTTAGGCGTAGTCCTGTCTGCCCAAAGAACATAAGGAAGTTCTTCAGCCCATTTTCCCTTCTTGGATCCTAGCTTCTTCTTTAGATTGTTGATGATGATCTTGTTGCTAGACTCCGCTTGACCATTGGCTTGAGGATGAACCGGAGTGGAAGTAATCATTTTGATGCCCTAATTGTTACAAAAGTTAGTGGTTCTATCCCCGATAAACTGGGAACCATTGTCACAAACAATTTCAGCAGGAATACTAAATCTAGTTATAATATTTCATTTAATAAAAGATATTACTTCCCTTTCTCGGACTTGTACAAACAATTCTGCCTCAATCCATTTGGAGAAGTAGTCAGTCATAGCAAGCATGAAGACCTTTCCACCTGGTGCTTTTGGTAGCTTGCCTACAATATTCATACCCCATTTCATGAAAGGCCATGAGGAGGATATAGGATATAGAGGCTCCGCTGGTTGATGAAGGATGTTTGCGTGTCTTTGACAAGCATCACATTTCCTTGAATATTCCATCGCATCCTTCTTCATTGTTGGCCAAAATTATCCAGTTCTGAGTATTCTGTAAAATAACGCTCTTCCACTTGTGTGATTGCCGCAATCTCCTTCCTGAAAATCCTTGAGTACTTCTTAGATCTCAGGATCCTCAATGCATTTGAGATACAGACCTGCAAGAGATTTCCTATATACCATATCATTTAACAAACTATATTGGGATACCTTGAGTTTGAAGGACTTGGGATTTTCCGTGGCTGGTATTTCTCCAGTCTGAATGTAGTTCTTGATAGGATGGATGCATGATACTTTGTTATTTGAAGGTAAAGGATCCCAGAGTACGAATTCTTTATCATTCGTTATCTCTCCAACTTCCTTACTCCTATTGCTGGCGAGAGAATGTGGATTATTGGGATTTTCAAATCCTCAGGAATCTTCAAAGATGAGGCTAAGTTTGCCATGGCGTCTGACCCAGCGTTTTCTTCCCTCTGTACCTGTGTAATACTAAATATTTCAAAGGATTTCGATAACTCCTTCACAACATCTAAATATTTAATTAGTTTCTCACCTTTAACAGCATACGAGCCATTAAAGTGGTTAGTTATCAATAAAGAATCTACATAAACTTGAAGATACCTGATCCTCATGCTTTTGGCTAATTGCAAACCTGCGATTAGAGCCTCATATTCTGCTTCATTGTTTGTTGCTTGGAACTCACAAGCTATGGACTGGGGTAATATGCCCCCCTGTGGCGATTTCAGTATGATCCCCAATCCTGTTCCTCTTACATTAGAAGCACCATCGGTGAAGAGTATCCAAGGATCCTTGGTCTTTTCCATTCTTTGGACCTCCAAGTCAGCTTCTTTTTGTAGATCACTAGTGAAATCAGCCACAAAGTCCGCTAGTTCTTGAGACTTGATTGCTGTTCTTGGCTCGTATTGGATATCATATGCACTTAATTTTACAGCCCACTTGGCCATTCTACCTGATAACTCTGGTTTTCTAAGAACATTCTTTACAGGATAGTTAGTTCTCAAAAAAATAGGATGAGTTTCAAAATAATGTCTCAATTTAGTAGAAGCCATAATGAGTGCAAGAATTAACTTTTCTAAATAAGAATACATGGCTTCCGCATCTAGAAGACCTTTACTTACATAGTAAACGGGATGTTGTTCACCTTTATGATCCTTTACCAAGACTGCACTTACTGCATTTCCCGAGACAGCTAAATACAGATATAAGGATTCTCCATCCACAGGCTTCATTAGAGCTGGAGCTGAGGATAAGTAATCCTTTAAGGCTGTAAGCGCATCCTCATGCTTTTCCGTCCATTCAAACTTCTTATTCTTCCTAAGGATGTCATAAAAGTCCTTTCACTTCTCGGAGGATCTTGAGATGAACCTATTGAGAGCAGCTATTCTTCCTGTGAGCCTTTGGACATCCTTTGCGTTTGCAGGAGATTTCAAATTGAGGATGGCTTCAATCTGCTCGGGGCTTGCTTCAATTCCTCTTTTAGTCACCATATATACCAGAAATTTTCCAGCCTTAACACCAAAGTGGCATTTTGACGGATTCAATTTCATGTTATATTGGTCGAGGATATTGAATGCTTCCTCGAGGTCTCTAAGGTGATCCTCAGCTTTCTTTGACTTCACTACCATATCATCTATGTAGACCTCCATAGTCTTACCCAACTGATCCTTGAACATCATGTTGACAAATCTTTGGTATGTGTCCCCTTCATTTCTTAGTCCAAACGGCATAGCGGTATAACAGTATATGCCGGTAGGAGTCATGAATAATGTATCCTTTTGATCAGATGGTTCCATATGAATTTGTTGAAATCCAGAGGAAGCATCCATAAAGGTAAGCATTTCATGTCCTGCTGTCGCATCCACCATGGATTCTATATGTGGTAATGGGAAAGGATCCTTGGGGCATGCCTTGTTTAAATCGGTAAAATCGACACACACCCTCCACTTTCCATTCTTTTTTGAAACAACGACCACATTAGCTAGCAATCGAAGATATTGAACCTCTCTGATCATACCGGCCTTAAGAAGTTTTTCAAATTCTTCTTGTATGATCCTGTTCCTCTCAGGAGCGAATTTCCTTCGCTTCTGATGGACTGGTTTAACAGATAAATCAATGTCGAGTTTATGAGTGATTACCTCCTTTGAAATACCTGTCATGTCCGAGTGCTTGAAGGCAAAGGTAGATCTTCTTTGCCCTAAGAAGGATATTATATCTTCCTCGATCTTACTGTGGATATTGGATCCTAGGAACACCTTTATTTCTGGATCCTCGGGGTCCAATGATACTTCTTTGAGGTCTTTCTCCCGAGCTTCCACCACGTCCCTAGGATGTTGCTGTAGTTGCTATGCTATAGTTTGCTTGGCTGTTGGCTTCATTGACGATGAATAATAGTTCTTGGCCTCGGTTTGGTCACCCACTATCTTTACAACTCCCCAAGGAGTAGGTAGCTTGATGCATTGGTGATAAGTTGAGGCTACAGCCTTCATTCCATGGAGTCGAGGCCTACCTAAAATAACATTGCAACAGGAAAGGTTATCTATAACACAAAATTTTTTGTATGAATTTAACCCTTCGATATAAATTGGGAGGTTGATGTCCCTCAATGTCTTCTTGGTTTCGCCACTGAAACCGACTAGCACCGAAGTTCTAGGAATGATTTCTGAATCCGGGATATTCATCTTCTTTAGGACATCATGTTGGATAATGTTGACCGAGATGCCACCGTCCACTAGGATCCTGCGTACATGTAGGTTCCTAGCCGGATCTACACGAGATATTGCGTTCTACGTAGGTGCGGAATCCCTACGTAAGACGTTACGAGTATAGAAAACAATACGAGCTAACACACGATACGATAATCAAACACACGTTGTATTCCAACCGTAAACACGTGATACTATGATCACTGAATACAAACTCTCTGACTCGAATACACGAAAAACTAACTGAATCATTATCTTTCTCAGCCGTAACCTAGCTGAATATATAGGCGACAACTTCGCCTGGTAAGTTCAGGCGAAGTTGTTCCTAACTTCGCTTGTTCCACAAGTTCGCCTATAACTAGCGAACTTGTGATAACTTCGCTTACATACAAAACTCAAATCTAACTATCACGATTACAGACACTCGACACTGAACTACTGACATCATGCACCAACAGTACATAATGGTTAGAGATAAATAAAGTAATAATCAAAACGTCGTGATGAGGATCCAGAATGTTCATCTTGTCTTCCTCATCGAAGAAGATTCTCTTGTCTGTTGTTAAGGTGGTTGACACTATTGGTCGATCTCCGTTATCCATCTTTATCTCTTTAGCAAGTCTTTTTGCTGCAGAGAAAGAAGTTCCACATATGTCTGAACCTCCGGAGATGAAATTGTCTGTTTGCACATCCAGCTTGTCCAGATGAGGATCCTGGATCCTTGAATTGAAAAAGATTCTCTGATCGGTCACTCGAGTAGTGGGGATGAGCGGTCTTCTCTCATCGTCCAACTCGAATTCTACTACGGGATTTTCTTTTATAGCACAAGAATCTTGAAATAATTCGTAGTCTATGGAGACAAAGTTGATCACATGAGCATCTGGCGGTGGTGGTGTTGCTTTCTGCGGAAGGTCTTCAGTATCCTGGATCTTGGATTTTTTTCCTTCCCAAGAGTTCTTTAAAGTGACCCTTGCTCAGGAGGTATCCAATTTCCCTCCTTAAGCTGATGCACTCGTCTGTCGTGTGGCCAAAGTCTTCGTGGAAGGCGCACCACTTAGACTTGTCCATGAAGCCGACAGTCTTCTCATTCTTTCGGCTCCACCTTGCTTTTTCTCCCAGATCTTTCATGGCACATATCAAGCCATGAGTGTCCACAGAAAAAAATAGTCGGAGATGCAAGGATAGTCTTCATCGTCATCTCCTTCTTCAACTGCCCGTACGTTCTGATTGATGAATTTGGCGTACGGTTTCGAATTGTTGTTCGTGTTCCAGGATCCTTTATTCTTTTCGGGGGTTTCATGTTTTGGTTGTCCCCCAAGACGATCCTGGATCCTTCTGTCTTCTTCCAATCGGATGTATCTCAATGCCTTGCTTCTGACTTCGTCTAATGTCCTGCACAGAGTCATCACTAAATCATCATAAAAGGGGGAGCTCTTCTGAATTCCCATCTTGAATGCTTCAACAGCAGTAGTCATGTCAAGATTTGGGATTTCCAGAGCTTCCTTGCCGAATCTGGTAACGAAGTCCCTAAGGGATTCATCACTAGGTTGGATAACACGATATAAATCACTGGTTAACCTCTCAAATTTCCGACTATAGGAAAATTGATTGTTAAATAAGTTAACCAAGTGAGAGAAAGAAGTAATCGAAAAAGGAGGAAGACTTAGCAGCCATTTTAGTGCGGCTACCATTAGTGTGGAATAGGATTGATCTCCATCCTTTCTCTATATTGTGCCACATGTTCTTCAGGATCAGTGGTCCCGTCGTAAGTCTTCATATTCGGAGTCTGGAACCGCTTCGGGATTTCAGCATCACAGATAGGCGGAGTGAATCTGGATAACTTGTGGCTTCCCTCAGGTATCTCGGGGATTGGCCTTATAACCCCGGGAACACTGGATATCATATCCTTGAGCTTCTGTAGCTCCTTGGCCATAACTTGGTTGATACATGCACCCTGCATCTAAGGATAAAGGTTCGTACAAGTTACCTCTTTGCTGGGTGAAGGTTGGCATCTCAGATGAATATCTGAGATAAGAAGAGTCAGCGACAGGAGTGGGACCACCCGACGCGATCGTCTACATGGGAATGAAATCTCCTTCATGAACTTCGGAGGATCATAAATGTTGGATTCCAGAGGATCCTTGATTCTGAAACAAGGATCTTAGAGTTTGGGAATTATAGGACCCTTGAATATATAACCCAGAGGATCCTGGTGGAATGACGGATGATCCCTGCTTAAATAACGAGGAACCTTGAGCCTGTCGACCCACAGACCCTTGTTGATGGATGGACGATCCTGAATGAAATAGTGAGGATCCTTAAGCATGCTGACCCATGGACCCCTGTTGAAGGATGGATGATCCTTGCTGAAACAGTGAGGATCCTTGAGCTTGTTGACCCATGGATCCCGGTTGAATGATGGATGATCCTGGCTTAAACAGTGAGGATCCTTGAGCTTGTTGACCCATGGATCTCTGTTGAAGGATGGAAGATCCTGGCTGAAATAGTGAGGATCCTTTAGCTTGTAGACCCATGGATCCCTGTTGAAGGATGGATGATCCCTGTGAGAGATGAGCCATGGATCCTGGAGTGGTGAAATCCAGCATCCTGGTCATCAGGGGAGTGAGATCCTCTGCTGGCATCTTAGTCTTCTTGAGATCTTCTATCTCACGAAGGATCCTTTGGTTGGTCTTGTTCTGCTGCTCCATATATGCCTTAACCTGCGAAAACATAGATGAAACATCATTGTTAGTATTAACTACGGCGCAGCAGCAACGGCTTTTGAGCTCTGGAAGACTGGTAGTTGTGTCTTGCTCCTAGCAGTAGCAGTTCCTTTGCTCCCGTGATTGGGTGAGGCATCAGCGGCAATGTCCTTGATGAGAGAGGAATTGATGAGGGCATGGTTGACAAAGAAGAGGTTGATTGAGAAGCCATTGATAGTGATATGGGTATGAAAAAATCAAAAATTGATAGGAGTAATATGGATTATAGCACCAATTGTCCCACGGTGGGCGCCAAATTGTTTTGGATAAAAATCTATTAAGGATAATGTATCCAAATCTGTTAAGTGAGGTGTAGTGCTAAGACGATAATATTGAATGTGTAATCGAAATCTTGGTGAATAGTCGTTCAGTAGCGAGATAAGCGTAAGAACGAGCCTTGGAGCCGTTATTGATATTTAAACATCAATCTTCACATGAATTCGTCCATTAACATCTATGTTGAATTAGGATCCTGGATCCATACTCCAGCTAGGGAATGGCCCATGAGGATAGTGGATGCCAACATGTCTCAGATTTGTCATACCTGTCTAACACATCACCATTCTAAACGCAATCATTAGTAAACAAATAATACCGAGGATCGTCAATCCTTTATACCCTGATACATATCTCAAGGATAATCTATCCGTAAGATAGTTAAGGATAATGGATCCTCAGCATAAAATTCATGCCGTAACAGTTACCGTAAGTAATGACCCTTCTGTGATCCTTGTAGAAGTAATATAAGGATTTTGAATCCAGAAGTCTGGTTTTTCGTAATTGAACTTAGAATATCTGTTGCAAACAACTTGTAAGATTAATCGGGGTTAGACCCATCAAGCTGGGGACGAGCCCATAAATAAACTGGCGACAAGCCCGTGCAATCTGGGGACAAGCCCGTGAACTAGGGACAAGCCCGTGAATTGGTAACAAGACTGTGAACTGGGGACTAGCCCAAACTGGGGACAAGCCCAAAAATAGGGACAAGCCCAAACTGGTGTTAAACGGGGGACAATCCCAAATACTGGGGACAAGCCCAAACTGGGATTTAGCCCAAACGTGAGTGACGGGAAAACGCCAAAACCTTAGCTAACATGAAAATGTTAGAAACCTTTGTCTTGAGATAACGTGAAAACGTTATAAACCGGTGGTATGGTACGTCTACCATAAATCGTAGGATCTTTCAAATAGCCGAAGACAACGAAATTGTCAACCACTAAACGTGTACTGGTCCCGCTTCCCCAGATAATACGTTGGATAGCGTGCGCTCCAGGCGAGAGTGTAGAAACTCTAATTTATAATAAAGGTGAAAACCTTTAAACCTTGGAGGATATGATCATCGGGGGTCATACCCAATCGTGGGCTAGGCCAAGGGAAATAGTAATGTACCTTAAATGTAAAGGAGAGGTGGCCAACCTCTTGATCATCGAACATATTACCAGAACCCTGTATTGTTACTTAAAACTTGGAAAAAATAAATGTTAAGAATATATTATCCTTGAATTAATAATAAGAAATTGAAAAGAATAAGTGATCAGATAGATATTACCAACTTTAGGATCCTTGATCTTTTAAGGATATTCGATCCTCAGAGATACTGGATCCTGATAAAAAAAAAGTACTTCGTGAGGTGGATTGCATTCCATGCTCTTGGCAACATGTTGCCTTCCATAGTTAGCAAATGATATGCCCCTTTCCCAACTTTTGACTCAATCAAATAGGGACCTTCCCACTTAGGAGCTAACTTTCCATCGGTCAGGTTGGTTGTATTTTGGAAAGCTTTCTTCAAAACCAGATCTCCTTCTTGAAATCTCCTTATCCTTATGCTTTTGTTGTATGCCCCAGCTACCCTTTGTTGATATGCCGCCATTTTGATCTTGGCTAGGTCTCTGAGTTCTTCAATAGTATCCAAGTCTTCGAGAAGGATTTCTTTATTGACCTCAGGATCACGGACGCTCGTTCTGGCTGTAGGAACCACCAGATCTGTAGGATTACTGCTTCTGATCCAAACACCAATGAGAATGGTGTTTGGCCCGTTGCATTCTTGGTGTTGTCCTGTCAGCCGAAAGAACATTATGTAACTCTTCGGTCCATTTTCCTTTCTTGGATCCTAGCTTCTTCTTCAAGTTATTGATGATTATCTTGTTGCTAGACTCTGCTTGACCATTAGCTTGAGGATGTACCGGTGTGGAAGTAATCATCTTGATGCCCCAGTTGTCACAAAAGTTAGTGGTTCCGTTCCCGATAAACTGGGAACCATTGTCACAAATAATTTCTGAAGAGATACCGAATCTAGTAATAATATTTCTTTTAATGAAAGATATCACCTCTTTTTTGCGTACTTGAACAAAAGCTTCTGCTTCTATCCATTTTGAAAAGTAATCAGTCATTGCAAGCATGAATACTTTTCCGGCTGGTGCTTTTGGTAGCTTGCCAACAATATCCATTCCCCATTTCATGAAAGGCCGTGAAGATGATATAGGATACACTGGTTCTGCTGGCTGATGAAGGATGTTTGCATGCATTTGAGAAGCATCACATTTATTTGAGTATTCCATGACATCTCTCTTCATTGTTGGCCAGAAGTATTCTGTTCTTAAAATCCTAGAAAACAGGGCTTTACCTCTAGTGTGATTACCACAATCACCTTCGTGAAAGTCTTTTAGCACCTCTTGGATTTCAGGATACTTGATGCACCTCAAGTATGGACCTGCGAGATATTTCCTATATAGCATATCATGTAATAAAATGTATTGTGATACCTTGAATTTGAAAGATTTAGGATTCTCCATGGCTGGAATCTCACCAGTTTGAATGTATTTATTGATTAGGAGGATCCATGATCCTTGGTTGTTTGAGGACGATGGATCCCAAAGTACGATTTGTTTGTTAGTTGTTATCTCCCCAACTTCTTGTTCTCCTATTGCTGGCGAGAGTATATGAATTATTGGGATCTTCGTGTCTTCTGGGATCTTCAAAGGCTATATTTGCCAAATCATATGCCCCAACATTCTCTTCCCTTGGTACCTGTACTATACTAAACAATTCAAAGGATTTTGCTAATTCCTTCACAACATCTAGATATTTGATTAGTTTTTCTCCTTTAACAGCATATGAGCCATTAAAGTGGTTAGCTATCAACAATGAATCTATATATACTTGAAGATACCTGATCCTCATGTATTTAGCTAATTGCAAACCTGCGATCAGAGCTTCGTACTCTGCTTCATTGTTCATTGCTTGGAACTCACATGCTATAGACTGGGGTAATATGTCACCCTGTGGCGATTTCAATAGGATACCTAATCCTGTTCCTCTTACGTTGGAAGCTCCATCTATAAAGACGATCCAAGGATACTTGGTTTCTTCTAGTTGTTGGACCTCCAAGTCGGTTTCTTTCTGCGTGTCGCTACTGAAATCAGCCACAAATCTGCGAGTGCTTGTGACTTGATGGCTGTTCTAGGCTCATATTGAATATCATACGCACTCAGCTTCACAGCCAATTTGGCGATCCTTCCTGACAATTCTGGTTTTCTAAGCACATTCTTAAGAGGATAGTTAGTTCTCAAAATAATAGAATGAGTCTCAAAGTAATGTCTCAATTTAGTAGAAGTCAAAATAAGTACAAGAATTAATTTTTCTAATTGAGAATACCAGGCCTCTGCAACTAAAAGACTTTTACTTACATAATAAACGGGATGTTGTTCACCTTCATTATCCTTCACAAGGACATCACTTACAACATTTCCTGATACAACTAGGTACATGTATAAGGATTCTCCATCCACAGGCTTCATCAGAGCTGGAGCTGAGGATAAGTAATCCTTCAAGGCTTTGAGTGCAGCCTCATGCTTTCCGTCCACTCGAACTTCTTATTTTTCCTAAGAATGTCGTAGAAATCTTTGCACTTCTCGAAGGATCTGGAAATGAATCTGTTGAGAGCAGCTATTCTTCTGTCAGCCTTTGGACATCTTTAGAATTTGCAGGAGACTTTAGATTGATGATGGCTTCTATTTGCTCGGCGCTTGCTTCAATCCCTCTTTTGGTCACCATATATCCTAGAAACTTTCCGGCCTTAACACCAAAATGGCATTTTTAAGGGTTCAGTTTCATGTTATATTGGTCAAGGATATTGAACGCTTCCTCCAAGTCTTCAAAGTGTTCTTCAGCCCTCTTATACTTGACAACCATGTCAACTATGTAGATTTCCATGGTTTTGCCTAACTGATCATTGAACATCATATTCACCAGTCTTTGATATGTTGCCCCTGCATTTCTTAGTCCAAAAGGCATAGCAATATAAAAGTATATGCCGGTAGGAGTCATGAATGCTGTATGCTCTTGATCAGATGGTTCCATCTGAATTTGTTTTGAAATCCAGAAGAATAATCCATAAAGGTAATCATCTCATGTCATGCCGTTGCATCCACCATTGAGTCTATATGTGGTAACGGGAAAGGATCCTTGGGGAATGCCTTGTTTAAATCAGTAAAATCGACACACACCCTCCACTTTCCATTCTTTTTAGAAACAACAACCACATTGGCTAACCATCGAGGATACTTAACCTCTCTGATCATACCAGCCTTGAGAAGTTTTTCAACTTCTTCTTGTATGATCGCGTTCCTCTCAGGAGCGAATTTTCTTCACTTCTGATGGACGGGTTTAACTGATAAATCAAGGCCTAACTTATGAGTAATTACCTCCTTAGAAATACATGTCATGTCTGAGTGTTTGAAGGCAAAGGTGGTTTTTCTTCGCCTTAAGAAGGATATTATATCCTCCTCGATCTCACTAGGGATACTGGATCCCAGGAACACTTTTACATCTGGATCCTCGGGATCCAAGGATACTTCTTTTATTTCTTTCTCCTGAGCTTCAAGCACGTCCCTAGGATGTTTTTGTGGTTGCTATGCTATCATCTGTTTAGTTGTTGGCTTCATAGATGAGGAATAATAGTTATTGGCTTCCACCTGATCACCATCTATCCTTAAAACCTCCCCAAGGGATCGGTAGTTTGATGCATTGATGGTAAGTAAAGGCCACTGCATTCATTCCATGTAGCCAGGACCTGCCTAAAATAACATTGCAACAAGAAAGGTTATCAATGACACATAATTTTTGGTAAGAATTTAACCCTTCGATGTATATCAGGAGATTAATGTCCCCCAATGTTTTCTTGGTCTCGCCACTAAAACCAACTAGTATTGACGTCCTTGGTATAATCTCCGAGTCTGGTATATTCATCTTCTAAAGCACATCGTGTTGGATGATATTGACCGAGCTTCCACCATCGACCAGGATCCTGCGTACATAATGGTTAGCAATAACCAAAAGTAACAATTAAATCGTCATGGTGTGGGTCCTGAATGTTTGATTTATCTTCTTCATCGAAAACGATCCTTTTGTTAGTCGTCAAAGTGGTGGATATAACTGGTCGTTCCCCGTTATCCAACCTGGTCTCCTTAGCTAGCCTCTTAGCTGCGGAGAGGTAAGTGCCGCATATGTCTGAGCCTCCGGATATGAAGTTGATCACTTGAGCATCTGGTGGAGGCGAAGTTTCTTTTGGAGGAACCTCTTCCGGATCCTGGATCCTGGTTTTTTTTCTTCCCAACAGTTCCTTAAAAAGGCCATTACTCAAGAGGTATCCAATTCCCTCCTTAAACCGATGGAATCGTATTTCATGTGGCCAAAATCCTCACGGAAAGCAAACCATTTGGATTTGTCTCTGAAAGTGGTTGACTTTTTGTTCTTTCGAGGCCACCTTGCCTTCTCCCCTAGATCCTTCATGGCACAAATCAAACCATGGGTATCTACGGAGAAGCAATATACTGAGATGCTGGGGTAATCTTCATCATCATCTCCTTCGTCAACTGCTCGAATGTTTTTATTGTTGAATTTGGAGTAAGGCTTCGAGTTGTTGTTTCTGTATGAGGATCCTTTATTTTGGTCAGGGGATTCTACATCGTCTGATCCCCCAATCAATCTTGGATCCTTTTGTCGTCTTCCAGCCGTATGAACCTTAATGCTCTGTTCCTTACTTCATCTAAAGACCTACAAGGAGTCATCACAAGATCATCATAAAAGAGGAAGCCCCTATGAAGTCCTATCTCGAATGCTTCAACAGCAGTAGCCATGTCAAGATTGGGGATTTCTAGGGCTTCCCTGTCAAACCTTGTAACAAAATCTCTAAGGGATTTATCACTAGGTTGGATAACTCGGTATAGATCACTAGTTAACTTCTCAAATTTCCTACTACAAGAAAATTGACTGTTTAACAAGTTAACTAAGTGTGAGAAAGAAGTAACAGAAAAGGGAGGAAGACTTAGCAGCCATTTTAAAGCAGATCCTGATAGTGTGGCTCCAAAGCCTTTGCATAGTAAAGCTTCCTTGAGCCTCTTAGGGATCGGGATGATTTCCAACCTTTCTCTGTATTGTGCTACATGCTCTTCAGGATCAGTGGTCCCATCATATACTTTCATGTTGGGGGTTTGAAAGCTTTTCGGGATTTCCGCGTCACAGATTGGTGGAGAAAATCTGGACAATTTGTGGCTTCCCTCTGGTATCTCGGGGATTGGACGGATCACCCCGTGTACGTTGGATATCAGATCCTTAAGTTTCTGCAGTTCCTTTGCCATGGCTTGGTTATTCCTGCATCCTGCATGGAACCACGGTTAGCATTCAAGGATATAGGATCATGCGTGTTACCTCTTTGTTGTGTAAAGGTCGGCATTCCAGAAGAATGGCTAAGATAAGAAGTGTTTGCTACAGGAGTTGGTCCACTGGAAGCTATGGTATGCATGGGGATTATATCTCCTTCATGGATCTCAGAGGACCGCTGATGTTGAACCCCTGAGAATCCTTGATCCTGAAAGAAGAATCCTTGATTATGGACGTAGGATCCTTGAAGATTTGATCTGGAGGATCCTGGTTGAAGGATCAATGGTCCTTGCTGAAGAATGAGGATCCTTGAGCTGGTTGACCCATGGACCCCTGGTGAAGGATAGATGATCCTTGCTGAAAAGTTGAGGAACCTTGAACATATTGACTCATGGATCCCTGGTTACGGATGGATGATCCTTAGTGAAAGATCGAGGATCCTTGAGTTTGTTGACCCATGGATCCCTGTTGAAAGATAGATGATCCTTGTGTGAACTGAGCCAAGGATCATGGAGTGGTGAAATCCAGCATCCTAGGCACCAAAGGAGTCTGATCCTCCGCTGGCCTCTTAGTCTTCTTGAGATCTTCAATATCCCGAAGGATCCTCTGGTTGGTCTTGTTATGCTGCTCCATGTAAGCCTTAACATGCGAAAACATAGAGGAAACATCATTGTTAGTATTAACCACCGAAGTGGCAGCAGCGGTTTTTGAGCTCTGGAAGACTGGTAGTTGCGTTTTGTTTCCAGCAGCAGCACATGGTGCTCTCGTGATTGGAGGTGGCATCGGCGGCAAAGTTCTTGGTGAGAGAGGAACCGAATATGGCATGGTTGATGAAGCAGAGGTTGATTGAGAGGTCATTGATGGTGATATGGGTATAAAAGGTTGAAACTTGATAGAACGCAATCTGGATTAAAGAACCAATGGCCCCATGGTGGGCGCCAAATTGTTTTAGATAAAAATCTACTAAGGATAATGTATCCAAATCTGATATATGAGGTTTAGTGCTAAAATGATAATCGGAAAATATAGGAACAAAATATAGATGAACACCGTGATTTGTTGCGAGGAAAAACCCCTTGATCCTGTTTAGATCAAAGGAAAAACAAAACCCCGGGTGATGACAAATCGTCTATCACCATTTTATTAATCACAAAAAAGGGTTACAATGGGTGGAGTTAATGATCAATGAATACAATAATGCTATGTGAGTGTGATTACAGAGAACTATCAACTAGAGTATGTGCGAGTGTAATTGTGTCACCTAGTATTGATCATAAACTTGATATAAAAAGAAAAGAAAATAACAACTAACTAACTAGTCCTACATTTCCGCCATCTTCCCACTATCTCCAATGTTGCTTTTGACCACGCGCTTGACAAGTCCAAATAGCGAGAATTCTGGTGGAATAAGTCTTGTAGGCGTTGCTCTTATTGAATAATAACCTACACGTAGGAAACAATTGTTAATAATACCTATTGCTGAGGATCCTTGATCCTATCATAGCTCCGGAACCCCTTCAGAAGGATAATTGATCCAGATATGTCATCAAGAATAAAATATACTCAGTGTAAAAATTATTTTCCCTAACAAACACGTACTTCAAAAACTTAACGTACAACTTCTCTTCCTTCAAGGTCTCCAATACTTCTTTAGATGGTCAGCGTGGTCATATTCGTTCTTTTAGTAAATCAATATATCATCAATGAAAACGATAACTGACTTGTCTAGCATCGGCCGACATAACCTATTCATCATGTCCATAAACGCGGGAGAATTGTTAGACCAAACAACATCACGAGGAACTGGTAGTGTTTATACCGCGTACAAAACGCTATTTTAGGGATGCCTGCCTCTTTCACATTCAGGTGATGATAGCCTGATCTAAGGACTATTCGTTAGAACCAACTCGAAACTTGTAGTTGATCAAACATATCATCAATCCGTGGCAAGGAATATCTATTCTTCATCGTAAGCTTGTTCAACTCATGATAGTCTATGAACATTCTCATACTTCCATCCTTCTTCTTAACAAACAACACTGGTATGCCCCACGGAGAAAGACTCGGTCTTATAAAGCCTTTTTCAAGGAGTTCTTGTAGTTAGGACATCAAATCTTCCATCTCGGACGACGTCAGACGGTAAGGTGCTTTCGCGACGGGTTGTGGTTCTGGTATTAAGTCTATCTGGAATTCTACCTCTAGCTCCGGTGGCAACCCCAGAAGGTCCTCTGGGAACACTTCTGGATAGTCGCGCATAACAGTAACATCTTTCACTTCTTTCGTCTCGGCCGTAGCTTTGACAACATACGACAAGTAGGCACCGCAGCCTCTCCTTAACTAACCTTCGGCTTTTATCATCGAAATAATATTAAGCCCCGAACTTTCTTTATCACCATAAACCATCACCGTACCACCATCCAAGGATTTTAACCTTATCATCTACTCCTACATACTATCTGAGCCTCGAACTCAGATAGCCAATCCATCTCTAAAACCACATTGAATCCTCCTAAGGTCATAACATACAAGGTAACAGGGAACTCACGTCCCTCTAGCTCTATTTTACCATCCTTAACCATTCTCATTATCCTAACCGAGTTCTCACTCGCAGTTTCTACTATAAAGGTTTCAGGCACACAACAAACATTTCATTTTTGCTAACTTACTAGATGTCGTAGCCACAAAACTCTTATTTGCACCTGAATCAAACAAAACAGAGGCGGAAATACCGTTTACTAAAAGCGTACCTATCACAACATCTGGAATCTGTTTTTCATGCTCCTGAGTCAGCATGTAGGCCCTAGTACTTGGCCTAGCTTGCTCAGCATCTTTCCTTCCACTTCCTCCAGCTTCATCAGTGCACTACCTAGCCATATGACCCGTCTTACCACGTTTATAACACACGAGATTTGTAGTGCAATCTGGAGCATGGCGCCCCATTTTTCCACACTTGTAACAAACATTCGACCCAAGGATGCACTCTCCACCATGAGCGTTAACACACTACTGACAAACATCCGTACCCTTACCCCATTTGCACTCACCATCGTGCATCTTACCACACGTCTTACATGACCTCTTCTCCCACACACTCTGATTCTTATCCATAGGGTTTCACAACTGTTTACCGGGTCGTTTAGCATGTACAACCCATTTCTTCTCTTTCTTCTCTTCCACCACCACCTCATCTACAGCCAGATCATCGTAAACCATCTCTGCAAGTTCAACAGCATAGTCCAACGTAGCAGGTTTACTTGTCTTGACCAAAGTGCGGACGTTCTATGGTAGTCATCTTATATAACACTTGATCCTTTTGGCTTAAGTATTCACCATGTCAGGCACCAACCTGGACATGCGATTGAATTCAGTATAGTACTCACGGTGTGTCATCTTACCTGCCTTTAAATTTAGAAACTTCATCTCAACCCTTTTAACTTCCCCATCAGCACAAAATCGCTTCATCAACAACTCTTTCAGATAATCCCATCTCATAGCCTTAATCTCTTCTCGACTCTTCCTCTGCTCAACTGTCTCCCAACAATACATAGCCTCGTCACAAAACGACAGAGTGGCATAACCCACTGCTTGGGACCCCAATTGCAAAAAATCTCGGGTCCATCACTGACTGTAAATAAAAGGAGTTTTGTAAGAACCCGTAATATAGTAAGATTTATTTGAGCCTTTTGTTGCAGCATGACATAATCTGGATTGTATTCCCAAGCTACCCTTATGAGATGAAGCTTCAGTGTGAACATAAATCACAACATTTCATTAAGATTTTAGTTGGCTTTCAATATAAAACACATAAGAAAAATGTAAGGCCCCGTTCTCGGTGCCCTACATTGGTGTTGGATTTACTCATAAACACAGTTCTAAATATCAGAGTTAACTAAAACTTTTCGCAGAATAGATAAATGTCAACCATTCATTACAAAAGTCTTAAATAAAAACAATATTGTACATGTCTTTTAGTTCAAACATTACTAACTAAGTGTTCAGATGTTAGCTTCTTTATTCCTTTGCCATGTGCCCCTCTTCAAGCCAGCTGTCTCATCCTACTCACCTGCGTGCATACTAAAAGTCAGCTACGCTGAGTGAGTTCTAGTTAATCAGGCAACATACATTCATACATTTACTTTCATATAGGCATCCGAAGATACATATTATATACTTTACCTATTACCTTTCTTTCGTACATTCATACATTCTTTCATGCCATCACACTTTCATAATTTCATATTACACACATAACTATCATTACCATCTCATATATTATTAGGGTCTGGTCCCTTTCTTTTCTATCTCAGATATTATTAGGGTCTGGTCACTCATGCCTCAGATATTATTAGGATATGGTCCCTTATATCTCAGATATTATTATGGTCTAGTCCCTTCTTTCCATACATCCATACATTCGTTTTTTTACATACACATTGCATTATATACCTTCGTACATACTCTTACCCTCTTACATATATCGGTCATACACATTCACATATCATAAACTTACCACTTAAGGTAAGTGTATTACCTATTCACATTGAGTATGCACATAGCCCTGAAAACATAACAAGGAAGTGAGGCTAGAAACTCACTTGAACTCGGTTCATATCAGAGTTAATGGTAACTCCTTTCTTTAACTAGGCATGGCTAACTGTATAACAATTGCACGTATTAATTAACTATCACTATCCATAACGTATTTCTAGTTTATTATAACCCTCAACGAACGGGGGTTCGGGGGCAGCGCCCGTGGCAGCGAGGTTTTTGGGGCTAGCGGGGTCCAACTGGCAGAGCCCCTGGCTGGGGTTAAATTATTATCCTATTCGCTAACTCATTTGTTATAACGAATGACCCTTGGTTAAGCATCATTCGTTATTACTTTCGTGATGACGAATAAACGACGAATGAGTAACGAATAAATTAGGCCATTTGCGATTTTTTGAGACAACTTAGAGGCTCATTCGTTACGGGAACACGCGAATGTATCTATAACAAATGGGTTGATTCGCTACCTGATCATAACGAATGTATGGGTAATGAATGAATATATCATTTGTGACCTCTACATGACGAATGTAAGGCTCATTCGTTACCGAAACATACGAATGTACCTTATTTGTTATGGCTGTATAACTAATGATCAGCTATTTTTTCAATCATGACGAATGAGCATCAACTTTATCCAAAACTTTGACTCAGAGGTCAAAGTTAAAATCGTCAAGAAGACAATTGGTCAACACGCATCAGATTTGCAATTAAACCTCAAATCACGATGAAACAACATGAATATGGTATCTTTAAAGGTGTATTTGATTCATATATATTGAGGCTTCTTCCTACTAACAATTAGCCCATCATATGTTATTGAATTTATCAGGAATCATTGCGTTTTGTTCGTTTTTACCATTCATGCATAGATCTAGGAATACTAAATGAGCTGACAAGTGTTTCGTTATAAACGTACCTTTAAACGAGTCAATCTACCAACAAAATCTGGTCTTGATGTTGGTTTGGTTCGTCACATGTTCTAGCACCAACGGGTTCGCGTCTTTTCCTTAGGATCTTGGCTCGGTATATAGGATGGTGTTTGTATGTGTTTATGAAGGTGTAGGCTATGGTGTAGAGATGGATAACAATGGAAAGAATTATAGTTTAAGGAGTATTTATACTCCCTTAAGCCCATGGACCTAAGGCCCATTACCAATCTTTATTCCATCTTTTAATGTCCAAGCCCACTTTCTTATAGTTTATTTAGTTAAACTGGTACACGACACATTAATAATGAACGAAACTTCCTTTATTAATATTATCAAAAGTAGGATGTTACAAAAAAGCTGTCACGTCTATAAATTATTGAAACCCTGAGGGTCAAAGATCAAAGCTGTATTAATTTTACATGAACTAACTCAATACTAAAAATAGGTGAACCGACATAACATAGCCACACAAATATAACTTGGCCAATTTATGTCCTAAATGAACAAAGTAAAAATTTGTGTGGCTATGTTATGCTGGTTCACCCATTTTTAGCATTGAGTTGATTACGATGTCATGTTAGTACAAACTTCAAACCTTACAGTAAACAACAACAAAATTAATTAAACAAATTAGAACTATAAAATCCACTTTCTCATGTAGATAAGTAGATAACCCATCAATCAGCACACTACATTGTTAACAAAATTGAAGAGCAAATGCCATCATCAGATTCAAAGGAATGAAATCATGGGGAAAGAAATTAAATATGAAAATTCTTTTAGAAATCTCAAAAGTGGATTTATAGTTAATCCTACAAATGATAACAACATATAAAATAATAATATATTCACCTAGAAATCAAAGCATCACACTTTCAGGGTTGTGAATTTTGAGAGCTTCGTGAAATTACCATTAAACACATTATGTTTACCACAGCTCCACAACCTATAAAACGAATAAAAATCTGAAAGGAACTCAAATAACTTGTTAGACACTGTGAATAACAAATAAATATCAAAACTGACAACGTCCATGTCTTAAAATCGAATCTGATGAGCGAAATTCGGCCAGCAACTGAAGCAGATTTTGTTTGTGCGTGTAAGATCTAAGATAAAAAAATGAGAATTGAAAGTGTGGTGATAAGAAGGAATGATTATTGTAATTTTGGATTTAACACTTGACTATGTCCTCAAATCTATTTGTAGTTGTGTCCTCAAATCGATTTGTAGCTTTGTAAAGAGTGTTCGTGGTGTAACATTAAGGAGGTGATTATCGATTGATGGTGGAAGGTTAGTTTTAGGGTTACAAAGAGGAATAAGAAGAACAAAAAACGCAGTGAAGCCAGTTATATCAATGTTGGTTGTGGTTTCAGTCGAATGTCTCGATAGATCTAGGGTTATATGGAAGATGAATAATGTGTATTTGAATTTGAAATAGAGAGAGAGGAGAAAGTTGTATCATGGTTAAAGCTTCCGGTGAAACACTCACATGAAGCATCTGAAGGAAGATACAGGAGGGATAAAATGGAAGGCATGTACAGCTAGTTTATTTAAATTTAAATGTTAATAAGCATTAATCTATATCTTAAATTTCTTAAATTATAGGTTAAAACAAGAGAGTGCTACTTGGCACAATATTAGGCCAACAAAGGGGCTTGTGTTTCAACTAACATTTTTGTTTATTATAATAGTAGATAAAACGAAGTTAATTTCCGTAGAGTACGAACAACTATAGTAATTGTGCCATATTGAAACTAGCGCAATATTATAACTACTAAAGCACTCACATAATTGCTCTACACTTTCACATATTAAAAGTTGTTTGTATTGATTATAATATATATATATATATATATATATATAATTAGAATCATGTGAGAACCATTTTAAAATTGAGAACTTTGAGAACCATTTTGTACAAAAATAAAACTCCTTTAAAAACAATAAAAAAAAAACTTATAACAAAAAAAATGCGAAAATAAAAAAAGGAAAAAAACAAAAAAAAATATTTTTCATCCCGGATTCCTAAAAAATATTAAAAAAACAAAAAAAAACTTAATTATACACAAAATTAAGTTTAGGTGAGAAGTCAAGTTATTCCGAAAAGTGTGAGAAGTCAAAGCAGCCAATGAACTTTTTTCTTTTCTTTTTCTCTTTTAATTAAATGTAGGGATAGGATGATAAATCTTCCTATCAAGTTTATACGGAACCTATTAATTTAATTTTTGGAAATTTTGATATGTTTATTTAGAAATTTCAAAACTGTTTATTTTGAAAAACGATATTGAAATTTTAATTAGAAATCATGATCTAGTTGTTTTAAAAAACGATAGATGATGTGTAAATTTATTATTATTTCAAATTTTAGCTCAATCATACGTTGAATTGAGTTACATGTATATATTCTTTATTTCTGCGTGAATAAAATCTTTATAAAATAATTTGAATTCATGTTGTAAAATTTTTCATTCTTCGATTATTTTCTTTTTCTTTAAGTAATCCATTTATTATATTTCCAGTGCTTTGTTTTAAGTAAATTTTCAATTTATATTAAAGAAAGAATTAGTTTTTTTATAAAAGAGAAAAACACCTACACTTCCTTGGCATGTGTAGGATATAAATGTAGAAAGATATTATGGTTATGTTGTAACATCTCGTTTTCTCGTTTCGGTTAATAAAATAAAAGATGAGTTATTATGAGTCGGGCTTGTGTTGGGTTAAGTAATATGGGTAATGGACTTGGGTTAGTAAGGAAAGGAGGAAAAGGCCATCCCATGACCTATGATATAAATACCATAATTACCATTAATTAATTCATTCTCATTCATTTCATACACCACCCAAAACACACACACTTAAGCTCTTTCTCTCTTCCTCTCTTTCTCTAAACCGAAACCAAGAAGAAGAATCGATCCCGACCTGAGGTAATGATAGTATGACATTGTATGGACCCAAACCATCTAGATTTAGTCACGAAACGACGAGCCGACACCCTTAGACCATTAAAGTCACGAGATCCCGGTGGAATCGAGTATAAACCGATCAAAATATGAGCTTAGGGGTCACGCTAGCTCATATCTGGATCGAACGGGATGAAAAACGGTGAAAAACAGTGGAAAATAACTGAGATCTCGCTTTTTCGGCAAGATCCCAGTTTTTCGGCAATGACGGCGCCGGAAAAGGTGTACGAGGTTAATGAATGTCAGAGAATGTTTCTTACATTCTCTGACCTAACCCTAGTTCGTTAGCGTAGACATAGCGAATTAACAAGCAATTCGTTATGCCCATTCGTTAAGAAGAGATAACGAATTATAAGCAGTTCGTTAAGCCATTCGTTAAGTAATTCGTTAACGGAGAATTGACGAATGAACCCCCAGTTCATTATAGAAGCCAGTTCGTTATAAAAACGCAGTTCGTTATATAAGCCAGTTCGTTATAAAAAGCCAGTTCGTTATAGAAGCCAGTTCGTTATAAAGGTCCATTCGTTAAGAAATAACGAAGGAGTTAATTCGTTAAAGAACTGGATGACTAACTGGATAACGAACTAAATTTTGAAAGAATGACAGAAAGGTCCCTAGACTTATAAAAAATGGATTAATTACAAAGAAGCCTTCGAACTTTTTGAGTTAACAAATAAAATAATAAATTATAATTCTAATGAAAAATGTGTTAAGGCAGCTCGATCCCAGACAGGGGCTCTGCCCGTTAGACCCTGCTAGGGGCTGCCGCCCATAGAACCTCGTTTCCCCTGGACCTCCGTTCGTTTAGGGTTATAATTAGACTAGAAACGTGATATGAGTAGTGATAGTTAGTTGATACGTGTAATTGTTATACAGTTAGTCCCGCACAGCTAAAGAAAGGAATAAGCATTAACGGTGAAGGTAACCGAGTTCAGGTGAGTTTCTAGCCCCACTTCCTTGTTATGTTTTCGGGGCTGTGTGCAGACTCTATGTGATTAGTTAATACACTAACCTTAAGTTGTAAGTGTATGCCTTATATGGTTTATGTATGAATGAATGCTTGACGGTGCGTGAACGATCTTCGGATATTGCATGTACCGTCAGGAGATAGTTTAAAGATATGAATGTTATATATATATGATGTGTGAATAATGTATGTATGTATGTATGTGTTAGGCCATGAATTTTATACTGAGGATCCTTTATCCTTGACTGTCTTATGGATAGTTTATCCTTGAAATATATATCAAGATATAAAGGATCGACGATCCTCGGTATTACTTGTTTACTAATGATTGCGTTTAGTATGGTGATGTGTTAGACAGGTGTAACAATTTTAAGCCGTACTTGCATCAATTATCCTCACAGAACATTCTTTAGCTGGAACGTGGATCCAAGATCCTTCTTCAATGTAGCTGTTAATGGACGAACTCATGTGAAGATGAACGTGCAAATATCAACAACGGCTATAAGACTCATTCTCCAGCTTATCTCGCTACTGGATGGCTATTGGCACGTGGTCAAAGGTCGTGGAGCGGCTAAGTGGAGGACTTCCGGATAGATAGGAGATATTGTTAGTGATATTTTTTATTTAAACGAGCTATGATCGAGTAGATAAACACATGTACTATCACAAACACTAGAGCAGAAAACAAGCATTCTCTCTACACACTAGCTAACTTTGTAATCTCGATCATATACTCCACCGCACTTGTAACCACCTTTTATTTATCAATATAATCGACGGTGATAGTTTTCACCGTCCGGGGGTTTTTTGTGTCGGAGATCACGATAATCATATACTCATCGACCAAAGGTTATCTTGTTGATCCTTGATTGAAGTGATTCGACGAAAGATTAGCTTATTAATCCTTGATCGACGTCATTTCTTCAAAGGTTACCTCGATAAGTTTTGACCGAAGTAAGACTATCTTGGTTAAGGGCTTTTTCCCTCGTGATCAAACCTTTGTGTTCACCAATATTGCGCTTATACACTTGTCATTATCAAGTTAGCATCTTACCTCACATAACAGATTTGGATACTTGATCCTTAGCAGATTTTTGTCCAAAATAATTTAGCGCCCACCGTGGGGCAATTGGTGTTATAATCCATATTATTCCTATCAATTTACAATTTTTCATACCCATATCACTTTCAATGGCCTCTCAATCAACCTCTTAATCATCAACCATGCCATCATTGGTTTCTCTCTCATCAAGGACCTTGCACCAATGCCTCCGCCAATCTCGGGAGCACAACGAACTACTGCTGCTGGAAGCAAGACGCAACTACCAATCTTCCAAAGCTTGAAAACCGCTGCTGCTGCCCCGGTGGTTAACACTAACAGTGACGTTTCATCTATGTTTTCGCAGGTTAAAGCATATATGGAGCAGCAGAACAAGACCAACCAAAGGATCCTTCGTGAGATAGAAGATCTTAAGAAGACTAAGAGGCCAGCAGAGGATCTCACTCCCATGATACCCAGGATGCTGGATTTCACCTCTCCAGGATCCATGGCTCAGCTTTCACAAGGATCATCAATCCTTCAACAGGGGTCCATGGGTTAACAGGCTCAAGGATCCTCACTGTTTCATCCAGGATCATCAATCCTTCAACAGGGGTCCATGGGTCAGCAGGCTCAAGGATCCTCACTGTTTCAGCCATGATCATCCATTCTTCAACAGGGGTCTATGGGTCAACAGGCTCAAGGATCCTCACTGTTTCAGCGAGGATCATCCATCCTTCAACAGGGATCCATGGGTCAGCATGCTCAAGGATCCTCACTGTTTCAGTCAGGATCACCCATCCTTCAACAAGGGTCCGTGGGTCAACAGGCTCAAGGGTCCTCGCTATTTCAGCAAGGGTCATCCGTCATTCCACCAGGATCCTCTGGGTTATATGTTCAAGGGTCCTATAGTTCTCAACCTCAAGGGTCCTTCTTTCAGAATCAAGGATCCTCAGGAATCCAACACCTACGATCTTCCGAAGTCCATGATGGGGACATAATCCCCATGCAGACCATAGCTTCTGGAGGACCCACTCCTATTGCAGACTCTTCTTATCCCAGATACTCATCTGAGATGCCAACCTTCGCCCAGCAAAGAGGTAATTTGTATGATCCTTTATCCTTAGACGCTAATCGTGGTTCCATTCAGGATGCAGGTATTAACCAAGCCATGGCCAAGGTGCTACAGAAGCTCAAGGATATGATATCCAGTGTTCCCGGGGTCATACGTCCAATCCCCGAGATACCGGAGGGGAGCCACAAATTATCCAGATTCGCTCCGGCCATATTTAATGCTGAAATCCCGAAGCGGTTCCAAACTCCCAACATGAAGACTTATGACGGGACCACTGATCCTGAAGAACATGTGGCACAATATAGGGAAAGGATGGAGATCAATCCAATTCCGGAGAGACTCAAAGAAGCCTGCCTATGCAAAGGCTTTGGATCCACATTAACGGGAGCCGCACTAAAATGGCTGCTAAGTCTTCCTCCCTTTTTCAATTACTTCTTTCTCCCACTTGGTTAACTTATTTAACAATCAATTTTCCTGTAGTCGGGAATTTGAGAGGTTAACCAGTGATTTATATCGTGTTATCCAACCTAGTGATGAATCCCTTAGGGACTTCGTTACCAGGTTCGGTAAGGAAGCTCTGGAAATCCCAAATCTTGACATGACTACTGTTGTTGAAGCATTCAAGATGGGAATTCAGAAGAGCTCCCCCTTTTATGATGATTTAGTGATGACTCCATGCAGGACATTAGACGAAGTCAGAAGCAGGGCAATGAGATATATCCGATTAGAAGAAGATAAAAAGATCCAGGATCGTCTCGGGGGACAAACGAAACAAGAAACTCCCGAAAAGAATAAAGGATCCTGGAATAGGAACAACAATTCGAAGCCGTACGCCAAGTTCAACTATCAAAACTTACGGGCAGTTGAAGAAGGAGATGACGATGAAGACTATCCTTGCATCTCCGACTATTGTTTCTCTGTGGATACTCATGGCTTGATTTGTGCCATGAAGGATCTGGGAGAAAAAGCAAGGTGGCCCCGAAAGAATTAGAAGGTTGTCGGCTTCAAGGACAAGTCTAAGTGATGCGCCTTCCATGAAGATTTTGGCCACGCGACAGACGAGTGCATCGGCTTAAGGAAAGAGATTGGATACCTCCTGAGCAAGGGTCACTTTAAAGAACTCTTGGGAAGGAAGAATTCCAAGATCCAGGATCCTGAAGATCTTCCACAGAAAGCAACACCGCCGTCGCCGGATGCTCATGTGATCAACTTTGTCTCCAGAGACTACGAATTGTTTAGAGATTCTTTTGCCATAGAAGAAAGTCCCGTGAAAGAATTCGAGTTGGATAATGAGAGAAGACCGCTCATCCCCACTACCCGAGTGACTGATCAAAGAATTGTTTTCAATTCAAGGATCCAGGATCCTCATCAGGACAAGCTGGATGTGCAAGCAGTTAATTTCATCTATGGAGATTCAGACATATGTGGAACTTCTTTCTCCGCAACAAAAAGACTTGCCAAAGAGATCAAGATGGATAACGGGGATCATCCAAAAGTCTCAACCACGTTAACAACAGCCAAGAGAATCTTCTTCGATGAGGAAGACAAGCTGAAAATTCAGGATCCTCATCATGACGGTTTGATTATTACTTTATTTATCTCTAACCATTATGTACGCAGGATCCTAGTAGACGGTGGCAGCTCAATCAACATTATCCAACATGATGTCCTCAAGAAGATGAACATCCCAGATTCAAAAATCATTCCTAGAACGTCGATGCTGGTCGGTTTTAGTGGAGAAACGAAGAAGACATTGGGGGACATTAACCTCCCAATTTATATCGAAGGGTTAAATTCATACCAAAAATTTTGTGTTATAGATAACCTTTCCTGTTGCAATGTTATTTTAGGTAGACCTTGGCTCCATGGAATGAAGGTTGTAGCCTCAACTTATCACCAATGCATCAAGCTACCTACTCCTTGGGGAGTTGTAAAGATAGTGGGTGACCAAGCGGAGGCTAGGAACTATTATTCATCATCAATGAAGCCAACAGCCAAGCAAACTATAGCATAGCAACTACAGCAACATCCTAGGGACGTGCTGGAAGCTTGGGAGAAAGACCTTAAAGAAGTATCATTGGACCCCGAGGATCCAGAAGTAAAGGTGTTCCTAGGATCCAGTATCCCCAGTAAGATTGAGGAGGATATAGTATCCTTCTTAGGGCGAAGAAGATCTACTTTTGCCTTCAAGCACTCAGACATGACAGGTATTTCAAAAGAGGTAATCACTCATAAACTCGGCCTTGATTTATCTGTAAAACCCGTCCATCAGAAGCGAAGGAAATTCGCTCCTGAGAGGAACAAGATCATACAAGAAGAAGTTGAAAAACTTCTTAAGGCCGGTATGATCAGAGAGGTTCAGTATCCTCGATGGCTAGAAAATGTGGTCGTTGTTTCAAAAAAGAATGGAAAGTGGAGGGTGTGTGTCGATTTTACCGATTTAAACAAGGCATGCCCCAAGGATCCTTTCCCATTACCACATATAGATTCCATGGTGGATGCAACGGCAGGACATGAAATGCTTACCTTTATGGATGTTTCCTCTGGATTTCAACAAATTCAGATGGAACCATCTGATCAAGAGGATACAACATTCATGACTCCTACCGGCATATACTGTTATACTGTTATGCCGTTTGGACTAAGAAATGCAGAAGCAACGTACCAAAGACTAGTCAACATGATGTTCAAGGAACAATTGGGCAAGACAATGGAGGTATACATAGATGATATGGTGGTGAAGTCGGAGAAATCTGACGATCACCTCAGTGATCTCGAGGAAGCATTCAATATCCTTGACCATTATAACATGAAACTGAATCCATCCAAATGCCACTTTGGTGTTAAGGCTGGAAAGTTTCTGGGATATATAGTCACAAAGAGAGGAATTGAAGCAAGCCCGGAGCAGATCGAAACCATTATCAATCTCAAGTCTCCTACAAATGCCAAAGATGTACAGAGACTCACCAGAAGAATAGCGGCTTTGAATAGATTCATTTCAAGATCCTCCGAGAAGTGCAAAGACTTCTATGATATCCTTAGAAAGAACAAGAAATTTGAGTGGACTGAAAAGCATGAAGCTGCGCTTACAGCCTTAAAGGATTACTTATTCTCAGCTCCAGCTCTAATGAAGCCCGTGGATGGAGAATCCTTGTATTTATCCTCAGGAAATGCAGTGAGTGCCGTCTTGATAAAGGATCACGAAGGTGAACAACATCATGTCTACTATGTAAGCAAAAGTCTTCTAGATGCGGAGTCCAGGTATTCTTATTTAGAAAAGCTGATTCTTGCACTTATTATGGCATCTACTAAACTGAGACATTATTTTGAAACTCATCCTATTGTTTTAAGAACTAACTATCCTGTAAAGAATGTTCTTAGAAAACCAGAGTTATCAGGTAGAATGGCTAAGTGGGCTGTAAAATTAAGTACATATGATATCCAATACGAGCCAAGAACAACAATCAAGTCTCAAGCACTAGCGGACTTTGTGGCTGATTTCACTAGTGATCTACAAAAGGAAGCTGACTTGGAGGTCCAACAACTGGAATAGACCAAGGATCCTTGGATACTCTTTACTGATGGAGCATCCAACGTGAGAGGAACAGGATTGAGGATCCTACTGAAATTGCTACAGGGGGACATATTACCCCAGTCCATAGCTTGTGAGTTCCAGGAAACAAACAATGAAGCAGAGTATGAGGCTCTAATCGCAGGTTTGCAATTAGCCAAAAGCATGAGGATCAGGTATCTTCAAGTTTATGTAGATTCTTTATTGATAACTAACCACTTTAATGGCTCGTATGCTGTTAAAGATGAGAAACTAATGAAATATTTAGATGTTGTGAAGGAGTTATCAAAATCCTTAGAAATATTTAGTATTACATAGGTACCGAGGGAAGAAAACGCTGGGGCAGACGCCTTAGCAAACTTAGCCTCATCTCTGAAGATTCTTGAGGATTTGAAAATCCCAATAATCCACATTCTCTCGCCAGCAATAGGAGAACAGGAAGTTGGAGAGATAACGAATGATAAAGAAATCATGCTCTGGGATCCTTTATCCTCAAATAACAGAGGATCATGGATCCATCCTATCAAGAACTACATTCAGACTGGAGAAATACCAGCCACAGAAAATCCCAAGTCCTTCAAACTCAAGGTATCCCAATATATTTTGTTAAATGATATGGTATATAGAAAATCTCTTGCAGGTCCATATTTGAGATGCATTGAGGATCCTGAGATCCAAGAAGTACTCAAGGATTTTCATGAAGGAGATTGCGGCAATCACACAGGTGGAAGAACATTATTTTCCAGAATACTTAGAACTGGATACTTCTGGCCAACAATGAAGAAGGATGCAGTGGAGTATTCAAGGAAATGTGATGCTTGTCAAAGACACGCGAACATTCTTCATCAGCCAGCGGATCCTCTATATCCTATATCCTCCTCATGGCCTTTCATGAAATGGGGTATGGATATTGTAGGCAAGCTACCAAAAACACCAGGTGGAAAGGTCTTTATGCTTTCCATGATTGACTACTTCTCCAAATGGATTGAGGCAGAAGCATTTGTACAAGTCCGAGAAAGGGAAGTAATATCTTTTATTAAATGAAATATTATAACTAGATTTGGTATTCCCGCTGAAATTGTTTGTGACAATGGTTCCCAGTTTATCGGGAATAGAACCACTAACTTTTGTGACAGTTGGGGCATCAAAATGATTACTTCAACTCCGGTTCACCCTCAAGCCAATGGTCAAGCAGAGTCTAGCAACAAGATCACCATCAACAATTTAAAGAAGAAGCTAGGATCCAAGAAGGGAAAATGGGCTGAAGAACTTCTTTATGTCCTTTGGGCATGCGACAGGCCAGACACCCTTCTCTTTGGTGTTTGGATCAGAAGCTGTGATCCCTACAGAAATGGTGGTTCCTACTGCGATAACGAGCATCCGTGATCCTGAAGCCAATGAAGAAATCCTTCTTGAAGACTTGGATACCATAGAAGAACTCAAAGACCTAGCAAAAATCAGAATGGCAACTTATCAACAAAGGGTAGCTGGGGCATACAACAAAAATATCAGAATCAGAAGATTTCAAGAAGGAGATCTAGTGTTAAGGAAAGCCTTTCAAAACACAAAAAATCCGGCTGATGGGAAGCTAGCGCCTAAATGGGAAGGACCTTATCAAATTGAGTCGGAAGCAGGAAGGGGGCATATCATTTGCTCACAATGGAAGGCAATAGGTTACCAAGAGCATGGAATGCCATCCACCTTAAGAAATATTTTTTCTGATCAGGATCCACTATCCTGAGAGGATATATTATCCAGAAAGAGGATCTAGGATCCTTAAATCGGTAACATCTTTCTGATCAGTTATTCTAATTGAATTGTTGTTAATTTAAGGATAATATGTTCTTAACATTTTATTTTTTCCAAGTTTTGAGTAACCATGCAGGATTATAATGAAACATTTGATGCTCAAGAGGTTGGCCACCTCTCCTTTACATTTGAGGTATTATCTCGTTTCTCTTGGCCTAGCCCACGTTTGGATATGACCCCCGATGGTCATATCCCCTAAGGTTTAAAGGTTTTCACCTTTCTTATGATCGCCAGTTGCGCACGCTATCCAACATATAGTTCGGGGCAACGGGACCAGTACACGCTTAGTGGCTAACAATTTTGTTGTCTCCGGCTATATGGAGGATCCTACGAATTATGGTAGACGTACCATACCTCCGGTTTATAACGTATTCACGTTATCTCACGTTTGGGCTAAATCCCGGTTCGGGCGAGTCCCCAGTTAACATCCGTATCTTTGGGCCAGTCCCCAGTTTATTGGGCTTGTCCCCAGTTTATTTTATGGGCTTGTCCCCAATTTGTTGGGCTTGTCCCCAGTTGCACGGGCTTGTCCCTAGATTACACGGGCTTGTCCCCAGTTTCACGGGCTTGTCCCTAGATTACACGGGCTTGTCTCCAGTTGCACGGGCTTGTCCCTAGATTACACGGGCTTGTCCCCAGTTGCACGGGCTTGTCCCCAGAATATTTGTTGGGCTTGTCCCCAGTTTAATGGGTATGATCCCAGTTAATAATTTGAATTATTTGCAGCGGATTTTCTAAGTTTTTTCTGAAGATCAAGAAACTAAGGATCCCGGATCCTAAAGCTACTCTTGTAAGGATCATTAAGAGTTCAATACTTCTAGTAACTTAGGTCTATCTAGACCTTCTGGTATGATCTCTGTTAATTAAATTATGTATGATATTTGTTGCAATAATTTTGGGAATTTTAGCTTGAAAAGCTATTCTCTTAAAGTTATTTGATTACTAAAATCTTTAGTTGTTTTAAGGATACTTTATCCTAAAATTTGCCATTTAGGGAAATTCTCTTTTATAAATTTTATCAACTATTAAAGATGTCTTATCCTAAGATTTATGATTTAAGGATATTCTTTTCTAAATATTTTTTTCTTAAGGATATTCTATTCTAAACGACTTTTAAGGATCTTTTATCCTAAAAATCTTCTACTCAAGATTATTTGTCAAACTATTAACAATGCTAAACTTATATTTAACAAGTTTTTGAAAATAAACAAGTAAATAGTCAAAACTTTTCAATTATTATTAATCATAAGTCACCTGGACTTAACCAAAAGTTTTAACCCGGACTTTACCGTTCAAGATATGAACCATCCACCCGGGTTAAACAGATGTTACTAGCTGTTCAAGATTTGCAGGGAGAATAAGAAGTTTTGGATATATAGCTTGAAATAAAGTTCCAAAGGAAACTCTATAGATATTTGATAATTATATCTAGCTTGTCAAATCTCATATGATTTTGCAGGAAGTTTGAATTCATATGCAAAATGACAGCTGTGTTCCACTGTCACCCGCCATTTTGGGGGCAATTGTTAGGCCATGAATTTTATACTGAGGATCCTTTATCCTTGACTGTTTTATGGATAGTTTATCCTTGAAATATATATCAAGATATAAAGGATCGAAGATCCTCGGTATTACTTGTTTACTAATGATTGCGTTTAGTATGGTGATGTGTTAGACAGGTGTAACAATTTTAAGCCGTACTTGCATCAATTATCCGCACAGAACATTCTTTAGCTGGAACGTGGATCCAGGATCCTGCTTCAATGTAGCTGTTAATGGATGAACTCATGTGAAGATGAACGTTCAAATATCAACAACGGCTATATGACTCATTCTCCCGCTTATCTCGCTACTGGATGGCTATTGGCACATGGTCAAAGGTCGTGGAGCGGCTAAGTGGAGGACCTCCGGATAGATAGGAGATATTGTTAGTGATATTTTTTATTTAAACGAGCTATGATCGAGTAGGTAAACACATGTCCTATCACACACACTAGAGCAGAAAACAAGCATTCTCTCTACACACTAGCTAACTTTGTAATCTCGATCATATACTCCACCGCACTTGTAACCACCTTTTATTTATCAATATAATCGACGGTGATAGTTTTCACCATCCAGGGGTTTTTTGTGCCGGAGATCACGATAATCATATACTCATCGACCAAATGTTACCTTGTTAATACTTGATTGAAGTGATTCGACAAAAGATTAGCTTATTAATCCTTGACCGACATCATTTCTTCAAAGATTACCTCGATAAGTTTTGACCGAAGTAAGACTATCTTGGTTAAGGGCTTTTTCCCTCGTGATCAAACCTTTGTGTTCACCAATATTGCGCTTATACACTTGTCATTATCAAGTTAGCACCTTACCTCACATAACAGATTTGGATACTTGATCCTTAGCAGATTTTTGTCCAAAACAGTATGTATGTATGAAAGTTATAAGTATAAATGTAATGAAAGGTATGGTTAGAGAGGGAACAGACCCTAATAATATCTGTGAATGTAGGGAACAGACCCTAATAATATATGCGAAGGTTATAGGACGAAATGTATGTATATATGAAAGTATGAAAGTATGAAGAAAGGTAAAAAGCTAAGTATGTATATGTGTCTTCGGATGCGTATGTATGTAAGTATGTGAATGTATTGTATGTTACCTGTATTAACTAGAACTCACTCAGCGTAGCTGACTTTTAGTATGCACGCAGGTGAATAGATTGAAGCAATTGGCTTGAAAGAAGGACACATGGCAGGATTGAAGGAACTGACATCCAAAGAAGTTTTGTCATGATGTTTTAAATAAACTATTTATGTTATGTTTTTAAGACAAGTATCAAATGATTGTAATGAATGTTTGAAGTTTTATTAATTCCGCGAAAGTTTTAATTAACTCTGATATTTAGAACTGTATTTATGAGTAAATCCAACGTCTAAAGTGAGGCACCGGTAACGCGGCCTTACATATGTAATAATAAATCGTAGTTGTATGTGAAGAAATAGTAGTTGTGTAGGAAAAACTTGTAGTCGTGTAGGAACAGTTTATATATGAGTAGGAAGTAATTGCAGAGACGTTGGAAGAACTTGACGTCGTGTAGGAAGAATTTATGGATGTGTATTAAAAGCTAAAAAGTTGTTAGAAAAACTTAAAGACGTATAAGAAAAAAATGATTTTGTAGGAAGAAATTGAAGGTATAGGAAGAAGTTTATGTAGGTATGTTAATTGAGAAAAAAAATATGTTTTGATGGTTATTAAGAAGATTATGCGTTGGTAGGTGTATATAAGTTGAGTTGGAAAAAAAATGTGTTTGGATAAGAAGAAATTTTATCTATTTAGGAAAAAAATCAAGAAAGAGAAGACAAAAATTTTAACTTTTTATATCTTTTAATTTATTATAATTTGATTAATTGTATTTATTAGAGAATTTATAGCCTACACCATTCGTTAATCAAGATAAAAGATTTTAGGGATCCCAACTTCTTGAAACTCAGATTTTAGAGGGTTATATAATCTGAGTTAATTTAGGCATGAATCATCAATCATTAGAAACGTATGTATACATAAAGCTTTTACTTTGTTGGACTAATACACACATGACACTAGCATGAAGGAAATTATCATTTTTTTATTATAATCAGGTTTCATAATTTACCATACCTACAAAATTACAAGACTAACGTTTTTTAATTAAAAGTCATTAAAACTAGTTATCAATATTTACAAATCTGCCATAACTAATGTCACACCTCAAAATGGATAACTTGGCAACGAAAGACTTAATTTTGTTAATTTGGGCGGTGACAGACGCTGTTTAGCCAATCATATTCAAAATAATGAACCATTAGTTGGACTTTATTAAATATCAGAGTTTTACACGTGCCAAACATGCACGGTTCTATTTTAAATTACAAGTCCAACTATCATTCATTCAAACGAACAACACCATTTTCCTGAATCCTTCACGAAGCATTCATTTTCTTCATTTACCTGAAAAGTATGTTAAAATAATTTTGTCAACACGAATGTTGGTGAGTTTCTCAATTAAAAACCCGGATGTAACAGTTCTCAACTTTACTCCCATTTATTCATCATTCTTTTCAATGATAAATTTCATTATTTACCATTCTTTTCAATGGGTATTTAATTTCCACTTTTCCAAACATAGCTATATATTTCTTAAACAAAACGTGTTAGTTGTAAACGAGCAAAGAGTACAACACATGTATGACTATCATTATAATAAACTCGAAACATACCAAAATCAAAATATTCCCACCTTTTCAACCAGAGCGACTGGAAGAGTGGGGGCGTCGCCCCGATAGATCTACCAATATTTTTAGGCCCTTTTCCTAGGTTAACGGTTTTTCCTTTTATAATGACTCATCCCATTTAACATAATTTGTAAAATATATAGCCCTTTTCCTTACATACTTTCCCCCCAAAAACATTTATAAATCAATAAAACGAGGGGATTTATGAGAAAACTCACCTTTGCCTCAGCTCAAATAACATTTATGTGTGATAGTATGCCAATCAACGTCAAGATCTTATTAATAGTCATCCAAATGATAACAGAATTCCTATGTTTATTACCAAGTATATTAACACATAAACATAGATACAAATGGAATCCTATCATAACTTAATTTATTTATCCTCACGAGTCTTATTTATTATAATTTTAATAACTAAATTACAAACTTTTATTGTTTAGGAAAAATCGTAATTGAATTGAATGTTTTAAAATATCTTATAAATATATTGGAACACCATAGTTTCAAATAATCGTTGTAAAATTAATATATGATTTTGAAACTACACTTGGACGTTATTTAATAAAATTATATATAGTTATTTTATAAAATAATATTCTTTTATTAATAGACGAGTGTTTGAATTCTGACAAATATATTATATACCACTTTCTTAACAAAACATAATATAATCGTTATTATTATTTATACCGAAACGTGTTATATTAATATTCTTAATATAAAAACTTTGTTTTCATATTTTATATAAAAATTTACATTTTCTAAAAGTATATATTTATTTTTAATATTAATTGTGGTCACTATCCGGGTAAACTATTTCAGTCCAAATATCGTGTTTATAAATATATACAAACGCACGAAATCGTCCAAGTCTCAATTGTACCATTTTTATCACTCGATAGTATCTAGCGGTTTTCTAAATAATCATTAACAAGATTTTCATTGTCCAAGTTATTTCCGATAACAATATTTATATTAATTTTCTTGTTATCCAATTCTTTTAACACTTAAAGATATAAACGATATACCTCCTCGCGTACGGTTTGAGTCTAGAAATCTGCTCAAAACCCGCATGAAATGTGATCCAGATACATCAACGCGTTTGTTTTTGCGTCACGAACGTTAATCCGGTCACGGATCGTCCGTACGACACCTCAAAACCTACATGCAACTCGTTTTAAGAAACTATTTTCGTTCTATAATCTGACCAATAACTTACTAATCTTATAACCCACCATCTAAACATATGATCATAGATCCCTTTGGTGGAAACAAATATCTATATGTTAGAAAGGTTCACCGAAAATTTCAGCTCGATCCGATGGCCAGATCTCATATGTTAGAAAGGTTCACCGAAAATTTCAGCTCGATCCGATGGCCAGATCTCCGGGAATCTGCATTTCTTTAGAGCTGTGTTTTCAAAATCCGCCCAGCGAGCTGAACAATAAAACGGGTTTAGAAACCCAGCCTAAGCGACTCCAATCCTCATCTCCATCGTTTAAAATGATTATCTATGGGTTATGAACCCTCTGTAAAAATATCAAGATGATCGGACCGTTAGATCCTCGGTTATAGATAGATCTTCGTGGACATGCAAGACTAATACAATCTGTCCAGATTTTAAACGAGTTTTTAACGAACTTAAGCACATATTTAGGATAAACGGATCTTACCATCGCGTTCGAGACGTCGAAAAATGGTTCAGGGTATAAGACGGGCTTCGGCCGCCACCGGACCACCGCGTCGGACCACCGCGAACCACCACCGGACCACCACCGGCCGCCAACCACCTTGTTGGATTCCTCTAGCCTCTCTCTACTCACTCTCTCTCTAAAATACATATTGTGATGTTAAAATGAGTTTAAAGTGGGGGTAGGCCCATTTATATAGTGCGGTTTTAAATGCGTTTTGCGATCGCGTTTCGGTATCTCGCTCCAATGAACCCGCTACTTTAAGTGACGTTATATTTTCCAAATATATTTTGCCAAAATACTTATTCTTATTCCGTTCTCGACTTATATTGGTCTCGTTTACTTACTATTTCCGTTAATAAGTTATTGACGATCGTTACCCAATGTCGGTTCCGTGTTATTCCGAACTTAATAAAACTAGTGTTGTTGTTTTTCCCGAAAACAACGCATCCAAACTTACTTGTCTATTTGACTTACTTTATCTAAATAATAAACCTCAAATACGAAGATAATATCAACTTTTACAAGCTCATCGGTACATGTGCTTTAACGATCGTGTTCGAAAATACTAATTTGCATTTTCCCGCTTCGTTATAACTCAGAATTGAGCCACGTTTTCTCCTGCATTCTTGGTTTTCTATCCATTAAAATATTCAGATGATTCACCTCTGGACACTTTCTTGAATATCGGGTTGAATTTTCACAAGTTTAACGAAATACGTTCGTTTCTCCGTTATTTATCACCGGAATTTCTTTATTCCGTCTCACTTCTCACATGTTGTACAATGTATATATTCCCTTCATTCTTAGCTTAAAGTACTATATTTAACTTATGGGTCTTAGTATTCACTTAATCCGGCCTAAACATATCTTAATCTCGTTTATGGAATATAATAATACTTTTTATTTTGCCGGGTATCACATTCTCCCCATCTTATTTGAATCTCATCCTCGAGATTTGACTGAGCATAGAGAATATAACATTCTAATGATTTGATTTAACTTGCAATCTTGTAAGTAACTTACCATTATATAAATTTTCAAATTCTTTATCGTCACTAGGTGCACGTTTCTGATTTGACTAAAGTCTTTAGTCGGTATTAATGACAATATCTCTTATTAATCATATGGTTATCTTCCCTGAGACGACAGCGTTAGCTACTTATCATGGTATGGATTTTTCTATCAAGATCCTTAATTAACTCTTGATCACCAGTCAAGTAATTATATTTATGAGTGCAACTGTGCCGTGCATAAGCATATAATCTACTTCATTATGCAAGCACACACCCAAACTTTGATAAGTCTATCAAAGTAAACTACCAGATCTTGCCTCTAGTTTAAGCACTGTTTATTTGAGGTTAATCTTGTCTCTGACATGAGGAGGAATTTATCTTGCCGATATCCGCATCCATATTTACCATCCTTCTAAGTTAGTCTTTTCCGAAATGATAGCAGTCGGTCTTCAGACGGACTACTACAATTCTGTGCATTTCACGTCTTGAAAAGAAACGTATGCAAACATCTTTTCTTTATATTGTTCTTCTTTATGACGAGTCGTAAGTAATTTTTTTTCCTAAGGTTATCTATTAGAGTCTAAGGGATCTATTACACTTTAAACACAAACATTCATTCAATATTACATAAATGTTAAATGTCATTATACAGAAGAACCTAAACGTTTAATATTTCTTTACCATGAAAGGTTGGTAAATATTGTACGTTGGAATCAAATAGATTATGAAAACAATGATGTCACAATAGGGTCAAAGAATTGGTAGACGTAGCTACAATGATACTTAAAGATCTTAGAATATTCTGGTTGCAAATGCTACACAATATTCGAAGAATATGAAGTTAATGAATATACATAGGATAACACCTTAACACTATATTTGATTAACAAGGAGTTGTTACTCGTTAAAGTTTTTCAAGAATGCAATCGGGATCAATTATGGAAGTTAAGTCTTTCACATAGTTCAACATCACTATATACAATTCGGCGTGACTATATATAGTTTGTCGTGACTGTGTTTGTGAACATGGATTGTATATATACTTTACCAAGGAATGGTATACGTGATCAACTGATTACATGAAGTTGTGAGTGAACTACTATCATACTTTTTTATATCATAAGTACTAGGTATAACTTAATATGACTTCACAATATAATCATCCGATTAAGATTTAATCTCTAGTGTCAAAAGTATTGTATAATACCCTTTAACATATGATTGGTTGTGCTTATATATATATATATATATATGTATATAAGTATATATATTTATTATTTCTATCTAAGCACACATTTTCATTAGAGTGTTCAAATTTTCACAATGACAATTTGTTAGTAGAAAATACTTTGGAGTATGATTCTTCGATTATGTAACTTCCTAAGAAGTAGAAGTCACAATATACCTTTGAAAATTATACTGATAACACATTCGTTCCATATTACTTAATGTTTCTCTAGTTAAGAAATAGGTCGACTTGCCGTTTGAACATTAGTAAATCACAATTATTCTTGTCTTCGAGCCTAAGTCTTACGAAACTATACTCATCTTTAATTGCAAGTAAGCGTAGACAAAATAAGACGTTGATCCACTGCTATCAACAACAACCATCATTGTTTGTTGAAGTGGCAACACTATGATGTTATAAGGGAATGACAAAATTTGTGTATATACGCAATACAACTGAAAAAGTAAATTCAATGGTGGTTAATAGAAACAAGGATGGGATCTCTTTACATTAGGCCAACTTATTCATTGAAAGATACCAAATTAATGAGTGTTCAATTCTTTAAACATCGCAAAATTAGTGTATCATACGAATAAGACTGAGCATTAGTATGGATATGCATGACGCGTGTCATGTAACTAATGATCTAAATTTAGGTTGGAATGTAATCGAGATAATATGTTTAAGGTCAAACTATTCAATCCTATTTAGGAACTTGAGTGTTGTGAGCACCAAGGAGGTTCGACTCAAATTAACGAAGAGAAATGTTTATTATAATTCTATGTTGCGAAATCTTGCTACCAAGTAACGATATTGGTACTAAATGCATGTTAGTTATCATTACTAAAGGAAGAAAATAACGAAATAATAGGTGACGAATTCCAGACAAAAGATCGTGCATCAATTGCTCGGGGCAATTGATAAATCAAGTGATATTTCAGTTTGTGGGTTAGGTCTAAAAGTATAGAGTGAACAAAACTAAAACTTGAAATGTATTGCATCCAAGGATTATTAAAATGACCACGTGTCATTTCAAATCCAGTAGTATGCAACACAATACGGTAATGATCCTACGAGATTGTTATCGTATGCATTTAGAATAAACATTATTACGATAAATAGGTTCTCTAGTCCCAACAATTTTTATTTGATCTTAAAGATGTCATGGGTATTGAAATTTCCTTTCAAAGAAAAATTAAGGATGGATACATTTTTTCTTAAGGCTTAATCTCACATAATCTTTATTTTACGTCGAATTGGGTCGACGCTTCCACTATGAAAAGTGAGTTGTAAGTTTTTACTAGATGATGATCCTGAGTTTCTGGTATGATTCAAAATTTTGGAGTTTTAAAGGTGTGAATATATTCGTCATCATTATCAGTAGTGAAGGGTCTACCGATTTGAGAAAATCACACTTTTCTTATTTCCGTCAAGAAATTTTTAAGCCGATAATATATTCTATTTGATACAAATAGCATTACCATCATATACATTTTAATGGATAACTGATTTGTTGACGATAATTTATCTTTTGTCCATTAGCAGAGAATTGGAATCATGGAGATTAACAAAATTTTGCGCGTACGTGTAATTTTTGGAGCTTAGTGGGCCATTGTGAATATGCCAGACGTGATAGTACACTCAAAATCTCTTAAGTGCCTCCAATCATAAAGGCGGTTTAGTGATTGCTGAGGTAGTTACGCAACTTGTTCTCTATATATAGATTTGAGGTCGCATGTTTATAATGGGTGGACTAGAAACGATGTCGACTTGTCTTTGGCTTAGTCTTTACACCACATTTAGGTATCACACGTATATGAAGACAACGTTGCTAATTATACAAAAGGCGCATCAGAGAAGTGTCGATTGAGATATAAGCGAAGAAGTCATTATGATTTCGCATGGAACTAACTCATTCAAGTTTAGCCTCAATCTTGGGTATAACGAATAGGAATGTCCTAATCACGCCTAAATTCCAAATGAGACGGTTTTTCTAACAAGGATATAGTATTGCCCTTTATGCTCAAAACCCTTTGATGCATATACCAGAGTTAACTGTACTATCCCAAATCCGTAAAAGAATTTATACAGAATTTATCCTAATGATATGATCATCGAGAATTTAGATACAGAGCATAACTTATTTAGGAAAAAGAATCAACACGTTTTTCATCACGGGATCAATATAGTCATCATGTATGAATGCAATCATGGTGCAAGGCCCATCGCAAATTACAAAATACTAAGCTCAGAGATGATGGAATGATCAATGGGGATGAAAGGGTTCACCAAAATCTTAAACTAGATTATTGTCTCAATAAACTCCTGATTAGCGAATCCACTTTTATTTTAGCACGACATTATACGAATGGATGGTTGTCTTGATGATTACAATCGCTTCGTCAATAGTAATTAACTATCATATTATACTCATAGGTCATCACATTAGAATTTCCTAGAATTCTCTCGTACCTGTAAATTCACAATTACGTGATATCAAGTGTAATTGTCAATTTACCTTATAGGAGCATTCTATTATTCTCCTATTGTGGGTCATAATTATAGGTATCACAAGTTCACATAGAGATGCATGTGTTAAGTACTAATCTCATAATCCATCAATTCATTTTTTATTTATTTATTTATTTTTGTATCCATACAAGGACTTTATTTTGTGTAACCCGCTTACACCAAAATTGACCAAGTCTTCACGCCACAGTTGGAATATTTATACTGAAATACTAGGCATTGGCTTTTTCACTATTCTAAAACAGTGTTAACGTGTCGAGAGATTACTTGGGATAATCCTTTAGAGTAGGTCCGTAATACAAATCCTCTACTAGCACAATCGTGTCTTGTTTTCAGTGGCATATTGTCGTTTATGTTATTCTTGGATAACATGGATAAACAACATTCATTATTAATTATTATATGCGGGTGACTAAATATAGGAAATAATCAGTTCGCACAATAATCAATAAATCAGCCAAAGGATCATTGTGACATTTTAACGTGGAAAATTATAATACTTGTTTAAAAGTTAATAAAATAACTATTAAAATAGGTGTGAATACGCATCAGCACCAATCAAAATTTTTTAAAATTTTCCATACCAAAATATCCAAGGCAAGCATGCGATGCCTATCAAGATCTACAAGAGAAATAATTATTGAAGGTCCAAGTACTCCACCAATGGTTCTAACACTTGAATTGAAACAACTATAGCACCCACGACTGAGTTACAAAACCTCGAGAATCGGTAGAGGTAAGGTCACATTGTCATCCTCAATCCACATATTACATGAGTTAGCCATAGGATAGCCATTAATAACAAATGCAAATTGACATGTGTAAAAAGATGACATGTAGCTTAAAGCTAGTAAGGGAGTAGGTTATAGAAGTATGTGCACAGTTTCCATCATAACAAAGGTAGGTGGAAGCGGTCCCCCACTCACTATTAATGATGTGTATTTCGTTTATAGTGTGTGAATTAGGTGTTTGTGACATATTCAGTAGTAAGTGATCATGATGACATAAAGTATATCTAACATGTAAAATTTACCACTTAAATTTCACATAATACATAAACAAATTAATGCAACTTCTCTTTTGCATTTCTTATGAAAATTTGTTTATAAAATCTTTCAGCTTCGTGAAGTGGGAAAACGTTTGCTCTAAATACAGGGTTATAGTCTTGAAAATTCTTCAAAAATTTCTAGTTCGCTATAACCATTGGCTCTGATACCAACTTCTGTCACACCCCAAAATGGTTAACCTGGCAACGGAAGACTTAATTTTGTTAATTTGGGCGGTGACAGACGTTGTTCAGCCAATCATATTCAAAATAATGAACCCTTAGTTGAACTTTATTAAATATCAGAGTTTTACACGTGTCAAACATGCACAGTTCTATTTTAAATTACAAGTCCAACTATCATTCATTCAAACGCACAACACCATTTTCCCGAATCCTTCACGAAGCATCCTTTTTCTTCATTTACCTAAAAAGTATGTTAAAATAATTTTGTCAACACGAATGTTAGTGAGTTTCTCAATTAAAAACCAGGATGTAACAGTTCTCAACTTTACTCCCATTTATTCATCATTCTTTTCAATGGGAATTTAATTTCAACTTTTCCAAACATAGCCATATATTTCTTAAACAAAACATGTTAGTTGTAAACGAGCAAAGAGTACAACACATGTATGACTATCATTAAAATAAACTCGAAACATACCAAAATCAAAATATTCCCACCTTTTCAACCAGAGCGACTGGAAGAGTGAGGGGCGTCGCCCCGATAGATCTACCAATAGGCCCTTTTCCTATGTTTACAGTTTTTCCTTTTATAATAACTCATCCCATTTAACACAATTTGTAAAATATATAGCCCTTTTCCTTACATACTTTTCCCCCAAAAACATTTATAAATCAATAAAACGAGGGGATTTATGAGAAAACTCACCTTTGCCTCAGCTCAAATAACATTTATGTGTGATAATATGCCAATCAACGACAAGATCTTATTAATAGTCATCCAAATGATAACCAGATTCCTATGTTTAATACCAAGTATATTAACACATAAACATAGATACAAATGGAATCCTTTCATAACATAATTTATTTATCCTCGCGTGTCTTATTTATTATAATTTTAATAACTAAATTACAAACTTTTGTTGTTTAGGAAAAATCGTAATTGAATTGAATGTTTTAAAATATCTTATAAATATATTGGAACACCATAGTTTCAAATAATCGTTGTAAAAATAATATATGATTTTGAAACTACACTTGGACGTTATTTAATAAAAGTATATATAGTTAATTTATAATATAATATTCTTTTATTAATACGAGTGTTTGAATTCTGACAAATATATTATATACCACTTTCTTAACAAAACATAATATAATCGTTATTATTATTATTTATACCGAAACGTGTTATATTAATATTCTTAATATAAAAACTTTGTTTTCATATTTTATATAAAAATTTACATTTTCTAAAAGTATATATTTATTTTTAATATTAATTGTGGTCAATATCCGGGTAAACTATTTCAGTCCAAATATCGTGTTTATAAATATATACAAACGCACGAAATCGTCCAAGTCTCAATTGTACCATTTTTATCACTCGATAGTATCTAGCGGTTTTCTAAATAATCATTAACAAGATTTTCATTGTCCAAGTTATTTCCGATAACAATATTTATATTAATTTTCTTGTTATCCAATTCTTTCAACACTTAAAGATATAAACGATATACCTCCTCGCGTACGGTTTGAGTCTAGAAATCTGCTCAAAACCCGCATGAAATGTGATCCAGATACATCAACGCGTTTGTTTTTGCGTCACGAACGTTAATCCGGTCTCGGATCGTCCGTACGACACCTCAAAACCTACATGCAACTCGTTTTAAGAAACTATTTTCGTTCTATAATCTGACCAGTAACTTACTAATCTTATAACTCACCATCTAAACATATGATCATAGATACCTTTGGTGGAAACAAATATCTATATGTTAGAAAGGTTCACCGAAAATTTCAGCTCGACCGATGGCCAGATCTCCGGGAATCTGCATTTCTTTAGAGCTGTGTTATCAAAATCCGTCCAACGAGCTGAACAATAAAACGGGTTTAGAAACCCAGCCTAAGCAACTCCAATCTGCATCTCCATCTTTCAAAATGATTATCTATGGGTTATGAACCCTCTGTAAAAATATCAAGATGATCGGACCGTTAGATCTTCGGTTATAGACCGATCTTTGTGGACATGCAAGACTAATACAATCTGTCCACATTTTAAAATGAGTTTTTAACGAACTCAAGCTCAGATTTAGGACAAATGGATCTTACCATAGCGTTCGGGACGTCAAAAATGGTTTTGGGTAGAAGACTGGCTTCTGCCGCCACCGGACCACCGCGTCGGACCACCTCCGGCCACCGCGAACCACCACCAAACCACCGCCAGCCGCCTTGCCGGATTCCTCTAGCCTCTCTCTACTCACTCTCTCCCTAAAATACAGTTTGTGACGTTAAAATGAGTTTAAAGTGGGGGTAGGCCCACTTATATAGTGCGGTTTTAAGCGCGTTTTGCGATCGCGTTTCGGTATCTCGCTCCAACGAACCCGCTACATAAAGTGACGTTATATTCTCGAAATATATTTCGCCAAAATACTTATTCTTATTTCGTTCTCGACTTAAATTGGTCTTTAAGAATTTGAAAATTTATATAATGGTAAGTTACTTAAAGATCTTAGAATATTCTGGTTGCAAATGCTGCACAATATTCAAAGAATATGAAGTATATGAATATACATATGATAACACCTTAACACTATATTTGATTAACAATGAGTTGTTACTCGTTAAAGTTTTTCAAGAATGCAATCGGGATCAATTGTGGAAGGTAAGTCTTTCACATAGTTCAACATCGCTATATACAATTCGGCGTGACTATATATAGTTTGTCGTGACTGTGTTTGTGAACATGGATTGTATATATACTTTACCAGGGAATGGTATACGTGATCAACTGATTACATGGAGTTGTGTGTGAACTACTATCGTACTTTGTTATAGCATAAGTACTAGGTATAACTTAATATGACTTCACAATACAAGCATCCGATTAAGATTTAATCTCTAGTGTCAAAAGTATTGTATAATACCCTTTAACATATGATTGGTTGTGCTTATATATATATATATATATGTATATAAATATATATATATATTTATTATTTCTATCTAAGCACACCAAGCACACATTTTCATTAGAGTGTTCAAATTTTCACAATGACGATTTGTTAGTAGAAAATACTTTGGAGTATGATTCTTCGATTATGTAACTTCCTAAGAAGTAGAAGTCACAATATAACTTTGAAAATTGTACTGATAACACATTCGTTCCATATTACTTAATGTTTCTCTAGCTAAGGAATAGGTCGACTTGCCGTTTGAACTTTAGTAAATCACAATTATTTTTGTCTTCGAGCCTAAGTTTTACGAGACTATACTCATCTTTAATTGCAAGTAAGCGTAGATAAAATAAGACTTTGATCCACTGCTATCAACAACAACCATCATTGTTTGTTGAAGTGGCAAATTATGATGTTATAAGGGAATGAAAAAATTTGTGTATATACGCAATACAACTGAAAAAGTAAATTCAATGGTGGTTAATAGAAACAAGGATGGGATCTCTTTACATTAGACCAACTTATTCATTGAAAGATACCAAATTAATGAGTGTTCAATTCTTTAAACATCGCAAAATTAGTGTATCATACGAATAAGACTGAGCATTAGTATGGATATGCATGACGCGTGTCATGTAACTAATGATCTAAATTTAGGTTGGAATGTAATTGAGATAATATGTTTAAGGTCAAACTATTCAATCCTATTTAGGAACTTGAGTGTTGTGAGCACCAAGGAGGTTCGACTCAAATTAACGAAGAGAAATGTTTATTATAATTATATGTTGCAAAATCTTGCTACCAAGTAACGATATTTGTACTAACTGCATGTTAGTTATCATTACTAAAGGAAGAAAATAACGAAATCATAGGTGACGAATTCCAGACAAAAGATCGTGCATTTATTTCTCGGGGCAATTGATAAATCAAGTGAAATTTCAGTTTGTGGGTTAGGTCTAAAAGTACAAAGTGAACAAAACTAAAACTTGAAATGTATTGCATCCAAGGATTATTAAAATGACCACGTGTCATTTCAAATCCAGTAGTATGCAACACAATACGGTAATGATCCTACAAGATTGTTATCGTATGCATTTAGAATAAACATTATTACGATAAATAGGTTCTCTAGTCCCAACAATTTTTATTTGATCTTAAAGATGTCAAGGGTATCGAAATTTCCTTTCAAAGAAAAATTAAGGATGGATACATTTTTGCTTGAAGGCTTAATCTCACATAATCTTTATTTTACGTCGAATTGGGTCGACGCTTCCACTATGAAAAGTAAGTTGTAAGTTTTTACTAGATGATGATCCTGAGTTTCTGGTATGATTCAAAATTTTGGAGTTTTAAAGGTGTGATTATATTCGTCATCATTATCAGTAGTGAAGGGTCTACCGATTTGAGAAAATCACACTTTTCTTATTTCCGTCAAGAAATTTTTAAGCTGATAATATATTCTATTCAATACAAATAGCATTATCATCATATACATTTTTATGGATAATTGATTTGTTGACAATAACTTATCTTTTGTCCATTAGCAGAGAATTGGAATCATGGAGATTAAAAAATTTTTGCGCGTACGTGTAATTTTTGGACCTTAGTGGGTAACTGTGAATATGCCAGACATGATAGTACACTCAAAATCTCTTAAGTGCCTCCAATCATAAAGGCGGTTTAGTGATTGCTGAGGTAGTTACGCAACTTGTTCTCTATATATAGATTTGAGGTCGCATGTTTATAATGGGTGGACTAGAAACGATGTCGACTTGTCTTTGGCTTAGTCTTTACACCACATTTAGGTATCACACGTATATGAAGACAACGTTGCTAATTATACAAAAGGCGCATCAGAGAAGTGTCGATTGAGATATAAGCGAAGAAGTCATTATGATTTCGCATGGAACTAACTCATTCAAGTGCAGTCTCAGTCTTGGGTATAACGAATAGGAATGTCCTAATCACGCCTAATTTCCAAAGGAGACGGTTTTTCTAACAAGGATATGGTATTGCCCTTTATGCTCAAAACCCTTTGATGCATATACCAAAGTTAACTGTACTATCCCAAATCCGTAAAAGAATTTATACAGAATTTATCCTAATGATATGATCATCGAGACTTTAGATACGGAGCATAACTTATTTAGGAAAAATAATCAACACGTATTTCATCACGGGATCAATATAGTCATCACGTATGAATGCAATCATGGTGCAAGGCCCATCGCAAATTACAAAATACTAAGCTCAGAGATGATGGATTGATCAATGGGGATGAAAGGGTTCACCAAAATCTTAAACTAGATTATTGTCTCAATAAACTCCTGATTAGCGAATCCACTTTTATTTTAGCACGACATTATACGAATGGATGGTTGTCTTGATGATTACAATCGCTTCGTCAATAGTAATTAACTATCATATTATACTCATAGGTCATCACATTAGAATTTCCTAGAATTCTCTCGTACCTGTAAATTCATAATTACGTGATATCAAGTGTAATTGTCAATTTACCTTACAGGAGCATTCTATTATTCTCCTATTGTGGGTCATAATTATAGGTATCACAAGTTCACACAGAGATGCATGTGTTAAGTACTAATCTCATAATCCACTAATTCATTATTTATTTATTTATTTATTTTTGTATCCATACAAGGACTTTATTTTGTGTAACCCGCTTACACCAAAATTGACCAAGTCTTCACGCCACAGTTGGAGTATTTATACTGGAATACTAGGCATTGGCTTTTTCACTATTCTAAAACAGTGTTAACGTGTCGAGAGATTACTTGGGATAATCCTTTAGAGTCGGTCCGTAATCCATATCCTCTACTAGCACAATTGTGTCTTGTTTTCAATGGCATATTGTCGTTTATGTTATTCTTGGATAACATGGATAAACAACATTCATTATTAATTATTATATGAGGGTGACTAAATATAGGAAATAATCAGTTCGCACAATAATCAATAAATCAGCCAAATGATCATTGTGACATTTTAACCTGGAAAATTATAATACTTGTTTAAAAGTTAATAAAATAACTATTAAAATATGTGTAAATACGCATTAGCACCAATCACAAGTTTTTTAAATTTTCCATACCAAAATATCTAAGGAATGTGATGCCTATCAAGATCTACAAGAGAAAAAATTATTGAAGGTCCAAGTACTCCACCAATGGTTCTAACACTTGAATTGAAACAACTATAGCACCCACGACTGGGTTACAAAACCTCGAGAATCGGTAGAGGTAAGGTCACATTGTCATCCTCAATCCACATATTACATGAGTTAGCCATAGGATAGCCATTAATAACAAATGCAAATTGACATGTGTAAAAAGATGACATGTAGCTTAAAGCTAGTAAGGGAGTAGGTTATAGAAGTATGTGCACAGTTTCCAGCATAACAAAGGTAGGTGGAAGCGGTCCCCCACTCACTATTAATGATATGTATTTCGTTTATAGTGTGTGAATCAGGTGTTTGTGACATATTCAGTGTGTGAATCAGGCGTCGCCCCGATAGATCTACCAATATTTTTAGGCCCTTTTCCTAGGTTAACGGTTTTTTCTTTTATAATGACTCATCCCATTTAACACAATTTGTAAAATATATAGTCCTTTTCCTTATATACTTTTCCCCCAAAAACATTTATAAATCAATAAAACGAGGGGGTTTATGAGAAAACTCACCTTTGCCTCAGCTCAAATAACATTTATGTGTGATAATATGCCAATCAACGTCAAGATCTTATTAATAGTCATCCAAATGATAATCATACTCCTATGTTTAATACCAAGTATATTAACACATAAACATAGATACAAATGGAATCCTATCACAACTTAATTTATTTATCCTCACGAGTCTTACTTATTATAATTCTAATAACTAAATTACAAACTTTTATTGTTTAGGAAAATCGTAACTGAATCGAATGTTTTAAAATATTTTATAAATATATTGGAACACCATAGTTTCAAATAATCATTGTAAAACTAATATATGATTTTGAAACTACACTTGGACGTTATTTAATAAAAGTATATATAGTTATTTTATAATATAATATTCTTTTATTAATAGACGAGTGTTTGAATCCTGACAAATATATTATATATCACTTTCTTAACAAAACATAATATAATCGTTATTATTATTTATACCAAATGTGTTATATTAATATTCTTAATATAAAAACTTTGTTTTCATATTATATATAAAAATTTACATTTTCTAAAAGTATATTTTTATTTTTAATATTAATTGCGGTCACTATCCAGGTAAACTATTTCAGTCCAAATATCGTGTTTATAAATATATACAAACGCACGAAATCGTCCAAGTCTCAATTGTACCATTTTTATCACTCGATAGTATCTAGCGGTTTTCTAAATAATCATTAACAAGATTTTCATTGTCCAAGTTATTTCCGATAATAATATTTATATTAATTTTTTGTTATGCAATTCTTTCAACACTTAAAGATATAAACGATATACATCCTCGCGTACGGTTCGAGTCTAGAAATCTGCTCAAAACCCGCATGCAATGCGATCCGGATACATCAACTCGTTTGTTTTTGCGTCACGAACATCTCTCCGGTCTCGGATCGTCCGTACGACACCTCAAAACCTACATGCAACTCGTTTTATGAAACTATTTTCGTTCTATAATCTGACCAGTAACATACTAATCTTATAACTCACCATCTAAACATATTATCATAGATCTCTTTGGTGGAATCAAATATCTATATGTTAGAAAGGTTCACCAAAAATTTCAGCTCGATCCGATGGCCAGATCTCCGGGATTATGCATTTCTTTAGGGCTGTGTTTTCAAAATCCGCCCTGCGAGCTGAACAATAAAACGGGTTTAGAAACCCAGCCTAAGCAACTCCAATCCTCATCTCCACCGTTAAAAATGATTATCTATGGGTTATGAACCCTCTGTAAAAATATCAAGATGATCGGACCGTTAGATCTTCGGTTATAGACCGATCTTTGTGGACATGCAAGACTAATACAATCTGTCCAGATTTTAAAACGAGTTTTTAACGAACTTAAGCTCAGATTTAGGACAAACGGATCTTACCATAGCGTTCGGGACGTCGAAATTGGTTTCGGGTAGAAGACGGGCTTCGGCCGCCACCGGACCACCGCGTCGGACCACCTCCGGCCACCGTGAACCACCACCGGAACACCGCCGGCCGCCAGCCACCTTGCCGGATTCCTCTAGCCTCTCTCTACTTACTCTCTCTCTAAAATACAGATTGTGATGTTAAAATGAGTTTAAAGTGGGGGTAGGCCCACTTATATAGTGCGGTTTTAAGCGCGTTTTGCAATCGCGTTTCGGTATCTCGCTCCAACGAACCCGCTACTTAAAGTGACGTTATATTCTCGAAATATATTTCGCCAAAATACTTATTCTTATTTCGTTCTCGACTTAAATTGGTCTCGTTTACTTATTATTTTTGTTAATAAGTTATTGACGATCGTTACCCAATGTCGGTTCCGTGTTATCCCGAACTTAATAAAACTAGTGTTGTTTTTCCCGAAAACAACTCATCCAAACTTACTTGTCTATTTGACTTACTTTATCTAAATAATAAACCTCAAATACGAAGATAATATCAACTTTTACAAGCTCATCGGTACATGTGCTTTAATGATCGTGTTTGAAAATACTAATTTGCATTTTCCCGCTTAGTTATAACTCAGAATTGAGCTACGTTTTCGCCTGCGTTCTCGGTTTTCTATCCCCTAAAATATTCAGATGGATTCACCTCTGGACAGTTTCTTGAATGTCGGGTTGAATTTTCACACGTTTAACCGAATACGTTCGTTTCTCCGTTATTTATCACCGGAATTTCTTTATTCCGTCTCACTTCTCACATGTTGTACAATGTATATATTCCCTTAATTCTTAGCTTAAAATACTATATTTAACTTATGGGTCTTAGTCTTCACTTAATCCGGCCTAAACATATCTTAATCTCGTTTATGGAATATAATAATACTTTTTATTTTGCCAGGTATCACAACTAATTTAGGCCCTTGATCAATTTAATCAATGGTCATAACTCATTTTTCACACTTCTCGCTTTAAAATGAAATTTCTCATGAACCATCCCCTATATATATATATATATATATATATATATATATATATATATATATATTCTTTTTCTAAGGTACTCACCATTCCTCTCTGCTCTCGCATTATATTAATATTTTATTTCATTGTTGGTTAAAAAATTATCTAGTTCTTTCATTTTATTTTTATTGTAAGAACAATCATTTGAATGAATGAAAAAAAATAGATACATAGATGTCATATTGTTTGATTTGACCCGAACTGAACCATTGACACGAACCGAATCGTTAACCCGAAAATTTTTGTGTCCGTGACTTCGGTCACCCCCGTGAAGAAGCCCAAGCTTCGCCATTGTGTACAGTATCTCGACCCTATATATATGTATATATATATATACACACACACTAGCTTTTATCCCCCGTGTTACGGGGTTGTTTTACATTATTCGTTTATAATATTTATATATTTTTTATATTTTATTTTTTATTTTTTGTGCAGGAGTTAATAATATACTTAGTATTTAATGATGAAATATTTCGCAAATAAATGAGATGTTATAACCCAGTTTAAAAACTATTTGGGTTTGGTGAGACCCGTGACCCTCTTATTTTTTTTTTACTATAATTGTTTTTTATTATAAATAATATAACTTTTTTAGAAGAAATCATATAATAATTTTAAGTATATCCATACTTTATAGGAACTTCCTACCAAATATTTGGTGAGACTAATTTTTAATTTAATGGGATGTTATAACCCGTTTAAGGACCATCTGGGTTTGGTGAGACCCATACCCGCGAATTCGGGTCAAATGCATGAGAAGGTCCCTTTACAAATAATGCAATCTGGTTGCTTGAAAGAAAGTAGGGGGAAACCAGAGAGCTTTTAAAGATTTCATTTACATATATATATATATATATATATATATATATATATATATATGCTATATTTTTCCCCTGTATTACAGGGTTGTATTTCTTTTTCGTAATTTACTTAGGGTTAGATGTTAAAAGCGTTTCACAAATAAATGAGATGTTATAACCCGTTTAAAAGCTATGGGTTTGGTGAGACCCATGACCCGCTTATTTTTTTGCTACAAAGTTGTTTTTTAATATAAATAATATCATTTTCTTAAAAAAATAATTGGATATTAATTTTTAGTATAAAGAGATGTTATAACCTTTTTAAGGTTATCTCATTTTGGTAAGACCTATACCCGTGAATTCGGGTCAAATGCATGAGAAGTCTTCATTACAAATAACGCAATCTGGTGGCTTGAGAGGATGTAAGAAGGAACCATAGAGCTTTTAAAGGTTTCATTTATATATATATATATATATATAATTAAGATTTCTTAGTTCTATAGTTTTTCTTTTCTTTTCTTAGTTCTTAGTTATATATAATATCCTTTTAAAAAATTGGATATTAATTTTTAATATATCCTTATTTTATAAAATTTTCGTATCAAATATTTGATAAGATTAATTTTTATATAATGAGATGCTATAACCCGTTTAAGTGCTATCAGGGTTTGATGAGACCCATACCCATGAATTCAGGTCAAACGCATGAGAAGTCTTCATTTAAAAATAAAGAAATCTGGTGGCTTGAGAAAATTTAGGTAGCTTTCGTTTATATATATTTAATATATATATATATGTATATATATATTGATATAATGCTAAATGTTTATGTTTCCCGTGTATATTTTAATTGTGTTTGTTCGTTTTTAGTCGAGATTTGTATACTACTAACGTTTTTATGTTTCGTAGGTTCCGGGATTTGATCGTGATTAAAAAGGAAGAAAAACAAGCAAAAAAGAGCCGAAACGGAGATCCAGAACGCGTCAGGAAGGAGCCAGAATAGAGAACCGGTCAGACCTTCCCCTTGAAGGAACACACCGCGCCGTGCGGCTAGGTCCTCAGCTCCTGGTCGCGCGGCGCCTAGGAGGTGCTGGGCAAGATTTAATTCGTTTTTGCTTCAAGTTGGGCCTTATTTTGGGTATTTAAACATGTTTAACTTAAACCTGAAGATAACCTGAAGCCCCTAGCCGATTTCTAGAGTTCTTGGAGCATATTTTCTAGCTTTGTGGTGATTTTGAAGAGAAGAGGACAGCCGGTGAAGACTTATACGTTCACGTTTGGAGATTACGGGTTTTATCGCCTTTAATCTTTCGTTTATTAAATTTTCACCATGTTTCGGTTTTAATTGTTTTTTTTATTTAGACTATATGATGCTAGGCTATATTCCATAAACTACCTAGGTCTTGATGAACCATTGTTCGGTTTGATTTTGTTTGGATTTCGTTTCGTTATGGATTTTATGTTCTAAGTAAACTGTTAAGTTTGGTTTAATTGATGCGTTTGATTGCTTGGTTTTGTTTACTTGAATTTATTGTTTCACATTGCCCTTGTTGATTGTTTCATAGGATAGGGTCTTGTTAGGTCATTTACTGTGTGTTCTTGACTAGTTTGTGATTAATATCGATTAAAATCATAGAAACAATTAAACAGGTAAAAGTGAGCTGATAGTCTAAAAAGCAGTAAGGTGATAGGCTATTAATAGATCTTTGCTTGTCGGGATTGCTAGATTTAGTTCTTCGTAAGGAGTCCGTCTAGGTTTGATTGTCAGATTAGTCTATTAAGTTAATTGAGTCTACTTTGCTATCTTTGAATTCCGCGCTGTAAGGTAGGTTTTCGTCATAAAGATACTTAGACATAAGCGATTAAATAACCGTAAGGAAGTTTAATATGAAACTGGTAAGCCTTAAAACTTGTTAGAAATCCTTGGGGGTCTTCTTGAAGTTCAAGGGTCTATTTTATGATCCCAGTTCCATAACTTGCGTTTTCCATTTAATTAATAACCGTAACTTTGGGAATTCTAACCTAGTTAGTTATCTTTATCATCTGAATTAATCGAAGTGTTTAATTGTTTATTAGTTATAAATTAACTAGGATTATGGTTTCTATTAATTAATTAATTAGTTTAAGGTTATGATTATGTTTTATTATTATTACATTAATTAGGGTTAGGTTTTAATTTGATTATTATTACTTTAATAGTTAAGTAATCATTAGTTAGTTATTAGTAACTTAATTATTATTAGTTAATTATTATTATTTAGAGTTTTAATTATTAGTATTAAATTGCCCCTCAAATATTTTTAATAAATAGTCGTGTCTTGTAGTTGAGTCTTGTTTGCTAGTTTCGTAATTTAAAGAGTCTCGTGGGTTCGATATCCGGGCATACTTAGCTGTACTAGAGTCGATCGGTTCACTTGCCAGTTAGTAGTTTAAGTTAAGTTTAAGGGTCTAGAGTATTACTTAGTGTCGATTAGTATAATTTTAGTTAATAATTATTTGACTACTTTTAGCACATCAAGTTTTTGGCGCTATTGCAGGGGACTCTTAGCGATTGCGTTATTTGCTTTAGTTGGACTTATTTGCTGCATACGTACTATTTGATTTATTTTCGTTTGAGTCATAGGAGTCTAATTAAAATTTTGTTTATTTTTGTTTTAGTTTTTATTTTTTTATTCTACTTACATAGTCTGTTGCGTTTTTCAGGTTTATGCCACGTCTTCGTTCGCAAGGACCACCGCTGGAAAACCTGGAATTTTCTCCGTTGAAGACCGAGCCTAGCTCGTCAGCAGAGAAGCAGCTGTCAGAAGCCAGTTCTACACCAAAGTCTTTCCCAACCAGTTCACCACCTGAAAGTCCTAGAATTCAAGTTAAAATGGTCGACGAAAGGACAATTGCAGCTCAAGCCATCGATCGCTTAACTGGGAACCAGTCATGTATCGTCGTTCCCCAGATCGAGAACCCCAACTCGTGGCAGATTCCGTCATACGTCATGAACAACATCGTTCAAACTAATCAGTTTCATGGGAATGATGACGAGGATGTACCGGCTCATATTAACCGACTTTACCGCGTTTTGAAAACTTTTAATTTGCAAGGTGCTACTGAATATGCTATTTTCTTACATATTTTCCCTTTTTCACTTGCAGGTAAAGCAGCTCTTTGGCTCGACACTCAGATGCCTGGCACATTCACCACTTGGGAAGCACTACGTTCTGCATTCATCAAGAGATACTTTCCACCGGCTAAAGCGGTGATTCATCGTGATCAGATTCACTTGTTTCACATGGAGCCAGATGAACAATATTGCCATGCTTGGGAGCATTTTTTGAATTTGCTTGCTCGTTGTTCACAGAATGGTCTTACACCATGGGCTCTCGTGGAAAAATTTTACAACGGGCTGACATATGAAACCCAAGTTCGTTTTGACACTGCTGCTGGAGGTAACTTAATGGCAAGGAAAAATGTCACCGAACGTAATGAGATGTTTGAAAGCTTCGCTCAATTGAACCTCGCCAAAGGTCCACGACGCGGTAATTCCACTCCCGTTAGCAGTACATCCTCATCTTCTCAAGGTGTACACCAGGTTAATCTGGATATTACTGTGGCTTCTGCTTTGGAATCATTAACTCGAGAGGTGATGGAACTTAAGATTAAGGTGGACAAATGTGAGTTTTGTAGTGGTGGACATGGCACTTTGGAGTGCCCGGTGATGAATCAGCAGGTAGCCTTTGTTAGTGATCAGAATAGGTTTCCCAACAACAACTTCAACAACAATCAGAATTAAAACACCTGCAAGAACCTAAATCAGAATAACTCCAACTGGCATCCGTCAGGCGCACCATCAAGCTATCAAAATTTTTACAATCAAGGACAAGGTCACTATAATAATAATAATAATAATAATAATAATAATAATAATAATAATAATAATAATAATAATAATAATAATAATAATAATAATAATGTACTAATGTTCAAAATAATGTGGAGGATTCTAATGGAGGAATGGGACGTCTAAAGGAGATGATAAGCAAATCTTGGAGAGAGATCAAATTACACAGAAAAAGTTTGTTGAAAATAATTTGCTCTTCAAGAATCAACAATCTTCTTTGCTTGACATTCAAAGGTCCGTTGGTGATATTGCTCGTCATCTCGATGAAAGGCCTCAAGGACAGTTTTCGGGTTCTACTCAGACGAATCCGGCCGCTCAACTGAAAGCAATTACTGCTCGTAGCGGAAGGGTTTTGGGTCCCGAGGTTGTTAAAGAAAGGGTGGGAATTGAAGAAGAGGAGGTGGTGGATGAAGAAATTGAGATGGAGGCTCCGGGTAAGTCACAAGTTAAAACACCAATTATTGAGCCGCAAGTTGAGAAAAAGCCGGTTGAATTTCGGCCACCACCCGAAATTAATATTGCCCATGTTCCCTATCCCGCTCGTCTCAAGAACCAAAAGTACAAGAGGGAATACATGCACTTTCTGGATATGTTCCAACAGTTAAAGATTAATCTTCCATTTGTTGAAGCCCTCTAACACATGCCAAAGTATGCAAAATTCTTAAAAGACTTGCTCAAGAGAAAGGATCGGTTGGGAGAGTTTTCATCTATTCCACTTAGCTGGGATTGTTCGGCGGTTGTGTTGAATCGGGTCCCGGAAAAGTTATCGGATCCGGGTGTGTTTACAATCCCGTGTACGTTCGGAAGTGATATGATGAGTCATGCGTTGGCGGATTTGGATGCGAGTATTAATCTTATGCCATATTCGTTGTTTGAGAAGTTGGAGTTGGGTGAGCTTACACCGACTCGTATGTCGTTGTCATTGGCGGATCGTTCGATTAAGTATCCGTGAGGTATTACAGAGAATTTACTTGTAAAAGTTGACAGGTTTGTATTTCCTGTTGATTTTGTGGTACTTGACATGGAGGCCGACAAGAAGGTCCCCATTATTCTCGGTCGGCCGTTTTTGAGAACGGCTAAGGCACCTATTGATGCGTATGAGGGGCGGATCACACTTCGGGTTGGTGATGAGAATGTCACTTATGATATTGCAAAGTCCATGAACCACCCGGATAATAATGATGATTTTAGTGTTCCATGCCATTCAATATATTTTCTTAATTCTTTTATTCCCGGTTTTGATAAGTGTCTTGATTATATTTGTGGAACCGATTTGGTTGGGATGGATGTGGATAAGGAGTTGACGAAAATTATGGAGGATAATGAGGAAGAACTGGTGGATGACGCTTCTTGTTTGGCAGAGATTATGGAGGTTACTGAGATTATTTGTGAAAAAGAGGTGGAAAGACCCGCTCCGTTGGAATTAAAGGTACTTCCGTCAAATTTAGAGTATCCGTATCTTGAAGAGGGCTCGGATTTGCCCGTTATTGTTTCGTCTAAGTTAAGTGAGGAAGAAAAGTCAAAGTTGATAGAGGTGTTGAAGATGAATAAAGGGGCGATTGCATGGAGACTTTCAGGTATTCAAGGTATTAGCTTCGCTTATTGTACCCACCGAATTGATGAAGGACGAGTATAAACCGGTGGTTCAACCCCAGAGGTGTTTAAATACAAATATGCAAGAGGTTTTCAAGAAAGAGGTGCTTAAGTAGTTGGATGCCAGAGTGATTTATCCGATTTCGGATTCTCCATGGGTTAGTCCGACTCATGTTGTTCCAAAGAAAGGGGGGATGACGGTTGTCATGAACGAGAAAAATGAACTCATCCATTTGCGTACGGTTACCGGTTGGAGGGTTTGTATTGACTACTGGAGGTTGAATAATGCTACTCGAAAAGACCATTTCCCTTTGCCGTTTATTCATCAAATGTTGGAGCGTCTCGCAGGTCAGCAATTTTATTGTTTTCTTGATGGTTTTTCAGGTTATTTTCATATTCCAATCGCACCGGATGACCAAGAGAAGACGACTTTTACGTGTCCGTATGGTACTTATGCATATCGTCACATGCCGTTTGGGTTATGTAATGCTCCGGCCACCTTTCAGCGTTGTATGGTGGCAATTTTTTAGGATATGATAGAAACATCCATGGAGGTTGTCCGTCCCGAATAATCACTCCATAATGAATAACAATTTCATAACCCACACATATTGTGTCGACAAGAAGGTTAATGACGGATTGCTAAATAAGGAAAGATTCTTGTTTGTTAACGGCGGAATCAGAAACAAACAAGTTTTGTTGCTAATAGGTTAATAATGGTAACAGACACGAACAATAACTCAAAACATTTCCATTTATATAAAGCAATTCATACAAATGATAATCTATTAGGGTTTCTTGTCAGAATGTATAATCAATGAAAACCTAGGACAGCCATCACACTCAGAAAGGAATATTCGATCTTATCTGAAAAGTGTAAAGGCAAATCCGTATTCCGTCTTCTCACCGTCTGGAGGCGTGCCCTAAATTATTCCTTTTATAGGCCTGCCATCTCCTGACAGCTGTCATTCCTTCTAGAAAGCCTAATGATTAAAACATATTCAAATTACATATTCAAAACTATACTAAGTGTAAAACAAGTCTTTCGGGTAGGCCTTGTAGCAGTAAACTTTTCCGATTAGGCTTTGTGCTTTGTCTTCCTTTAGACTTGGTAACCTTGAAGTGTGCTCGGGTACAGTTCTCCGGGTAGACATCACTTAAAGAGTATTTCACCAAGGAAACTACTCACCGGGTAGACTTCAATCTTCTTGACTTTATCAGACTTTGCCCGACAAATTCCTACTACCATAATGTTCTTCAAGAATCCCTTCAATTCATTTGTTAGATAACTTATTAAGCAATCATAGTGTGCTCAGTACACTGTAGCTTGCTGAGTTGAATCTTGCTCGGAAAGTAAGTACTTTGATAACTTTCAACAAGCTTACTCGGATTCCATATTATTAATCAAACCTTGCTCGGTAAGAACAACTCTGCTAGATGTAGTGAACCCTACTCGGGTTATCACTAAAGAAGACTTCAAGAAGGTAACCCTGCCCGATAGGCAAAATATCATGCCCAGCTAAGTAAAACCCTGCTCGGATGTCTCAGGTGTGCCTGGTTCCATACTTAGCGATTTCCAAGGAGGATGAGAAGATTCCAATCTTCCTTATGATCTTTTTAGGTCAAATCTTGACTCAACAATCTCCTCCTAGATTGGAACACCTCAGCTGTCCCAAAACATCTCTAAGGTTACATACACTTAGTCAAAATACATATTCAAGTCAAAAACAAAATACATAATCATTACAAAATCAAATGATTACATAATCAAAAGCTGTCCGTGGACATTACAAAACAAAGCCTATTCTAAAGATCTTTATCTTCTTCTTGAATTGTAGTAGGCTTGTTTTCAATTCACTATCACCATTACTGCCCTTTGCCTGAAGATAGAAAGGATTTGGTAATGAATGTGACTTTTTGGAATGTACAAATCCCTTACATCTCTTAGATCTTCACTGTGCAGGTAGGTCAGTGTAACACCCCGTAACCGCAGCGGAAACGTAAACGGGATGCGACAGACACCTCTGATATCAACCACATTGTTTATAAAGAAAACCGAATGCATTAATATACTTCAAAATTACATTATCTCATCTTTCTTTACCGTCTAGGTGATACACACATCATACAATAAGGTTCATAATTCTATCTGTTATAATGTATCCTAACGTCCAGCACGCAAACCTTACACACAACAAGCACTTAGCACGTAATCAATCACTTTATCTTAGTTGTACCTGAAAAGCATGTGAGAAAACGGGTCAACTACGAATAGTTGGTGAGTTTCACAATTCGAGTAAACCATGATAAATCATTATCATAAAATAATATTATTATCGATGTAATTATGCTGAGCCCACAAGTGAAACCTCTGACTATCACACACAATCCCCGTGGCATATCCCCTGCCCACGGACCCGTGACATATCCCCCGTCCACGGAACTGCCCCAAACCGCTATGTCTAACATTACATAGCAAAATATATATAACACCCAAAATAGACATGTGCAACTGGCTGGGAAACATCAACAAATCCATGCCGGACCAGTTGGGCTTGTCAGACCAATAGTACTATTCACACTCTACCGGCTTTTAGCTAATCACTCGCGTTGCGGGGCCTTACAGTGTTAGCAACTCAGACAATTACCATCTTAGTACATTTCCGTACGATTCCCGTACAATAAACATTATATAAATACATTCATTTCCATGCGATCGGCATGTACTTAAACACTTTGATAATAACATGCTTCCGCCCCGAGAAAATATTCGAAAACAGTTCAGAAAAAGGGGCTCGTGAAACTCACCTTAGCACATGCAAGCAGGTAACAACAATCAATATCAGTTAACACGTCCAATCTGTAATATGATCCCTACGATCGTTATTATGCAATTATTGTTTATATAATCTTTAACCTTATCAATCGGTACATCTGGGGACACTGTTAACCCAGTACTGTACCTGTTCCGGGGGCAATGTTAACCCAGAATTACTTCTCCGGAATCAGATTGTGATGTCGTTTAGAGTTCCACGGTCACAATTTCTATTAGTCGTTTTCTCGTTTTGCGTGCCTAGCACGAATATCCGTTTTATGTTTCAAAAATGAGTTTGGTCACACACGACCCGAAAATAGTGGTTGTCTGATAATTTAATTTAAAATGTGAAATTATAGCTCGGTTTAGACGTCCCGATTGGCCGCGGGACTCGTTTCCGTCTTTGGCGTACCGGAAACCGTTAAAATCGGTTAAAAATACCCAAATCATCCGACTTATTTTCGGATGATTCATTTTTACTTGTTTAACTCAATTATATGAAAATAGTCCATTTTTAGGGTTTTTATACACCAGTCAGCTCGCTTAGGCGAACTTTGCCGGTTTACACGTTTTAAGCTTTAAAAGTTTGTTTTTAAGTTCCATTTAGCACAAATAAATATCCGTTTAGTCTCGGATCTTGAAATTTTGTACAATTCAGTCTTTATCAGTAAGGACTTTTATAAAATATTTCCAGATTTATTTTCTATATTTAACATTTATTTATCTATTTTTAAACGTCATTTAAACACCAAATATGTCGAAAATACCAAATGACCTTAGAAAAATCCCAAATTTTTCTGGGATGACCCCTGCCATCCACATAGTCCCCTGTAATTTTTCCAGAACCAAAATCTCAATTTTTCATGCCATTTTCACCAAAACCGATCTAGAAAACCCTAGAACTCGTTTTACCGAAAAGCCTACTTAGACTTCTCCAATGGACCTGAAATTTTGTGTGTGACTTTTATATGTTATAAAAAGCTTACCCAAATTTTTCCAGAATTTTTCATGATGTTTAGCTATTTTTCACCATTTTTAGCCAAAACCGAGCATTAAATTCACCAAATATTCATCCTTTAACCAAAAATTACCAAAAATTCACAGAACTCATCTTTTCATGTGTTTAACACCTCTGTAAAATTTCATGACCTAACTCTAAAGCATCAACAATCTGTCCAAATTTACCAAAACCGAACATAACCGAATATACCTTTCGTTTTCCGCCACTACAAGCTACAAACTCATCTTTCCGCCTTATCTACCACTAAATACAGAGCCTACAAACAACATACCACAATACCAAGCAAGTTACACTCACGATCAAGCCATTTCTTTCATGGTTACGGTTATGATACTAAAACAAAGATTTTAACCGTAAAAATTCGTTCTTGGCTCGTTTAACTCCTTTCTTGGACCAAGATCCCTTGTATAACTTGTATACATCACTTGATCATGCAAGAATCGGTTTTCATCTTTGAAACCTCATTTTCTTGCAAACAGACTCAAGAAACGAAGATGGAAACGTATATAACACGATTTTACCTCGGTTTTTCTTGCTAGAATTGTCGGTTTTTGATTCAAGATCTTGAGAGAATTAAAGGTTTGATGGATTGTGTTGTGAAAAAAAGAAAATGAAGTGTGTTTGGGGGGGTTGAGTTGCGACCGGAGGTAGTGAGGGGGTGGGGTGGGACCCACCTCTTCATTCTTGGCCACTCATTTGGATATCGGATATCCGGATAATGTTTTGGATAATCTGGTTCAGTTCGTTTCTCGGTTAAATGTTTAATTCGGCTTAAAACGAGGCTAAGACGGTCGTTTTTGGTCTAAAAATTGAAATTTATATAAAACCGATTTAAAAACTTAAACCATGACATTTATTAACTTAAAACGTCATATTATTAGTTATTACGCATCTTTTTCGGCTTGATCGATCGTCTCTTGCTCGGTTTGGTATTAAAGGTTTCGTTTAACGTACCGACGTACTATTAAATCGAAATCCTTTTTCTGTGCTATAATCCACTTATCCCGAAGCTTTAATACTTCGTAACATCACTAAATATCATATATCTCGTCTATAATTGAACCCTCGATTCATGCGGTTTTCAATAACTATCGATCGTTTGATCGCATATTCAATACGGTGAATTATATATTCACGTACAATCAATACAATGAACCATGTATTCTCGTATAATTACCATGGTAACTCATGTACCCGACATTACATATGACGTAACTAACGTCTATCGGTTAGGGTATACCTGATTTCGTCGGAATCGTTACATTCTCCCCCCGTTAAGAAATTTCGTCCTCGAAATTTTACACGCCCACTAACCCCTTCCGAGAGAAAGGTGGGGGGGGGGGTTTCCTTCAGAATTCACCCTCGCGTTACCATGTATAATCTGGTCTTCGCTATGAATTTCACTTAATCTTAATTAATAAAGCTTGGTATGTCCAAACTGCTCAGTTTTCCCGTCTACTATCTCTACGGAACTATTTATGATATCAAGTATGACTTCCATGAGTACCTCCATTACTAGTACTTTCATTGCCGTATACATGGCAATACATCACGTATAGTACTTAACCCCCGGAGTACTTTAATCGATAAACTAAATGACCAATCATGGAGATAGTCTCATGAGGTCCAATATATTAAGGGGCTATTTTCGGTTTTGCCAAACCTTATATCACTTCTCGAAGGTGATGCCTTTAAGAATACCTTGTCACCTCTTTCCAGCGACAATGGTTTCCTTTAAATGTTGGCATAAGTCTTTTGCCAATCTCGCGCTGCTTTCAACTTATCTTAAATATTATAAATCCGATTGGTTGTTTCTCGTATCAATTCAAATCTTATGGCTTGATTGAAGCCCATTTTCAATTTGACAAATTGGTGATACTACTTCACCCATAGAAAGCTTCCAGCTCTCGATGCTTCCTTCCCCTCCTTCCAATAATGGAAGTAGGATGACTATCTCGATCTGAGATCATTGAAAATGGTACTCCACGACGAGTTACCATTTCATCATCATGAATTTGGGCGAGAATTCATTGTGGTAATCGTCATAGATTGGGATGAAATGTGAGGATTGGTTAATCGATCCGCGATTACCCAATTTACATCATGCCTTTGCTATACCTTAGGAATTTGCGTCCCGAAATCCATTGTAATTTATTCCCACTATCATTGGCGAATTTTTCTGTCGTTGTGGCGTTCCCTAGGGTTTTCGGTGTGCAGCCTTATCTCTTGCACAACTCAATATTCACCAACACACGTAACCATATCTTTCTCCAAACTCGACCATTAATAAAAATCCTTTCAGATATCCGTATCATCAATAATCAAATCCAATCCCGGATGTATGGATTATTTCGATCTATGCGCTTCGTCCATGATTAATTCACGAAGGTCATGGAGGGTCGGGATCCAAACCCGATTTTTGAAGTAGAGAATTTCGTCCACGCGCTGTTCGAAATTCCTCTCATTGCCGTAAGATTCCTTCTTTTCCAATTGTTCCTCTTTCAACGCCTCACGTTGAGCGACTCGAATCAGGTTCGAAGGTTCGACTGGACTATCATCCCCAGCACTCGCATTCGCAATGGCTTAACCCGATCTTTCTTACTCAAGGCATCGGCTACGACGTTAGCCTTGCCAGGGTGATAACGGATGTCACAGTCATAATCGCTTAACAACTCGTCCCATCTTCATTGCCTCATATTCAGTTCCTTCTGATCAAATATGTGCTGCAAATTTTTATGATCGGTGAAAATGGTGCACTTCGTATCGTAGAGACAATGTCTCCACATTTTAAGTGCGTAGATAACCGCTCCCGGTTCTAAGTCGTGAGTAGTGTACTTTTAACTGTCGGGAAGCATAGGCTATAACCTTAGTATACTGCGTCAATACGCATCCTAACCCCTTTACGCGATTCGTCACAATACGCGACAAAACCATCGTCTCCATCGGGGAAACTTAAATTCGGCGCATGGCACAATTTTAATGGTTTCTATCTTATTTGGATCTTTGTGAAATCTTTGTTGCTTTACAACATGACCAAGGGATGCCTTCTTTATTCAAAATCACATTTTGAAAACTTCGCGTATAGCTCTTCTTGTTTTAACACTTCCACAATTTTCCTTAATCGTCGTTCGTGCTCTTCTTTACGTTGCGAATATATCAAAATATCATCAATGAATGCTATGACAAATTTGTCAAAGTAAGGTTTACAGACTCGATTCATGAGTTCCATGAATACTGCCTGCGCATTTACCGAACGGCATGAATAAGAATTCATAATGGCAGTAGCGAGTCCGCAACGCTGTTGCTGCAACGTCCTCCTCTTGGATTTTTCATTTGGTGATAACTATATATAAGATCAATTTTCTAAAGATAAATCCCCCTTTGCAGTTGGTTAAACAGATCATTTACTTCGAAGAAGTGAATACCTATTCTTGATCGTCACTTTATTCAATTTTTCCCTAATCAACACATATTCTAACACTTCCGTCCTTCATTTCCCAATTAAAACTGGTGCACCCCATGGTGACTAACTAGGTCGTATAAAATCTTATCCAACAATTCTTGCATTTCAGACGGTGTAAGTCGGTAGGGTGCTTTAGCAACAGGGCCAGCTTGAGGCGTTAAATCGATTCTGAATTCGACCTGTCGGGTCGGCGGTAATCCAGGAAGTTTTTCTGGGAAAACTTGTGGAATTCGCGTATCATCGGGATATCTTCTATATGTTTTCTTTTAAATACTTTGGCAATCGCGTTTGTTAAGTATACCACGTCTTCTTGTCGTAAATATTATAACACCTCAAGATGAGATTAGAGTGGTAACATAATACCGTACACTTTTATCTGTATCTAATCGCTTCATCGTCCGAAGGAGAGCTTCTAATCATCTTCTTTTCATATTTGATTTCAGCTTCATGTTGAGTTAGCCAATCCATGTTAGCTGTTACGTCAAACTTCTTAACTTTACTGGTCGTAGGTCGATAAGGAAGGATTAATCGTTCAGAATAATAGGGCAATTCCGAACAATTTAGTTAACCATTAGGGATTTACCGTTAGCGATTCTACAGTACAGGGTTCTATAGTTTCACTAATCGGTATCTTTCCAAAGGGCAGGAGATTAACAGGAATTAACTACTATCGACGACCGTAAAAATATCACTGGTGCCTATTGATTTGAAATTACAACATACTTAATACCACCTTGGGATCATGACGTGCTTCATTTGAATTACTCCCATAAGTACGGCTCCTTGCTTGATCAGAGGTTGATGCTTGTCAGGAGGTTCGTCTTCCAACGACACCTTGGTTCAACCTTGGGCAATTTCTCTTGAAACGTTCTGTATTGCCGCATTCATAGCAAGTACCACTGTTTGGCATCCTTTGATTTCTTTGGATGGATGGTTATTGAAGCTGTTGGGTTCGGAGTGGTTGTACACGAATGGGTTGGGGTCGCCGGTTCACATGGCTTCAATTGGTTCTACAATTGGGGCATTACGTCCATCTTTACCACACCTGTGGCCTACTATCACTCGACATTCTTCTTCCTACTTATTCAAAAGCCCATCTTGCACTATACCTTTATCATTTCTCTTCTTCAACACCCGACGTCTCACTTAACGTCCTTCCAGTCCGCTTCCCATAAAATCAAATATGTCAATGCTGGCTTGTGACACAACCCTTCCGAAGGTTGTATGTTTTACAGGATTGACTATACTCGTTATCGATAGAGTTAGTCCCCGATATAGCGCTCACTTCGCTTAGTTTCAGGAGTAATTAGCCATGTTATCAGACATGACAATTCCTTCAAACGATTAGCGTGTTTTAAGTGATCAGCACATAACATTTCTATCTTCCATAGCTCAGTTTCCAACTCTGAACTCAATTACTCGAATAAAAGTGCTCTAGCACAAGAATTTTAAATTCTGACCATATCATCCGAGTAAAAAAAAATTTTCTAACTATAATTTTGTACCATCGTGTTCCATCACGACACAACATAATCTACCAACATATCTGTAGCATATTTCACTATACAATGTTTTAGACTCTTACCAATATCTTTAATCATTTCGATCTTTTCTATCCACTCGCTAATCTATTCCTCCCTTTACCATCAGTAACTATTAATGATCTCCTTACCACAAACAACAACATATCCTTCATACCGGATCTAATTCATTACGACTACTATTCATGTTTAGTTTATAACTAATACTTGTAGTCACAATAGTATCCGGTGGGACATTATCACTCTTAGTAATAACACTAAGAATTGAAATATTCCTAATCATGTGATTGCTCGATCTATAAGTCTGTGATCACATTTGCATCAACACTAGCAGTGATCTGTGATACAACATTTGGTATCATCATCTGCTATCTTTGAGCAATCAACTGAATCATATCAATCTCCATCATGGGAGTTACTCTTTTTATGTCATTCTGCCGTACTCATCCCGTACGCAGTAATCAATACTAATCTCACCGTATAGCTCGTTGCCAGCTCCATCATAACAACAGGTACACATACACACCAAATATTATCATATATATTACACATACCGGCATCTAGCATATATATATCCCATAAATATAATAACATATGGACTTAACCTGACGTCTGTTAATGTTTAAACATTTTTCATACTCTTGTCACCAGCCGACATATAGATCTTTCTCAACAAAGATCAACGTTTAATATACTTGATTTCAATATCCTTCTGCATGTTAGCATAACCGATACATGCTCACCGTGAGCACCAAACGATTACATACCACGGAGTTATAATATCCGTGTTTATTCATATATCCGGCATACACAGTATACCTCCTACGAACGAACAACCAACTATGCTATAATGATTCCAGCACTTCTTTGTGTTTAGGTAATCATTCTATTCGAGCATACATGGGTGTAAACATCTAACGGATGTAAGTATAACATAGGGAGTTGCAAGGTTCAAGGTAATTGCGCAACATGGGTTGCCTTCAAATATTATTAATTACTATTATGGGAAACTCTACACTCGCTCAGTCAATGTCCTCAGGCGTTCTAGGTTTGCTAAAATCGGTAATTCTCGATCTGAAGCTGGTCCGTCTCATATGTTTGTGAGTGAGCAATACATATATATATATTTCAATATATTATTTTATTTTATTTTATTTATTTACTCCTTTAGTTTAATGAAATAAGAATGGGTTCAGGTACGGATCCGTTCGTACGTGAGGGTCGACGGTTCGGGTGAACATCTGGGGTTATTAGGATATACGGTACCGATGTTGGTAGGGTAAGGGATTCATCAATTTTGGTTGGGAGTGACGGTTACTAGATATTTCTGGTTAATGTCAAACGGGAGATCTAACTTGGTACTAACATAACTATGGCCCGATAAGTCAGACTTATCATCAACCGATGCTCTAGAAATTTCGGCATCCTCGGTACTTTTTATTATTTCCTTCCCCGGTTCCTTATCCGGGTCCCATTTCTCAATACATGTACCCACAAGATATGTACATATATATATATACACATTAACACGTATAAATAATACTATATACTTTACACATACGTTGCCATTTTTACCTATTAACGTACCCCGTGACTTCCCCTGAATTCCCTCGTGCGGACAAGTCTGTTATTATGTTCCGGACCATAATAACCCACTTGTCCATCCAAGTTCATCCAGCTCTCGTCACTATAAATTATTAGTTGATATTCAGATCCTATAATACTTGAGCTACTGGTTATATTTTAGGTATCTTTTAAAGACATCCTAATTCTTTATAACCAATGGCTCTGATACCAAGTTCTGTAACACCCCGTAACCGCAGTGGAAACGTAAACGGGATGCGACAGACACCTCTGATATCAACCACATTGTTTATAAAGAAAACCGAATGCATTAATATACTTCAAAATTACATTATCTCATCTTTCTCTACCGTCTAGGTGATACACACATCATACAATACGGTTCATAATTCTATCTGTTATAATGTATCCTAACGTCCAGCACGCAAACCTTACACACAACAAGCACTTAGCACGTAATCAATCACTTTATCTTAGTTGTACCTGAAAAGCATGTGAGAAAACGGGTCAACTACGAATAGTTGGTGAGTTTCACAATTCGAGTAAACCATGATAAATCATTATCATAAAATAATATTATTATCGATGTAATTATGCTGAGCCCACAAGTGAAACCTCTGACTATCACACACAATCCCCGTGGCATATCCCCTGCCCACGGACCCGTGACATATCCCCCGTCCACGGAACTGCCCCAAACCGCTATGTCTAACATTACATAGCAAAATATATATAACACCCAAAATAGACATGTGCAACTGGCTGGGAAACATCAGCAAATCCATGCCGGACCAGTTGGGCTTGTCAGACCAATAGTACTATTCACACTCTACCGGCTTTTAGCTAATCACTCGCGTTGCGGGGCCTTACAATGTTAGCAACTCAGACAATTACCATCTTAGTACATTTCCGTACGATTCCCGTACAATAAACATTATATAAATACATTCATTTCCATGCGATCTGCATGTACTTAAACACTTTGATAATAACATGCTTCCACCCCGAGAAAATATTCGAAAACAGTTCAGAAAAAGGGGCTCGTGAAACTCACCTTAGCACATGCAAGCAGGTAACAACAATCAATATCAGTTAACACGTCCAATCTGTAATATGATCCCTACGATCGTTATTATGCAATTATTGTTTATATAATCTTTAACCTTATCAATCGGTACATCTGGGGACACTGTTAACCCAGTACTGTAACTGTTCCGGGGGCAATGTTAACCCAGAATTACTTCTCCGGACTCAGATTGTGATGTCGTTTAGAGTTCCACGGTCACAATTTCTATTAGTCGTTTTCTCGTTTTGCGTGCCTAGCACGAATATCCGTTTTATGTTTCAAAAATGAGTTTGGTCACACACGACCCGAAAATAGTGGTTGTCTGATAATTTAATTTAAAATGTGAAATTATAGCTCGGTTTAGACGTCCCGATTGGCCGCGGGACTCGTTTCCGTCTTTGGCGTACCGGAAACCGTTAAAATCGGTTAAAAATACCCAAATCATCCGACTTATTTTCGGATGATTCATTTTTACTTGTTTAACTCAATTATATGAAAATAGTCCATTTTTAGGGTTTTTATACACCAGTCAGCTCGCTTAGGCGAACTTTGCCGGTTTACACGTTTTAAGGTTTAAAAGTTTGTTTTTAAGTTCCATTTAGCACAAATAAATATCCGTTTAGTCTCGGATCTTGAAATTTTGCACAATTCAGTCTTTGTCAGTAAGGAATTTTATAAAATATTTCCAGATTTATTTTCTATATTTAACATTTTTTATCTATTTTTAAACGTCATTTAAACACCAAATATGTCGAAAATACCAAATGACCTTAGAAAAATCCCAAATTTTTCTGGGATGACCCCTGCCATCCACATAGTCCCCTGTAATTTTTCCAGAACCAAAATCGCATTTTTTCATGCCATTTTCACCAAGACCGAGCTAGAAAACCCTAGAACTTGTTTTACCGAAAAGCCTACTTAGACTTCTCCAATGGACCTGAAATTTTGTGTGTGACTTTTATATGTTATAAAAAGCTTATCCAAATTTTTCCAGAATTTTTCATGATGTTTAGCTATTTTTCACCATTTTTAGCCAAAACCGAGCATTAAATTCACCAAATATTCATCCTTTAACCAAAAATTACCAAAATTTCACAGAACTCATCTTTTCATGTGTTTAACACCTCTGTAAACTTTCATGACCTAACTCTAAAGCATCAAGAATCTGTCCAAATTTCCCAAAACCGAACATAACCGAATATACCTTTCGTTTTCCACCCACTACAAGCTACAAACTCATCTTTCCGCCTTATCTACCACTAAATACAGAGCCTACAAACAACATACCACAATACCAAGCAAGTTACACTCACGATCAAGCCATTTCTTTCATGGTTACGGTTATGATACTAAAACAAAGATTTTAACCGTAAAAATTCGTTCTTGGCTCGTTTAACTCCTTTCTTGGACCAAGATCCCTTGTATAACTTGTATACATCACTTGATCATGCAAGAATCGGTTTTCATCTTTGAAACCTCATTTTCTTGCAAACAAACTCAAGAAACGAAGATGGAAACGTATATAACACGATTTTACCTCGGTTTTTCTTGCTAGAATTGTCGGTTTTTGATTCAAGATCTTGAGAGAATTAAAGGTTTGATGGATTGTGTTGTGAAAAAAAGAAAATGAAGTGTGTTTGGGGGGGTTGAGTTGCGACCGGAGGTAGTGAGGGGGTGGGGTGGGACCCACCTCTTCATTCTTGGCCACTCATTTGGATATCGGATATCCGGATAATGTTTTGGATAATCTGGTTCAGTTCGTTTCTCGGTTAAATGTTTAATTCGGCTTAAAACGAGGCTAAGACGGTCGTTTTTGGTCTAAAAATTGAAATTTATATAAAACCGATTTAAAAACTTAAACCATGACATTTATTAACTTAAAACGTCATATTATTAGTTATTACGCATCTTTTTCGGCTTGATCGATCGTCTCTTGCTCGGTTTGGTATTAAAGGTTTCGTTTAACGTACCGACGTACTATTAAATCGAAATCCTTTTTCTGTGCTATAATCCACTTATCCCGAAGCTTTAATACTTCGTAACATCACTAAATATCATATATCTCGTCTATAATTGAACCCTCGATTCATTCGGGTTTCAATAACTATCGATCGTTTGATCGCATATTCAATACGGTGAATTATATATTCACGTACAATCAATACAATGAACCATGTATTCTCGTATAATTACCATGGTAACTCATGTACCCGACATTACATATGACGTAACTAACGTCTATCGGTTAGGGTATACCTGATTTCGTCGGAATCGTTACAGTCAGGTCTTCATCTCTTCTAATTATGCCCAAGATAATTCCTTCTAAATTGCGAAGAATATAATGGCATGTAGTTTCTTTGTATTCAATCTCTGCAATAATGCCATTCTTCTGCACAATATAGTTAGGGCGTGTCATTCTTCTTTCCAGTCTGATGCACGTATTCATGTTTGAAAATGGATTCTTGTCTTTGACTTTCAGCTGGTAGTTCAATTCAGCACTGGCTATCTTTTTCAACTTGGCAGCCCTTCTTGTTTTCTCCTGCTTTGTTAGCCTCCAGCTTTTCTTCTCCTTTAAAAGTGGAAATCCTTTGTCAGCTTCATCCTTCAAGAACTTGGGGAGTTCATTCTGCTGTCTTCCTGCCAACCTGCTTGTGTCATGATAATCATAAAGATCAAGTGTGGCCATTCTCTCCAACTGTTCTTGAGTATAATCAGCAAAATCATTTTTCATAATAATGTCTCTCAATTGTTTGCTTTCCATTATCACTTTCAAAGACTGAGAGACTGAATCAAAGTCGAGAGTTCTTGGAAGATCCACAAGTGATTGTGGTGTTGTTGTTCTTTGCAATCCAGCTCAACCTGATTCACCTTTGTGTGTTGTTGGTTATTGCCTTGATGCAGATGGCCTGCTTGGTATAGACTTCATCGATTTGCTGGGCCTTGTGATACAAAAAGCTTTCAAATACATAGACTCAATCATTTCTTTAGGATAATTGATAAAATCTCCAAAGATTTCACCTTTGTCCTTGACAAGTTTAATAATCATATTCAAAATCCTTGGATTTTCAATAAAACCTGCAGGGACAAATCTTCCATCCACAAAACTTCTAGGGTTCTCACCCTCCAACAATACTTTCTCCCACTCAGCCATTTGCAAATAAAGCAGTTCTTTCAACTCATCTCTATTCAAAGCATTAAACATATCCACATCCATTCCCTTTTGATTCACCATTATACCCCTTAGTATCTCTATCATTTCTTCATTTTCCCATGGAATAATAGGTTCATCAACAGGTTCAGGTTTCACTTCCTCTGGGACTGGGGTTTCATCAGCAGTTGCCTCTTTTGATTTTTCTTTTTCCATTTGGGCCTTTTTTTCTCCCTAAGAGTTATGATTTTTCTTTTCTTTGCAGGGGGTTCATTTTGATCTCTTATAGATTGCTCAGTGGAGGGCTCAGGCTGCACACTTTTCAATTTTTCCTTTCTTTTAAACTTGTAATACTGAGCCAACACTAATTCCCTTGATTTGTTTTCAACTGTCTCAGGTTTCAACCCTTTCTCCAACAAGTATCCGCACATTCCTCCAAATTTTCTTTTCAATGCCTCAAGCTTCCCAGCCTCCTCATTCTCCTTCACAAATTTTTCTTTTATTTATTCTCTGGTTTTGTTATAGGCTTCTCAGAGCTGTTCAAATTTGAAGTGTGTTAAGTCTTTTTCGGAATAGCCATGTTTTCTTAGATATTCTCTGTATTTCAGGGCATCTCTATTCTTTTGTTCAATTTTTTTCTTGATTTCATCCCTCTCTTTATCCAACCATTTCTGCAATTGATCATTATTTAAATCAGCTAAGGTCTCAAAGCTTATGCCAAAGCTTCTTAATTTCACAACCAATGGGTTCTTCTTTTTAGCTTCTAATAAACTTTTCTCAACGTTTTCCCTTTGTTCATCAGTCATTGTGACTTGTGGGGACACAACATTAGCAGTTTCAGCACCGTTTCCCTGATCATCTTCATCATCATCATCATCATCAGTTTCATCTTCATCAGAATCATCCTCCTCTTCAGTTGTTTCATTCACTGCATCAATCTTAGGTTCATTAGGAGTTGGATTCTTAGGGATTGGTACATTAGGCACTCCTTGCACATGTTTATCTGGCCTTAAAGTTTGTAAAGGAATTGCCCTTATTGAACTTGCCTCATCATCAGGGGTTTCCATAATGTATTTGTTCTTATCATCCCATTTCCCCTTTTTTCTCTTCAAATCATCCTTTTCACCCTGATCAGTGTCTTTCCTTTTTCTTGAATAAGTCTTTTCAAATCTTCCAACATTCTCATGTATCTTTGAAGCTTTAGCCATCATTTCTTCAATTGTTTCTTTAGTTTGTTTTTCAGGTTCCTGATGAGAATGGCTTGTAGATTGGGCAAACATACTCACTCCCAAGGCTAGGGAGTTATCAACTTCCTCAGCCCTATTTAACTTAATCAGTGCCTCAATGACAATTTGATCATCAGCCTCTTCTTCATTTATCATCTTAGCAACATTGGCTTGATTGATCAATGCTTCCTGCTATACTAACTCCTCAGGAGTCAAGGTTTGGGCTAGTATTTCCCTCTCCCTTGTTTCTCTTACAACATTTTCAAATTACTCCTTGCAGTAGCAGAAGCATCTTCCTCTTCATCCATTAACCTTTCTTTCACAATATATGCCTTAACAGGATCCTCTTCATAGACTTTTACCTTTCCTTTTTCCAATCTCCTCTGTACATCTTCTTCATCCTCAGACTACTGATAGTCATCAATTTCCTTTTTTAGGGCTTCCAACTCTGGATCATACTCTACTCACTTGGAGCTTTCAGGTTGTTCAGTTTCAGTAAGTATTAGCTCCACAGTAGCAGCATCATCTTTATTGAATATTTTAGTTTGATCTTCAGTATGAATGTCAGTCAAAACATCAGTGGCTTCATCAGTGGTAGCCACATTCTCTTCATCATTTATCTTTTCAATTTCATCCCTTGTCTCCTCTTCTCCTCTCACCTCATCATCTCTCCATACTACATTCATTACTTCATCATTGACATCATAATTTTGCTCTTCAACATCAGATTTGTCAGCCTCATATTCAACATCCTCCATCCTCCTTTCTTCCCTCTCCTCATCATCATCATAAGCATTCAAAATGCATGTCAACCCATCAACATCAGCTGTTTTAACACTTGCACCCTCCAGTATCAGTTCATCCACATTCATACTAGCATCAGTTGGCTCTGTAATATTCTCCCCCTGTTTTGGGGCAGCTGAGGTCTTCTCAACCTCCTGCTCCAGGGTTTGAATTTTCATTAATTCCTGGGCCATCTTATCCAGTAGTACCACATTTTCCTTTGTTACTTTGGGGCTATTTTTTTACATCTGAAAGGAACCATTCAGATGTAAACATCTGATTCATTCATACTTCAGACTGTTTGATTCCAAACAGAAAAACATCTGAATGGTTAAAATTAAGTCTGAATCATTCAGACTTATGGTTGTTGCTGAATTGGACAGAGGCTCATTCAGATCTGAATGAACTAAACAGCACCTTCCTCATTTCTTTCCTTTAACCATGCATTCTCTAATATTATATCCATGTTTCTTTCAAATAAATAGGTTCCAGTAGGAGGGGTTATTGGTGGTAAGGTAATGAAAGGTTCAGGTTCAGATTGGTCTTGGTTAGTGGTTTGAGGGATTACAGGGTTGGTATCTTCAAAAATATTTTCACTGGTGGATGGTAGTGGGTTGATGTTTGGAATTAGAAGGGTTTTGGTGTGGGTGATGGTAAATGTGGGTGGTGTAGGTGATTCAGGTGGGGCTTGAGTTGTGGTTTGAGTTTGGATAGGGGTAGACTGGGTTGTTGTAATTGGTTGGGGTGGTTATTGAGTATGGGGTGGGTTAGGAATGAATGTATCTATTTGGATAGGGTTTGTTGGTTGGTGGTGTTTGTGGTGGTGGAGATGTTTGTGTTGACGTTTCAGGCTGGCTTTGGGTTAAGGTTTTGGTTGGGGATTGGGTGGTTTGGTCTTGTGGTTGTGGTGATAAAGGTGGTGTTGCTATAGGTTGTTCTGGAATAATATTCTGCTCCCCCTGTGGTTGTGCAATGACCTCAAAGTTGACATTTCCTCCCTCCAAATTTCCAGCATCATCATTATTATCTCCTTCATCATCTGAACTGTCATCATCTCCATCATTCTCACCATCACCTCCAGCTACATCTTCAGCCTCAGATAATACCACATGGCAGCTCTTCATACACCTGCTTTTGATCAAATCTGCTAGTGCTAGCCTGATTTTCTATTCTCTTAAATGTATCCGAATATTGCAGGACTTGTGTGATTCCTGTAGTTGGTAAGTTCTCAAACTCTTGATTGAAAATTATTTTTAGGAACCCAGGATACACCAAAAACTTCTGCTTGGTTGGCTTCTCCAAGTTTTGCACTAATCCTTCCAATATCATTTGTGAAAAGTTTAAAGGATAGTCAAATAATACTGCAAGTGTGGCGTTTGCCAAGTCTCTGCTCATGAGGGTCCATGACCCTTTCCTCAGGGCAAACCCCTGTATTATATGGTGGATTAAGAATCTGTAGATGGTCGGGAACATGCCCTTTTGGAATTGTCCATCTTTTGTATTCCCTTGATAACCCATGCACTTGACCAAAATCTTGTACAGTTGAGCTGTTGTAAGATAAATTGGGTTAGAATTGTTGTCATTCAACTGTAGACACCTTCGAATTACGGCCTCATCCACACGTATTTCTTGATTAGCAACAGTGGCTTCGATCCATCGGCCATTCACATCTTCCATCAATGTTGCAGAATTCCAAAAATCCAACGAATTATTCCGGTAAATTGTAGGACTTGCTGTCAGTGCAAATTGAATGTTTGATCTTTGCAACCAACGTATAATCGAGGCAACCTCCTCATTGTCTGGCGTGACCTGTAAGAGAGCGCACATATTGTGCTTTTTCTCAAAGAAATATCTCAGAACATTTTCGTCTGCCATATCTGAAAAACACAATCAAACATATTCAAAGTGAAATTAGCCCAAAGTTCATTACTTTCAGCAATTTCAAGTAATAAAATTGAAAAAGAAAGAGAGAAATATCATTAAGAACCTGTTCTTCGACAAATTTATAACCTACACACAAAACAGAGTGTTAGCAAAAATGCAAAATCAAAGCCCATAATCATCTAATCATGGTCGGAAAACAAGTTATTATTGCTTACCGAGTCGGAATTAGAGGGCTGGTTAAGTTAGGGTTTGGATTAAAGTGAATGCGGTAAGTCGGTTAGGTTTTCTTAGAGTAGTCAGTGGAAGTAGAGAGAGAGGGAAAATAATGTAGAAAAAACGTCTCTCGCTCCCTCTTATATACCTTTTGAAAGTGGGTTTTAAATGCTTTTTGTCGTTCAGTGAGTTATTATCTGTCAAACAGTAACCTTATCCATTTAACCCTTTTTACACATTTGAAAACATACAACTCCAAGTTAACAAATTTAGCAAACCTTGCTCAGAAATTGTCAGTGTAAGTTTTGCAAAGCCTCCTCGGTATAGTCCACTTACTTAAAGCTTACTCGGGTATAGGTTGGTACAAATTAGAACTAAATCACAAGAAAAATTAATCAAGTATTAGACATCAAGCATGCAACCTTGCTAGGAATCAACTAAGATGCTCATATAACATACGTATAATTTACCTACCTTGCTCGGATAATTCACTTAATCACTAACCTTACTCGGTGTTAGTACACAGTTTTACTTCTCGAGTCTTTGTATTTAACGTTAATGTATTTGTCGTTTAATTATGTAATAAATTATTAATGTATTAAGGTAGTTCGCTAAAGTTATAGTCTAGTTCGCTAAGGATGTTTAGCGAACTAGATCTAAGTTGATTTACCCTCTTGGTTCGTTAAGGATAAATCAAAGGTCGAAAAATCTGAAAAATTTTGGCAGAGTAACTTTGTGTGTAAGGAAGAAGAGTGAATAGTATAGGACGGTTCGTTGCACTCCGTCCTATATACACTGACAAGCACGATACCCAAGGTAACGAATTAGCTGATTCTCTTGAAATTTGAATTAACGAATCATTTGATTCGTTAACACGTGTCATGACGAAACAGACGCGATTCGTATCTAATTTGTTAGATTATGCTTAGCGAATTAAAGCCATTCGTTACAGAGTGCGGAAGCGAAGGAGGATAACGAACTAGAATTCGCCTAATTCGTTAGGCATAACTTAACGAATCACCCTTTTGTTATTTAATTTTATATTAATAAATAAATTAAATGAAGAATTTAATTATTATCCAATTAATTTAAGAGAATTACGGAGGACCTTTATCTCGATAATCAAATACTAAAAAAATATCGAGATCTCATATCTCGATCATCAAATAACTTTACTCGTTTCATGTTTTTGAAACATAATTTAAAGATTTAAATAAAATATTAAATGAAAATGAAAAAATATTTTTGGTATTTTGTAAAATCTAAAGAATGTATTTACATGAAAAATATCCGAACCAAGAAATGGACAATCTTTTTGTGTTTTTCTATAATTATCAAAAGCAGTATATATATATATATATATATATTGTGTATTTTTGTATTTTTGTTGAGTTTGAGAAGAGAATCATATTGACCATGATGCCCTTCCATCACAGTTTTATATTTCAGCGATATTATGACTGACGTTAAGTTGGTCGTTGATATTGTTGTCCACTTAAATCTTATAACAAGACTTCAAGCATTTTTGTGATATGATTAATGGTTCAATTAGCGCACAGAACATCAGAAACTATCATCCCCTAATATCGGTTCAAGCTTAATTTGATTTTTGCCAGATCACCCCAACTTGACTTAAACCGTTAGATTGTTGATCAAAAGTTTTGAATACCAATTGAGAGTTTCATAATTTTTAAGCAATGCATCAAGTTTCCTTTACTGTGAGTGAGTATGCACGAGTCCATCTGTCGGCTTACATACATTGTATCCCCTGGGGTCCGTTTCTTATTGGTATTGAGACGCGCGCAAGGGAGGAACAATTGTATGACTAACAACTGATAAAGTCAGTAATTTGGATTGTACGAAGTACAGCAGTGATCAAGTGTAATGACTTTGGGATTGCTCTAAAATCGAGTAAAATATTCATTCTTATGAATACCCAGATGATTAAGCCGCATAAAGACTCACAGTGTCCAGAATCCTAATGCTTATTATCTGCTTTATTATATTTTGGGTGACCAACAACTATAAGGCTTGAGTATGACTAGTTATTACATTTCTGCCATCCTCACCGAGACTTTTGCTAGAGACTAACACCTCTTTCAATTTGGCTTTTCTTTATGTTTATATCACTTACTTTACTCTAACAACTTGTTTAAAGACCTATCAATGCACCAATGATTAAGCGCTCAGTCTTTTAAGCTTATTTCTTTCTGGATTTGGGGTCAAATAATCAATGTGCTATCATTTTCTCTTTATGCTTCAAAAACTCATAATTTTGAGAAGCATAAACAAATTTAATCGCCCCAGTTAATTTAAGTTCATAAATTAATGGATATCCTGTCCATCTACGAGCAGATAACAGGACCAAAACATGCAAGCATGCTCCACAAACTTAAATAACTGACATAATTTTCAGCTAGAAAATGAAGTAGAAAGCCTAACGAACACCCCAAATATTTTCCATTGTCAGGTAAATGGCTATCCCGAATATTCCAAGAAATTATCAAGACCAAACGTATACAAGTATATGTCCTTCAAAAAGAAGCAAATTACATAATTTTCAGCGAACATAAGCAAAACTCTTTTTGGTTTTTCTCTTTACATACTCAAAACACAATCTTTTTGTCTTTTAGAATTTTTTTGTACAAACTGAAAACACAATCTTTTTGTCTTTTTGGATTTTTCTGTACAAACTGAGAACACAATCTTTTTGGGTTTTAAAATTTTAATGTTTTTGGGTTTTATTTATACAAACAAAATGCACAATATTTTTGTATTTTCTAAGTTTTCACCCCCTAAAACCTAAAATCAAAATAAATTTTAAAATAAAATTAACAGAAAAGAGAGATAATCATCCTTGTTTCATGATATCAGCGAGAGTTTTCAATCCATTTAAACCAAGCAAAAATTGAATACGAGTTTTATCAAAGGCTTTGGTAAATAGATCAGCTTTCTGAAAATCAGTATGTACTTTCTCAAGGTCAATTAATTTCTTTTCATAACAGTCCTGTATGAAATGGTATGGAATTTCGATATGTTTTGTTTTAGAATGTTGTACGGGATTTTTGGTGTTACTAATAGCAGCAGAATTATCAATTAAGATCGGAGTAGTAAGAAACTTAAAACCGTAGTCGCGAAGATGTTGTTGTGGAGACCGTTGTCTACAACATACTCAGCTTCGGCGGTTGAAGTGGAGACCGTTGTTTGCTTCTTACACTGCCAAGAAACAAGCCGGCTTCCAAAGAATTGACATCCCGCTGTGGTAGACTTGAAATTAATCTTGCATCCTCCATATTCTGAGTCAGAATAAGCGGTAAGATCAAAGGTATCGTCTTTAGGGTACCATAACCTGATGTCTGGATTGCCCCTCAAATATTGAAGAATACGCTTTACCGCTGCCAGGTGAGTCACTCGGGGACTAGCTTGGTACCTAGCACATAAACAAACAACAAACATTATATCGGGTCGAGAAGCAGCAATCTACATTAAAGAACCAATCATAGCTCGATAGATTGTAGGATCGACAGTATCCTCCAATTCATCCGGTGATAAATTGTGACCCACGAGAAGAGGAGTAGAAGGGATTTTTCCGGCAGTAATCTTGAATCGGCTCAAGATGTCGTTCACATATTTTGTCTGATGAATGAAGATTCCTTTCGCAGACTGATGAACCTGCAACCTTAAAAAGAAATTCATCTCGCCCATAGAACTCATCTCGAACTTGGTTTGCATTGACTTCTCGAATTCCTTACACAACGTGTCGTTTGTTGACCCAAAGATTACGTCATCTACATAAATCTGGACGAGGAAAAAGATCATCACCAATATTTTTATAAAACAAACTGCAGCCAACAGTTCCTCGTTTGAAACCATTATCCGTCGGATGGTCAGCGAGCGTGCCATACCAAGCTCTCGGGGCTTGATGTAGACCATATAATGCCTTGTTTAAACGGTTAACACGGTCAGGATAATCAGGGTCTTCAAAACCTGGAGGCTGTAAAACAAACACTTCCTCATGAAGTTCACCATTTAGAAAAGCACCCTTGACATCCATTTGATAAACCTTGATATTCTTATAAGCAACATACGCCATAAAGATTCTAATCGACTCTAATCTTGCAACTAGAGCATATACTTCAGTGTAATCAATACCCTCTTGCTAATGAAAACCTTGCACCACTAAACGTGCTTTGTTCCTCACAATCAGCCCACGATCGTCTTTCTTACACTTATATACCCACTTAGTCGGAATCGCCTTCTTGACTCTAGCAGGTTTGTCGATAAGATCCCAAACACCCAAACGTGCAAATTGCTGTAATTCTTCTTGCATGGCTTCTACCCAAGAAGAATCTTGAAGTGCCATACGAGGAGTCGTTGGCTCAACTTGGGATAGAAAACAAGTGAATTTAGAAAGATTTACAATCGCAGACGAGTGTAAGTCAGCATAAGCACATAATACATTATTCTCACTTGATGAAGCAACTTGATGTCGTGTTTGAACTCCTACGTTAAGTTTTCCAATAATGTTTTCTTTCGGGTGATAATTATGAATCCTAAGAGTGGGATTCTCAGGAACATAAACAATTTCAAATAAACTAGTGTAGTGTTCACCCAGGTCGTGAGATGAAACATCACTATCAAGTTCGATAACTTGATCAACAACTAGAGTGTCATCAGACGAAGTAGATGCATTGTCAAAGAGAACTGGAAACTCATCATCAGGTTCCTCTTTTGGAGCGTCGATTGGAACTACAACATCATTAGAACTTGCAAATCTTGGAATTACCAACTGTTCCTCAAAATAAGCACGAACTAAGTCTTCATCTGGTTGATCAGTTGTTGGAGTAAACGAATTGAATAAGCCATCATAGTCAAACATCCAGTCGGGACCTTTCCCTTGAGAAGGAGTAGTGTACTTTTGACAGTCCACATGATACTATTCTTCAACACAACCAGACGTAAAGTTAAATACTCGTTTCTTAGGAGAAGCATAACCCAAGAAATACCCTTAAATGGATTTTTCATCGAATTTTCCTACATCGTACTAAAAATTAGGTTTATGATTATTCAACAGCTCATAACTTGTTTTCTTGAGTCTCTAAACAGTTAGAACTCGATTGAGGGTATAACAAGCAGTTTTCACCGCCTCATTCCAAAAATGAATAGGAAGCTTTGAATCAGCAAGCATAGTTCTAGCAGCTTCAATCAACGTTCTATTCTTTCGTTCAGCAACACCGTTTGTTGTGGTACATATGGAGCACTGTATTCTCGATGAATTCCCTTTTGTAAACAAAAGAAATCCAATACAGTATTTTTAAATTCAGTACCGTTGTCACTTCGAATTCTCCTCACTTTCTGTTTGTATAGTGATTCAATCTTAGTGATTAAATTTTGAACAAGAACCGGTGTTTGATCTTTTGAACTCATAAATAAGACCCATGAGTATCGTGAATAATCATCAGTAACTACCAGGAAATACCAATCTCCAGAAATACTCGCACGATTCATTGGACCGAAAAGATCCATATGAAGTCGCTCAAGAGGAGTATCAATGGAATTCAATAACTTTGAAGGATGTGATTTTTCTTCTGTTTGCCCTTTTTGCAAGAAACACGTTGATCGGATAACTTAAAATTCTTCAAAGACACACCTTCAACTAGGTCATTTGCTATGAGATAGTTCATCTTACGAACATGAATATGACCCATTCTACGATGCCATAGAATAGAATCTTCCTCAGTTGCTTTTGAGACAAAACATGTTTCGATCGATGTTGATACTTTAGAACTCATATTCAAGACATAAATATCATTTGATCGAGGTGATCGCATGACAACCATGTCCTCAGGAATCACATACCCCGGTTTTAAAATCAGACACTCTTTATATGTAAATATTGTAGTGTATTGTTTGTCACATATTTGCGACACACTCATTAAATTATGGTCCACTTTATCACAATAATTAACTTTCTCAAAATCAATATGCCCATTCGAAACATCACCTTCCTGTGTAATCATACCCCCAGAATTCCCAGCAAACGCCACATAACCCCTTTGAATATTTCTCACATTTGTTAAGAGGTCGAGATTCCCAGTAATACGACGAGAACATCCACTATCCATGATCCAGTTTTCACCAGAAATGGTCTTGGATGTACCCTACACACAAACGAAACTAATTAGTTCAAAAAGGCAGCCTAGGCCTTAGTCTTGGGCACCTTTTGATTTTCTTGAGAAAAGTTAAACTTAGTAGAATTCAATTGTTGTTCGGCAACTTGAGAATAAGTTACAGGTTTCTTTGACTTTCGTCTTAGATACGCAGCTTGAACTACATTTGAATTTACATTTTTGCATAACGGTTCAGTTGGAATAAACTTTGGTTTAACAGAACCATGAGTTTCATTCATATGAACAACTTTTCGAGGATTCACGTTAGAGAACATAATATGAGTATCATCATTATATGACACTGGTCGTTTCAGAATCTCCTTTATCAAAGGAACTAGTTTAGAATGGTCCTTGACAAAAGGATGAAGATTCTGATAGCTCTTTTGGCCACAATTTCTCACTACATGACCTTGTTGACCGCAAAGAAAACAACTTCGCATGTTAACATGATGATGTTGAGAATTAGTCGGAACATGTGACCCAAAAGATGGATGATGACTCACATTTTTGGTCATGCTCTTATCAAAATCATCAGATAACTCAGATTTCTTCTTCAAGTAAAATTCTAAGTTAGAACAATTTGAAAAACTTTTCAAAGTATCTGTTCCATTTGACTTTACAAATTGAACTTTCTTAGTCTATTTTAAAACTTGCTTTACTTTAGTCAATGGATCAGATGAAGCTGTTGTTTTTGCTTGAGCATACCGACGTTCAAGATCTTGAATCTTGGAAGTTTCATTTGAAATACACTCTCAATAAGTTCTGGTTTAATGATACTTATTGGAATGTCTTTCTCAGTGAACATCGTATCTATCCCCTTTAATTTAAATACTCTACTAGTAGATGGCTTGGAAACAGTTGGATTTATAAAACGTAACAAATCCTCATCAGAAATTTTGGATTTTCTTGTTTCTTGGCCCTTACTGGTTTGATATTAACATGAGTATCTTGTTTCACCTTGGTTGTGTGCAAACCATACACAGCCTCCTCAAATTCATGAGGTTCACAAAGTATGTAATTAGAACTTGGAATGTTCTTGTTCTTGTGTATGATTTCAGGTTCGTACACATCCTCAATGATAACTTTGTCAACATTTTCAACAGAGACTTTGTTGCTTAGAGCATGAGGTTTCTGAATCGAAGGTTGGGTTTTAACAGTTTCAGGTTTAACTGGTTTTGCTTTTTCAGGAATCACAGATTCTTTAACAATCACATCTTCTTCTTTTCTAGCAAAAGGATTTGGTTTGTAATCATTTTGAAAAGGTGGTGGAATCTCAACAAAACCTATTCCTTTCTTTGAATCTTTTTGCTTACCAGATACTTCAATTATTTCATTTAGCAAAAAGGAAGAGTTTCTTAATTTACCCAATTTGTTCTTTAAATCAAGAACCTCATTTTCAAGCTCGGTTATCTTTGATCTATGTTTCAAAATTTCTTGAAATTTTTGATCATGATAGTCATTTTTATCGATAATTCAGCCTTAAGATCATGATTACTTATAGTTAATGCCTCAATTTTCTCTCTTGAATTCATTTGAGAGGTCCATGATTGCCTATAAGTATCTTTTAATGAGACAATCTCTTTTAGCAAATTATCATTTTGAAGTTTCAAGGCATCTATCCTAGACTTATTGGTCTTACAATCAACACATGATAATTTAGAAGTAGAATTACTAACCTCATTTTGCTTAGCCATACAAGAAGATGTGGTTGAATCACTAATCTTTGCCATACAAGCGAAAGTAGTTGGAAGCTTTTCACTTGAATCATCATATTCAGACTCGGTATCAGCATCAGAATCAGAAGATAATTCACTTCCACTTGAATCTTAAAAATACTCAGGAAATCCAAACAGTGCCAAATTTGCTTTATTGTTACCACATAATAGCCTTTGTGACCAGTCATCTCCATCTACATTGGATAACATTGCTTGAGATCCAGAAGACGAAGGTTTACCTATAGAAGACTTTCCTGCATCATTACCACTCTTTCCCGATGAGTTTTGATCTTGCTTTCTGGGACCAGTATACTCCTTTTTAGGCTTATCACATTCTTTGGCAAAGTGGCCAAACTCTTGACAATTGTAGCACTTGACCTTTAATTTATCAAACCCCAATTTCTTGTTCAAAGATGGAAGATCTTTACCCGTTCTCTGCATATACTTTTTAACTTCTCTGACTATCATAGCCATGTTCCACTTTATGTCCATCAGTTCTAAATCATCAGGATCGATCTGATCATAATCTTCATCAGTCAGATCACTTGTAGCAATCTTACTACTAACCAAATTCTCATATGAAGTCATGAAAGCGGACAACAATGCAAAGTTTTGTTCGGCCTCTCTCATGCTTACATTTGTTTGATATGAGAATTGATTTGTTGGTGATGAAGATCCAGAACCTCCCGATGAACCAGAAGCACCAGAGAATCCAGTATTCCCAGCTGTGTAGAAACATGCTCGTGGATCACTATACATGGTTGTTGCATTCTCACTTGCAGTTTATGTAAGGAATGCAGTGATAGGAGAAATGGTTGAACTTAATGGCATACTTCCACCATAAAAGGCAGGATCTTGACTATCTTTTGAAGACTTTTTACATTTAAGATCGTATTCTCGTGCTTCGATCTTTTGCATAAATTCTGATGCGGTCAAATCTTCATTGTTAAAGTAATTATTCTCCTTCAAAACCATCAAGAACGTAGAGTAGGAACTCGGTAGTGCACTTTTAATGGTATCAATTTTATCAATCTCTGAAGTTTCCAATCTCATCTTATCCATCTCAGCTACAAATGATTAAACCTTGTTGTCATCTATTCAACAGTTTCACCTTTAAGCAGGTTAAAGTTTCTAAATTGAAACTTGAGCATAACATTTTTCCTTTCAGCGGTTTTTCCCATACTTCTCATACGGATATGTTGAAATAAAGAAGCACAAATCTTTATACTCCCTACTTGGTGAAAGATATTTTCAGGTAAAGCCATAGTAAGAGTAGAATAAGCTTTTGTCTCAATTTCTAACGCTTTCTTCTCTTCAACAGAGTATTGTGAGATAGCTTTAGGTGTAAAACCGATAGTCTCATCTCTAATCATTGGAACAGTGTAAACCTCATCCAAACAGTACGAACAATCAGGATGAACTGATCCTAGATGAGCACGGAAACGAGGTTCCCATTTAGAAAAATCGCTAAATTTCTTCAAACGGGGACATTTTGTATGTGAATCAATCTCAGTGTCCAGTTGTAACATTTGTTGCATCAACATGTTTTGAGAAGCTAATGCATACATACCAGCCATTTTTGAAAAAATTTCAAACATTGAGGATTAAAATTAAAATTAGTTAACGAACTGTAAACAGAGTAACGAACTGAGAACAGTTGCAAACGAACCACACCTTAACGAAGTTAAGATTAATATTAACGAATCGGATGGTCAACAAATCAGATAGTCAACGAATCAGATGATCAACGAATCAGATGGTCAACGAATCAGATGGTCAACGAATTAGATGGTCAACGAATCACTAAGAGAAGGCTTGGCGAATTGGAGGATGTATCAGCTACAGTTGATAACGAATCAACAATAGCGAATCAGGTTGTTACAACGGTTGTAACAAACTCTGACAACGAATGCCACGTGGCAAAAGTTGTTATAATACAATTTCCAAGGTAGACGCGTGTCACACGAATCAGTTGACACGAATCAGATGGTGAAGCGAACTGATTAACGAATCAAACAAAATTCATAACGAATTGGCTAAATATGTTAATGAATCAAAGTGAATGTGTTAACAAATTAAGTAGAACACTTAACGAATCAAATATGTATTCAAGTCTTCAAATCTTCAAAGAAGATTTCCAGATTTCTGGAAATCAAGAACACAAAAACCAGAAACGAAAATTTGTAATACCACCTCAATTCTCAATCAAATTACACATCCAACCTATCAATTTACTCGTAAATCGATCACGAGTCTAATCGTATCAATCTCGTAACTCAATTCACCATAATCCATATCTAATCTAAACAAAAACGATCCCCTGTTCTCGGTCAAATCTAGATCCAACCAAAAACAATCCAAACACAATCCAAACTCCAATTCCAGTCAACCACAACACACCAATACCTTAACAAATTCAGATCCAGTCCAATCAATCCATAATTAATTCAATTCAGTCTCAAATTGATTCAATACCAAACCAAATAATAATTAATCAATTTTCAATCCAAATAACATCAATTAACCATCAAATCAAGCATAATTGAGCACCGAAAGATCTGATACCACTTGTTTGATCTAGGGTTAATCCTAACACGATACATAGATCTCAGATCTGATATACTATTAACCTTATACGGATCTAGCTCATGATTACGTATGATTCATATGTTATATGATGTATATATATATCTATATATTAGTTGTATGTATGTGTATTAATATTAGTATGAAGATAAAGCTTGAGAGAGAATTGGACTAGGGTTCGTTAATTAAACTCAAAACTTATATTAAACTGTGAACAGTGTTCACTATAAATAGAAGATGGACCTAGTTCGTTAACATCCCCTAACGAACTAGAGTCCGCTTCGTTACATACATTAAATGAAATACTCTTAACGAATTGGTTGACTTTATATTATAAAAAATTTTATTATTTTTTTATTTTTTTATTTTTTTATTTTTTTATTATTTTTTTTGTGTGTATTTTTGTATTTTTGTTGAGTTTGAGCAAAGAATCATATTGACCATGATGCCCTTCCATCACAGTTTTATATTTCAGCGATATTTTGACGGGCGTTAAGTTGGTCATTGATATTGTTGTCCACTTAAATCTTATAACAAGCCTTCAAGCATTTTTGTGATATGATTAATGGTTCAATTAGCACACAGAACATCAAAAACTATCAGCCCCTAATCTCGGTTCAAGCTTAATTTGATTTTTGCCAAATCACCCCAACTTGACTTAAATCGTTATAGTGTTGATCAAAAGTATTGAATACCAATTGAGAGTTTTATAACTTTTAAGCAATGCATCAAGTTTCCTTTATTGTGAGTGGGTATGCACGAGTCCATCTGTTGACTTACATACATTGTATCCCCTGGGGTCCGTTTCTTATTGGTATTGAGACGCGCGCAAGGGAGGAACAATTGTATGACTAAAAACGGATTTTGATCAAGTCAGTAATTTGGATTGTACAAAGTACAGCAGTGATCAAGTTTAATGACTTTGGGATTACATTAAAAGCGAGTAAAATATTCATGCTTATGAATACCCAAATGATTAAGCCGCATAAAGACTCACATTGTCCAGAATCATAACGCTTGTTATTTGCTTTATTATATTTTGGGTGATCAACAACTATAAGGCTTGAGTATGACTGGTTATTACATTTCTGCCATCCTCACCGAGACTTTTTCTAGAGACTAACTCCTCTTTCAATTTGGCTTTTCTTTATGTTTATATCACTTACTTTATTCTAACAACTTGTTTAAAGACCTATCAATGCACCAATGATTAAGCGCTCAGTCTTTTAAGCTTATTTCTTTCTGGATTTGGGGTCAAATAATCAATGTGCTATCATTTTCTCTTTTTGCTTCAAAAACTCAAAATTTTGAGAAGCATAAACAAATTTAATCGCCCCAGTTAATTTAAGTTCATAAATTAATGGATATCCTGTCCATCTACGAGCAGATAACAGGACCAAAACATGCAAGCATGCTCCTAAACTTAAATAATTGACATAATTTTCAGCTAGAAAATAAAGTAGAAAGCTTAACGAACACCCCAAATACTTTCCATTGTCAGGTAAATGGCTATCCCGAATATTCACAAGAAATTATCAGGACCAAACATATACAAGTATATGTCCTTCAAAAAGAAGCAAATGACATAATTTTCAGCGAACGTAAGCAAAAATCTTTTTGGTTTTTCTCTTTACATACTCAAAACACAATCTTTTTGCCTTTTCGGATTTTTCTGTACAAACTGAAAACACAATCTTTTTGGGTTTTAAAATTTTTAATGTTTTTGGGTTTTATTTATACAAACAAAACACACAATATTTTTGTATTTTCTAAGTTTTGAGTATACCATTGTGTTTATAAGGTATTGATGATCACTTCTTTGTGATTTTCGTCAAAAATTACATAGCTTTGATATGGTAATTATGTGATTTTGATATAAGGGTTTTTACGATTTTTGAAACCCTGCATTATCGGATTAATACTCTGTTAACATATTTTAGTTTGATATCATTGTGATCGGAGTGGATTTCCAAGATCCTTGGTGACCTTTAATCAGAGTTTGATTATTGATTGCCGGGTTTATGAATTGATTGTTGTTTCGGGTGTTTATGTTCTGTTTACACCCTTAATAACCTGACTTATTTCATGATTTTGAACTTCAAATCGAAACCATTTGCTTCGCATTGTGTTTTCGAGATCTTTGCGACTGTCGATTCGGTTATTCAACGATGATTATGGAATAATCGATACTGGAATCGTTCTGTTGACTTTCAGTGTTCTTGATTAATTTTGACTTTGACTAGGAGAGTCAAATATTAAGTCAAATTTTGACCATTCGTTAACTTTAGCGAATTGGAACTTCTCCGAGTCCAATTAGTTATGTATTACACACGAATAGAATAGCGAATCATTTCTTTAACGAATCAGCTGTGTATTCATCAATTCTTAACGAACTAGGGATTAGTTCGTTATTTTTAGTTAATTTGCTACTTCTTCTTCGTTAAAAATTTACTTGATAGCATATCAGTTGATTCGATAACGAATCAAACTGTGTTTTTAACGAATGACATTTCCAAATTAATTATTTAATTAATGAAAATCAGTATTGTAAATTAATAAAATATTCCAAGGGTCTAAACGCGTCGATACATCGATTGTACACACGGGATACAGAATTTTAATTACATATAGTTAATTGGTAGATCAATAAGTGCTTAAAGTATATAAACCTTGTGTGATTTCTAAACTTTCACATTACTTATATTCGTCTGTATTTATTCAGTATAATGGCTGATCAAATGGATCAAGACCCACCTGCTGCTCCACAAGAACAGCAACAACAACAAGAGCAAGCTGAAGTACCTTTGCTACTATATGATAAGAAACACAACATATGTGCTTATGTTGATTCAAAAGTTGCTGGCGAAGCTCTTTTTGGGACTATGTTAGCATTCTTACGTCGTTCGGTGATACACTATGCTATAACTGCTCGACCCACTATTTATCTGAGCATCATTCGGCAGTTCTGGAATACTGCTGAGTTCGTTGACGTAGAGAATCACATTCGAGCCACAATCAATCAAACTCCTATAACAGTGGTTGTTGAGGTGATTCGACGTGTGCTTCATTTTGGGGACAATGATGATAACCCAAGTGAGTTCGACAAGGAATTAATCAAGGGTTTGTTTAGACGTGTATGTTATGGAGGAGATATTGAATATTCTATGTTTAACAAGAATGGAATGTGCCCACCCTACAAGTATCTTCTACACGTATTGATTCATTGTTTGGGTGGTCGTCGAGGTGGATTTGATGAATGCCGAATCAGTTTGCAATCGGCTTTTGTGCCACTTGTTCTCAACAAACCGTTCAACTTCTCAGAGATGATCTTCTATCATCTGAAAGAGCAATGTCAACAAACGGCCCAAAAGAAAAAGTTCTTAATGCATCCAAGATTCTTGCAGCTGATTATTCACGACTTGATACCCAACTTGGTTATTGATCGAACACTGGTGAATGAATTCTCTCCTTATAACACATGAAGGCCGATACTGTGCGTTCAATGACGATCTATCGTAAGGAGAGGCCAGAGGACAAATGTATGATTGGTCATATTATTGATCCTGATTATGTATGTCCTCCCGAGGATCGTTGGATCCATGATGACTTGGATTCCGAGCGTGAGGGAGGAGAAGGTGGGAACGATGAAGGTGATGATGGTGATGATGGTGGAGATGGTGGAAATGGTGGTGCTGGTGATGCAGCTCTTCGAGAACAACAAGCTGCAGTCGAAGCTGCGTTAGCTGCTACAATTGCAGCTCAACGAGAACGTAAACGGAATGTTAAAGAGCCGGCATCTGAAAGCTCAGCAAAGAGACGTGTATCAGCTGGGGCTGGAGTATCAAACGGAATGTTAAAGAGCCGGCATCTGAAAGCTCAGCAAAGAGACGTGTATCAGCAAACGGACACAAACCGGGCTACCATTTTAAAATCAAGCAAATCTGGTGGCTCCAAAAAAAGGGGGAGCGGTCAAATCACGACACATAAGATTTTTGGGTTTTCGTTTACATATATTTTAGATTGCATCTTGGGGCTTATGCAAAACGAAAGTAATGAAAATTTTACAAGATTATCTAATAATCTGCAGCTGCTGCTAATACTAATTGGTTGTGTGGTCAACTACATGGAAATAGCATACAAGAAAATCATGGGAAATTTGGGCATAGTAGGAAAATAATTATAAAATAGGAAGACACCACTCTTCAAAAATAAAGTATACATGAATCTTAGTTTGGTTGGATCTGTATATATGAGCAAATTAAGTTATGACAATCATTGTCTTTAGTGTATCATGTATATCTTGGTTTGGATCTGTATCGTTAATGTGATGAGTAAATATTAAACTCTAAATTCAGTTTAGCAAAGCCACATGCTGGTGGGGGTTGCTAAAGTTTGCAGGCTAGGGTTTTTCAGTTTAGTTGCAAACTCTACAATTTTGGGTTATATGAAACTCTTCGGCGTTTTAGGGATCTAGAACAACTTTTGACGGGCCATATTTTTGGTAAGATGGATGTTCTAGAAAGGTCAAATTGTTAAGACTTTTGATATTTTTGTCAAAATTGGCATTTTTGTAATTTTGACTTTTTGGTCAAAAAGTGATTAGATGGGTTAACAAGAATTCCAAATATCCCTTTGTAAAATATTTTGGCAAGGGTTCATTGGAATCTTTTACTCAAATTATATTAGCTACACTCTTATCTTTAGTAAATTTGTAATCATTTAGAATGTAAATATAGCATTTTGATAAAACTCGGTTTTTTGGTAAATTTGACTTTTTGGTCAAAAGTGACCAAAAAGTTATTAGATGGGTCACAACGGTCAGCAATTTCAAATACTCATTTGTCAAATATATTGTCAATGGTTCATTGGAGTCAGTCGTTTTTTACTCAAGCTAAATTAGCTAAACTTTTATCTTTGGCAAATTTGTTATTGTTTAAAATGTAAATATAGAGTATCATGTCCATGTGACATTAAACTACCTGGCCACTTGATGGGTATTAATAAAAGCTTGAAAGTTAAGAAAATAAAGCATCTAACATAATTAACTTTTGAAATTACTATAGAAATAACAAAGCTAACATAAATACTATATAATATATCATGAGCGAATTTCTAAACTAACAGAAAACAAATATCAAATTGTAAATCGTCGCCCCCGCCGCATCGCGCGGGTTTCTACTAGTATACACACACACACACTAGCTTTTAGCCCGCGTGTCACGCGGGTTTATTTAGGTTTTTGTTTTTAATCATTTTGCAATTATATTTTTCTAATAATTGTTATATTTTTATATCAAGTTTTGTTTTGATTTAGTACGTATATATTTGTTTGTTAAACATTAATTTAAGTTGTTTTAAGGAACTCATTCGTATATACTTATTATTTTGATCAATTTACGTTTATGTTTGTTCATTATGTTCGTTTATATTCATTTTTGGATAATACACTAATTAATGTTTTATATTTGTTCGTTTGTGTTCATTTATGTCTGTTTACCTTTGTTCAGTTATGTTCGTTTAGATTTTAAATGAAAGAACATAAACAGACACGATGTTTCAAATGTGTGGTTTTTACAACATTTGTGTTGTTTTTGTTTAGATTTAATGCATACATATTAGTTTGTTCACTACACGGATTTTATGCTTGTAAAGTGGATGAACTGCACTCGGGTTCAAGTTTTATAGGTGTTCGGTTATTTAGGCTTGTACACGAGCCGAAGTAACACGTAAAAACAACACTGTGATTAAAAATTATCTTAATTTATGTAAAAATAAGTGGGCATGCTTGCGGGTTTCAGCCTACTATTTTGGATAACTTCTATTGCCGTTAATTATGATTTATGTACGTAAAATATGGGACCTAGTAAACAAAAATATTTGACACCTCATATTTCCTAGTCATCACATATTTTATGCTTTAATTATAGCCATGATTTCCCATTCTAGTGTTTTGCCTTGAAAGTATAGGCATAATTTTCCGTTCTAATGTTTTGCCTACTTGTCAAGTGATTCCTTCTCTATAAAACATTACATGTATAAAATAAATGGGTGGTGTTAATTGTAAAAAAGAAAACAAAAGACAAAAGAGAAGCATATACGCAACATAATTACTGCAGTAATGCTTCCTTGAATGACACTAACTTCTTGTGTAGCAAGGTAGTCCATCAACACCTATTTTACCTGTGAGTGAACTCGCGTCCGTAAAAATAAAAAAAATATATTAACATTTAAGCATGAACAAAGTTGGGATATGTTTAAACAAAACTTTTAACTAAATAGTTCATCCCCACAAAAAAACAATTCACTTTTCAACTACAGAAAGATGGCATTTACAATATGCTAGTGTAAGTTATGCCATAGTTACCAGATATGCTTCAGGAGGTGTGGTTTCCGTATTGGATAGGAGTGTGCCGAAACACAATTCGCTAGTGTACTGAATGCTCATGATATCGTGTACCGATTGCGATGGTACGTCGATCCAGTTTGGAAATTTAATCGATCAATGCGATAATGAAATCGTGTTTTTGGTGATGTAAAATTCAGAAATTGGATCGATTTTTTAGCGTTCCTATCGATTAGGATAATGGAATTATTCAGTTAAATAAATATTGTATAAGTTGGAATTATTTAATTAGAAAATAAATATTATAAATGATGAAATTATTTAATTATGGATTATATGTATAATATTATAAGTTTATAATATGTTATGGAATTATGGATGATCTCTTTTGGATAATATGTTATGCAAATTTAGTTTTTGATATAGAATTTGATTATCTGTTATGGAATTAATGTTTTGGTAATTATGTATTTTGGTAATTTTTATTTTAAATTGGGTTTACTAAACCGGATTCTACGGCACACCTTACTTGTTCATACTGAAATGAACTTACACCCCTCCGCACCAAATAAGTCACCTTGAGCGAATTGCATACTCGATTCCATTTCCGTAACGAAGCGAATCACGATTTAGGTAACTATGAGTTGCGCAAACAAATATCCAAAAGTTTGTGAAGTTCTTATTAAGCTCAGTCCACAACATTTTATTTCTACAAAATAGTTCATATAAAAATATATTAACTATTATTTTTATTAAAATGAAAAAAACATGTTGCGGGCTTACCTGAACCGAAAAATTTTATTTACTAAAGAAAACTATAACTTAAAACATATTAGATCGGCTTCCTCCGGTGAATCTCCTTTCACAAAAAAATGATGCATCTTTTCTTGCATCGCTCCGTATTCTCTGGCATTTGTCATCTCTTTTGAAGAAGTTGCTTTATGGGACACCAAATTATCTCATAAAACTTATGAATAAATTGAGCAAATCAACCAAACATCACATAAGCTAAAAGCCAAAGGAAATGAAAAGCCAGAAGAAGCTACCAAAGGATGATCAATAAATACCTTGGAGAAAGTTCGTTTGATGGAAATTGGGACAATACTCGCATAATTCGGATCTTCAACCTTCATCAATAATAACAAATTATATTAATATACTTATAAGTTGACTGTTAATAGATGTAAACTTGTATAAATGCCACATCAAACTCCTTGGAATGAGTATAAACTCGAGCACCGGCAAGATTCAATGCCACCTTTAAACATGTGACTGAACCATTAAACCTTTTGTTTATCCAGCAAACTTCAATAGATGATGTAAAAAGTAATAACAAAGATTAAAACCAAGATCCAAGAGATGCACTAAAATGTAGTTTTTATAGTTTTTAAAACATGAAAAAATTACAAATTTTGTCCTTTTGAATTACATAGATTATGGAACAGGTCCTTTATCAGAAATAGTTTCACTCTTTATCCTTATATGGATGTTTGCTATGATTTTTGTCCTTTAAACTAACACCCGTTAACTTATCCCGTTAAACAGCCCCATGTGCATAAAAAGTGATGGGCGTAATCGTCTTTTCCCCTGCCCCTTCTACATATAATATTAAAACTACTTTCTCTCTCTCTCAAATTTTCTCACTTTCATATTCTCTCACTTTCATACAAAACCAAAACAACCATCACCAACTAAACAACCATCCTTGGTCACCTGTTCCAGTTCAAGATCACCGCCACCATCGTTCTCCCAACCAATTCAAGGCCACCACCACCACAACCAGCCATCATCGACGGAAACCCTCTCTCGCCACACTTTTCCCCTCAACAAACACTCACTTGTTCCGGTTCAAGATCACCGCCACCATCGTTCTCCCAACCAATTCAAGGCCACCACCACCACAACCAGCCATCGTCGACGGAAACCCTCTCTCGCCACACTTTTCCCCTCAACAAACACCCGCTACCACACAACCTCAATCAACTAACACTATCAAATCACCATCACCAAAGATCTCAAAACCCATCACTACACCATCGATCGGCAACCCAAATTAAGAGGCAAATTAACCAGATCCGCCATGTTTGGTTGTTACATAATGCAACACTGGTGGTGGTTAGCAGGTCCGGTTGAGCCAAGAGCCACTCGCGGTGACGGAGACGGTGGTGATTTAGGGCCCGCCGTTATTTCGGCGTCGTCACCATGCTCTCTCATCCATATTTTTCTATTTCTCCTTCCATAACATCACCAGTCAAGGCAGCCGCCGCCACCACTGCGGCCTTAACTCCACCCAAGAACGAGGCATCTTTGTTCTAGAGCTATCGCTGATTAGGTCCGAAAAATGAGTCGGAAGCTCCAACCCCAAAACCCTACCAACCATTTTCCGACTGTATTGTCAAAACCCACAAGCAAAGATTGAACTCAGATCCGACTGCACCTTAATTTGGGGCTATCGATTTGAAGGAAATCGAACTCAAATATCTCTTTGGATCAAAACCAAGGCATCAACGGAGACTGGGTTTTGTTTAGGTCGTTGGTGGTCTCCATGGTGTTCGTCTGAGACGACGGCGGTGGCGATGGCCGTTCGTATGAGACGGTTGTGGTAGGGTTTGGTGTTGGTGATATCTTTGGAGAAGATGAAAGTGAGAAAATTTGGGAGAGAGAGAGAAAGTAGTTTTAATATTATATATAAAAGGGGCAGGGGAAAAGACGATTATGGCCATCACTTTTTATGCACATGGGGCTATTTAATGGAATAAGTTAAGGGGTGTTAGTTTAAAGGACAAAAATCATGGCAAACGTCCATATAAAAGATAAAGAGTGATATTTCTTTTTGATAAATGACCCATTCCATAATCTATGTAGTTCAAAAGGACAAAATTTGTAATTTTTTGTTAAAACATAAATAAATAAATAATGCAAATTCGTATGATAATAAATTAATATAATATTATATAATAAAAAAGTTTAATAGATACAATCATAGATTACATAATTTCTAAATTCTACGATATTGAAACCCTTTTTATTCATTAATAATACATGTTCACATAGTTTGGTGTCTCATCATGTTGAGCATGCGATGGTTGTAGATTTGAGATACCAAACCGATTCCCACCCAAGATGCCACATCAACAATAGACACTAACTGAACATGCGTAGAAAATTGCTATCGTACGCCATTGACATCACAACAGGGTATGGCTGAACATTTAAAAAAGTATATATTTATTATAGAGTTAAACAAATATTAATATAGAAAATGCAGAAAAAGAAGCAATGTGATTGAAAAAAGAACTAACCACTGCAAAAAATGTGACGATCTTGAGCTACATGGTTGGGGGCTTCAAATCAAATAAAAGCACCCTTGTTTCCATCTGCATCACCCAAAAATCGAAAAAAAAGACCTACACCACGCTTGCTCAGTCCTCTAACCGAATTAGGTTGAGGATCACTCCATAATATCTCACACATCAACCTTGAAACAAAAGCAATTAACAAAAAAAAATTTTATTACCAAACAAAAAACACAAAGTAGACAAAATACCTTCCACTATGGGCTTGCAAACCCGATCAATTGATCTAATGTGAGCGAGCTTTACTTCATCAGTGATAGAAAGTTCACCATGAACAATAAATATCTTCTCATTTATAACATGAGCCAACGGTAAATAATATAAAACTTCTGTAAATAGCTCCACAAATTTATCACTCAATTTAGAACGCACCTCACTCTCAAACCTATAAGTCTTGTTCGTGCTTTTACTCTCATGATTACCACGCGAAGGATGTATAGCTAGAACAAATCAAGAAAATAAACCAAGATAATTAAATAGGCAAAATTGTAAACACCTAAAGAGTAAAGACATAAAATGATGTAGCGGACATACACTTGAATGCAAACAATGTTTGCAGCACCTCCAACAAAGTCACCATTAGACAAATTGAGATTTTCTTCTGAAGGAAGACCATTGAGCTCAAAGATATTTAAAAGATCATTAAACTGCGTACATACAAAGTCGATTAATAGGAAACAATACAATAAAGTTTTAATCTTGACCGTGCACATCACCACAAAAGGTGTGCTTTCCATATGGAACGTTTATGTCAACCAGAGATGGCAAGTCCATACATTTAACAGAATAGTGAAATATGGGAAATTTACATATATTATTCAATACCAACAAAAGATAGAAGCCAGTACCAGTAAAAGTAAACATAATCCTCACCATCCAACTGTAATGTACAACATTTAGACACTAATACAATATGTAGACTCTGTCTAATGAAACACAATACACTTTATAACTTTATTAAGAAACACAACTGCCCAAAATTCAAAGTTAATGTTAAAATACCCAATGAAAACACAATGCATATGGAAAAACCAAACTTGCAAGCAAAAACAAAAATTAGTGAGGTAAAACTCCAATGAGAAACTTACTAACACCAACCCTAAAAGTCAAACTAAAACTGAAGATAAAGAAAACAAAGATACCTTATGCAAATATTTTCTTTACTCCATGACTAACTAATTTGATTCTAAATAATCAAAATCCTTTTAAACGTAATTACTTAAACTTGACTATCGAATTAATAGTTTTGCAAATAAAATCAGTGTAACGAACATACAAACACCCCAAGGATCGAAAGTTAATCCCTAACTAAATTATTATAATAACTGAATAACAAATTAATGAATATCAATTCACGTATATGTGGGTTCCGATGCGGAAGTGATTGCCGAAGACGAATATGAGACCGACGAAAGAAGAGTGGCGGGGATTGCTTGTCAGAGAATCACATGAAGTATCATAGAAATTACCTCCGCTAGTAGAATATCAAACATGAGACCATCGATTGCTTGATACAGATGAGTGGAAAATTTCGTTTGTATCTTCAATTAAAATCGATTGTAACATTCGTCTCAATAATCGCCTTAGATAGCTGCTATTCGTGTTGGAAAATGATATAATGCAGAGATTAAAGGCCTTTGACCTTAGATCAGATGAGAGGATCTTGTGTTGATTGATGAAATAAAACCTAGAAAAATACTTCTTAACCCTAATAGGGTTTTCATATGAAACTGCAGGGACGAGAATTAAACAACAATCAATAGTGATTGGAATAGAAAGGAGGCATGGATATAGAGTTGCGATAGGTTGTGTTACGGTTTCGCGATTGAAGGAAGACGAGATGAGGCAAACAATTATGATATAACCCGTTTTGAAATATTCAGATTCATAAACCCATGGATACCCACGAAAGCTAAGGATTGAACCTGAAGTCTCTATTCAGAAATCAAGGAATTTGGTGGCTCTAGAGGGGGTAGGAAGCGACACGTAGGATTTTATGATAGGTAATTATATAGATAGTTAGATATATATATATATATATATATATATATACACACACTAGCTTTTAGCCCGCGTGACTTAAGTTTTTGTTTTTAATCATTTTGCAATTCTGTCTTCACGGTTCACCGAATGTTCGGTTCTTTTAATGAATAGAAAAACATCTATCTATCTATTTTAAAAACTATAAAACTTAAAAGTTATATGTGTTAAACGAACTTAAACAAAAGAACAAAATTTTAATCAAACGAACTAAAAATTTAGTTAATGTTTGCTCGTTTATTAAATAAACATAAACGAACTTTCCGCTGAAAGGTTCACCAAACATTCTATTCTTTTTCCGGCCATTAGTTCAAAATCTGAATAACAAAACAATTTCTAAAAACTCATCGTGTTCGTTCATTTATTTAAATGAACAAAATAATTTGTTCGTTCGTTTATCAAATTAATATTGATAGTATTGGTAATTTCAGTTGAAACAGTTTAGGTCCGGATACTATGATGCTATCAATAAAGGTTTGATCACGACCCGAACTTTTAAAGTGGAGGCTGAGATAATATCTGGAGTTAACTATTAATCTGAATGTTATCTGGACTGGTATAGCCTCCTGACATTCAAACAACTTATGAAAAAAACCTAATGAATTCCTTACATAAGCATATAATCAAAATGTTTAAGCCAAAAACACCAATAAATTAGATACCGAATAATCATACCTTAAGTAGTAAGCCAACACGTGATTCGATTCTTCAACTGTACTAAATTAACTGGGTAGTAGTCAAGTAAACGGCGAATGATGAAAGGAATTCAAGAACACGAATGAAAAGAAAAGTAGGCACCCAGAAAAAAAACATAGCTTAAAGACTAAGCCGACATTCGAATCAACTCTTTAGCCCATATTCGATTGTTCTCAAAGCATCTGCAACTATGACCATTAATATTTGCTGAGGATCAACTACCACTACAAAAAATCTAAGATTGAAACAACCCAAATCCAAATACCATCAAAAACTTGATTGTAACTTAAAAGTATACAAATAATTAAAATTATGCAAAATACTCACAAAAGCAAGCTGAAACCTGCTTCAAGGTGCAACATCTAAATAAGTGTGAATGTGATATTAACACCAGCTACAAGGATATTCTTACATGAACCTATCACCTTCTTGATTTCTAAAAATATCTTGAAATGATTTATGTATCAAAAATAAAGATTAACACCAAATAAATATATCAAATGCCATTACATGTACTGAAATACAATAAGTTCTCCGGTGTTATAAACCCACAAGCACTGTTAAAACAAACCTCCTCGTCATCAGAACATAAATAATCAATGCCAAATCTTAAAAAACAAAACAAAACATGAAAATTTTACTGAAACTCAATAGACGGATCTTTTCCTTAACTTTCCACATTGCCCTCAATGATCAACAATAAATAGTCGACCCGACCGACCCGTTTTACAAGGCTTATCAAATCATACCACTAAGCAATGTCTAATTTGTTTTGCAGCCCCATTAAACAATCCTCCTGTTATGTTTAAAGCAAGAAAAAACAACTTACTTTATGTTTAATTTTACAGAGTAAATGTCAAATGTGTGCATTTGATATTATTTTATCTAGAAGTTGACCTGTGTAGGAGTCAAATCAAATGAGTGGCGAGAATCATCTTCTCAACTCTGAGCATAAACACACGAAAGGCCTCTACCAAGCCATGCAGCTGAACCTGCTACAACCTCGGCTGTAATTAAAGAAAATCTATATTTCATGTACAATCAAAAGATGCATTATGTACAACCGAAGAAGCATTACGACATAAAAAGTTTTACACTGTTATTGTAATAATTTAGCTTTGCAGTCGTATTTAACAAGTTGATAATTTAAAAAATTCAGAAAAAACAAATAAATGAGATTTTACAGGAATTTTGGTGGGAAAACGGGCATATTTTTGTTTTTGTTTTATGTTTAACGGGTCAAATGGGATATACTAAATGATTTAATCAAAAAGAAAACGGGTCAACCGATTAATTGCTTTAAACATAAAAGTTTTAGACTGTTATTGTAATAATATAGCTTTGCAATCGTATTTAATAAGTTGATTATTTATAATATTCAAAAAAGCAAATAAAAAGTGTTTGTTGGTTGACCCGACCCAACCCATTTGACCTGCATGAGAAAATTTTAGCTTTTGATGTTTTATTGAGACCAAGTCAAATCTTAATTTTTCTTTTTATTTGTAGCTTTGATTTTTAACTCATTTTTGTGTCATGGGATCGTATGGCATAGCATGTATTTAGATTTCAAAGTTTGACTTTGACCCATGTTGACTTTAATGAACAACAAATGTATTTATATTTCGAAGTTTGACTTATGTAGACTTCACTTATGTAGACTTTAATGAATAACTGGCTGCAATCTACCTCACAAAAAAAAGGGTTAATAACTCTTACAAAATGTAACTTCAAATTGTAAATATGTCTTTAACAAACATGTCCAGGGTCTGAGACGTTTGAATGAAGGTGATCATCTTCAAATTTCTTGTCTTCAAGGTTATATGAGCTATACTATAAACAAACTACAAATCAAGCAAATGCATCAATTAATAACCTTTAATTCCCGTTGTAATATAATATATTTATCTCAAACAATCATACCTTCCTAATTTTTTTTATTAATCCATTTAAGCAAACGCTCAGCGGTTCTTCCATCATCAATAGGGCGAACGTCACTTTTTTCATCTTTTCCATCCCATCCACCACCATCGAACTTAGAAGGTGGACCCAATATAGTGCCTGGTAGAAACTAACAGAGAACTGATCGCAGAGCTTAGTATTTACCTGTGCTGCCAAACAAGATTAAAAGATGAATTGGTTGCTAACCCACAAAACAATAAGAATGTCATTCAATTCGCACAATCTACTCGTGTCATAAATATAGTCCCCACTGGCTCCATTAAAAAGCCTAGCAACCTTTTCATACTGAGGCTGCAAAAATAAAGCTAAAACGATAAGCGGCTCAATAAATACATGTTGCCCTTGTGAATGAAAAATACAGGTACCTTATAATTTCTGCACGCTAGACACCTGCAAAGTGTAATAATAACTAAAATTAGAGTTATACATATGGACATTTGAGAACCCAAAATGAGTTGTATTGTATCCACATATCCAAAAAATAGGAGCTTTTAGCCATATAAAGTAAGATGCATTTCCATTTAAGGTGTAGACAGCCTACAGATCTCTACAACTGTATGGTCCTTCATCATTGTTCTTCAATCCCATACACATGCAATCAAGTTACGGGTGTCCATAAAGCCATAAAAATCCATCCGTAACCAAAATAAAAATTGACGGTTTGGTTTAATGTTTTTGTAGAAATCGAACTTACGGTTCGGTTTTGGTTTTGCATGTAATAGAAACCGAAAAAACCAAACCGAATGTACACATTTTTTTTATTCTGAAGTAATTTATAAGAATTTAATAAAACTGTAACTCCCCAAATTTTTAATAGTCAATTAGTTACTAATTAACAAAATGATTTACACCCAATACTTTCAGGCTCAACTGACAACCAGAAAACCTGAACAGTTTTAAAAAGCTCAAAAACCAAAGTTTCAGTTTTTGGTTCGGTTTAACCTAAAACCGATCCAAACAGAAACACTTTGTTGGTAATCAATGAACAAATCACACAATACACAATTGAATAAGAACAAGATGATATACACAAACTGATTCTTGAATTAAAATATTGAACATTCGATTAAAGATACTGAAAAATACGTTCCATCAATTGTTTGACATCATTCCCTATTTATAGACCAAGTAATTACATATTAACCCTACTAATTACAATAATTACAATAAGGCCCCTATACTTAATATAAATATTAATAAGTTTAGTTTATATACTAATACTCCCCTTTAAACTAAACTTAGTGTAAGTGAGGTCTTCGTTTCTTCAAGATCCGGTTGCCATCACAGTAGCGTTGGTTTGTCATCTTCATCGCAGATCAAGTTTGCCTCCTGCCTTCTTTTCCAATATGGACATTCATGCCTGAAATGTCCACGTTTATTACACTTGAAACATTTTATGTGATCCTTGTCCAGTTGGGCTTGATTTCCTTGTTTATTCTTCCAAGTTTTCCCATACTTGCCTTGACCACGTTCTTTGTTTCCTTGCTTTGAACTTTCATGACCGCAGTGTTCACACTTTTGTTCCTTTACTTTCTCTTTTCCTTCTTCTTTAGTGAACAGAAGTCTGTCATGCATATCTACCTCCTTGTTTTTCTTCTTGGTGCGTTCCTCGAAATCCTTTAACCTTCCAACGGCTTCTTATAATGACATTGCACCAAGATCCACAAACTGCTCGATTGCAGCAACAATCTGTATGAATTTTTCTGGCACAGAACTGAGTAGCTTTCGGACCAATTTCTTGTCATTCATGGTATGCCCAAGATTGCTCGCTTGTGATGCAATCTCACTTATTTTCCCGGCATACACATCAAGCGACTCGTCAACACCCATTTTTAGAGACTAAAAATCTGACTCGAGTGTTTCTAAACGCGCTTCTTTAACTCTGTCAACTCCAACATGTCGAACCTTTAATGCGTCCCAAATTTCTTTGGCCGAAGTAAAATTAGCAATTTGCAATACCATGTTTTCTGGAATCGCTTGGAATAGTAATGCAATTGCAGTATTATCTTTTTTCTCATCAACTTCGTTGCCCTCTTTTGGTTCGATGGCTTCCCAAATTCCATGGACGTTAAAGATCGATATGATCTTTTTAGCCCAAATGGTGTAATTTGTGTAGTTTAACACAGGGCATTGAAAACTCATTGATGTCCCTCATTCCTTTGAAGTCACAACTTCTTTATCCTTGGACTCGACCATTTTACGAGTTTTCTTTTTCCCAATCTTGATAAATTGAATATTACAAATTTAGAAAAAAATTGTTGTCAACTTTAATCTAAACAGTTTCGGGTTATAAACAAACCAACCGTCAATCCCAGAAATAGTGAACGGGTTGTTTGAAACCAACTATTTCAACAACGGTACTTGGGTTTCTGATCACAATGTAAATCAAAACCAAACCGTTTTCTACCAAGAATAGTACCCGGGTTTAACAAGGCAAGCCAAAACCAACTGTTTGTCTCAACCAACAACAATACACAGGTTTATCCGTTGCCTAAGCCGATTATTCAAAACACTAAAAACAACCGTTTTTTTTTCAAACCGAGAATAGTACACGGGTTTAACAAGGCAAGCCAAAACCAACTGTTTGTCTTAACCAAAAACAGTACACGGGTTTATCCGTTGCCTAAGCCGACTATTCAAAACACAAACGGTATACTGGTTTATTGGGTAACAAAGTGAAAAAAAACCAACCGTTAAATAATCACGAACCGAACTCATTTTTAACCAAACACACAATACTTTTTGTAGGGCCCGAATTGTCCCAAATAGAGTTGTTTCTAAACAATCCCACAAAATCTCTTGATTCTGTAACCGGATTAAACAACCAATACAATATGATTGTGTACTTGAATTTATATCCAATAAGTATAAAACCTTCAAGAATCACAAACTGGTCAAAAACCAGATTGATTCCTGATTACAAAAACGAATTCTGATTCAAACAATCAATTGACTAATTGTCAATTAGATTGCTTACTCTTCGTGTTTTCTGGATAACGATTACTTTATGATAGATAGTTACAGGGCCTATCAAATCAATTTCTTTTGGAAAACAATAACCCAATTGATCAAATTCTTAATCAATTTCAAATAGGCTCTTGTTTGATCGATCAGTTTCTAGAACAAACACCAGTTTGATCGCACCCTCCTTTTGTTTCCCTTGATCGATTCAATTAATCACAGAGATTCCCAATTGATCGATTAAAACCTGGGACGTTCATAAATAGAATACCCAAATCGATTAAAACCCTTGGCTCTGATGCCACTGTTGGTAATCAACGAACAAATCGGACAATACACAATTGAATAAGAACAAGATGATATACACAAATTGATTCTTGAATTAAAATATTGAACATTCGATTAAAGATACTGAAAAATACGTTCCATCAATTGTCTGACATCATTCCCTATTTATAGACCAAGTAATTACATATTAACCCTACTAATTACAATAATTACAATAAGACCCCTATACTTAATATAAATATTAATAAGTTTAGTTTATATACTGATACACTTTTCAAAAATTCAAAAACTTCAAAACCAGAGTTTCGGTTTTAACCAAAAACCTATCCAAACCGAACTGAACAGTTTTCAAAAACTCCTAAACCAAAGTTTAGGTATATGGTTTGGCTTTAGCCTAAAACGGATCCAAACCAAACTTAACATTTTTAAAAAGAATTAAAAACTCAAAAACCAAAGTTTCGGTATTAGCCTAAAACCAACCAACATGCCTGGCCAGTCACCAGCCTACTTTAATATCTAAGTTTCATGTACCTACAACTTGCAAGTTACACATACTGCACTCTGCACATATCCTAAAACGATATCCGCTTAAAGACAGTTTAGACCAAAATTTATAAAACCATGAACATAAGTTGAATTTCAAACCTTTAGTCATGAATTTTTATCAATATTATAAAATTTCAAGTATTCACAATAAACTTTTATTTTCATTTCAAACCAAGTGAACTTAGAGCCACCATTAGCGATGGTTCGTAAACCAAGTAAATGATTGGTTGGTTCCCATTCAAGCTAATGGGCCCTGAGGTTAACTTCCATGATTCCTTCATGTTGACACATTTAGTTTTTATATTTACTTCATATTGTTTTCTTGTATAATTTACAACAATATACTGACCTTTCTTAAAAGTATGCAATTAAGATCGATATATTGCTATTTCTCCGGATGTGGCATTGTGATACAGATTTCCTTTGGATACCTATAATTTATATAAAATAAATATCAAATCAGAAATTAGTAATTACAAAGCAAACAGATAACTAAAAAAAGTTTCATTGTTCCATCTATTGAGCTAGTGTATGACTTGTCTAAACTTTCACCTGTTAAACTCATGGTCTCTATGCAGTCTCAATAACATAGAATGATGAGTCGGTCCGCCGATAAAACCGAAAAGACGAAAGAACATGCCCTCCAAGCGATGCAAAACTACGATCGGTCTCAAAATTCAATCGGCTTCCGGGTCCGTGGACATGGGAATCAGAGAGGCTGTGGACGAGGAAGAACATTAGATCGCAGTCAAGTCCCACAATGCTACGTTTGCAAAAAGTATGGCCACATTTCGAAGGACTGTTGGTACAACACCGAAACTCAAGCAAATGTGATTGAAACCACCGAAAACGAAGAAGAGGGAGAAGAACAACGCCTGTTCATGGCCGGCATCACCACTGATAACCAACCATCGGATCTGGTACACAAGAACAACCTCTGGTTTATTTACTCCGGCTATTCAAATCATATATCAGGTTATCGATCCAGTTTCACCATTCTGGATAAAACATTCAAGATTGATGTCCAACTGGGTAATAAGAAGAAGCTTGCTATAGAAGGTAAAGGAACGGTTCGTGTGAATGCTGGTACACATGGGTCATGATTGCTCGATGATGTATACTATGCCCCAACACTCGAGTACAAACTCTTGAGTGCCGGGCAACTTATGAGGAAGGGTTATTCACTGCTATTCGAACATGTTAAATGCATCATCAAGATCAATGGTGTAGAAGTAATGAAGATTCATGTCCTTGCCAACAACATGTTCCTTCTTGATACATCCTCCCTTGAGGTAAAAACAGTTGATGCTGATTCCACAACTCCGTAAAAACTGTTGATGCTGATTCCACCTCTCAGTTATGGCACAAGAGGTTTTCTCACTTAAACTTTGATAGCATGAGGTTGGTGCATGAAAAAGAAATGGTTCGGGGTCTTCCCAGAATCTGACGATCAGAAAATTGTGAGGGGTCTTTACTTGGTAAGCAAAGTTCACTCTTGGAGAGCTAAGTCGAGACTTGAGCTTGTCCATGCAGACCTATGCGGTCCCATGCAAATGCCAAGTCTTGGGCGAAGCTTGTACTATTTTATGCTGATCGATGATCTGAACCGGATGTCGTGGGTGTATTTTCTTACTACCAAATCAGAAGCTCTTGGTAAGTTCAAGGCGTTTAAGACCCTGGTTGAAAACCAATGTAATGATTCATAACGACATTACGAACTGACAGAGGGGGGGGGGGGAGTTTTGCTCTAAAGAATTTGTTTTGTTTTGTGAATAACAGGGCATTAGAAGAGAACTGACCACTCCATACACACCTCATCTCAATGGTTTGGTGAGCGAAAGAATCGAACTGTTATGGGTATGGCTCGGAGTATTGATGTGTGCCCAAACATTGACAGAGCTATTATGTTTCTGGAGGCCCAAGATCGCGCTACAAACGGTGGCCCACAAAAACGGGCATAACTTGGCCTACGAAGCTCCGTTTCAGGACTATTACTAGCCAAATCGAAGCTTGAGACGAGGAGCACATTGTGGCAAACCGCCTTGCCCCTGTCCGAAGCCCAAAAACACATTCTAAATAAAGTTTTGGGCCTTTTTATGTTTTTTCAGCAGTTTTTATGTTTTTATTTTTGGGTTTGTGTTTGGCCCATGGCCTTTTTGGGCCCAATCCGTATTAGAACATCTATTTATATTCAGTATGTGTAATGTGAAAGATCAGACTTGAATTTTGATAATAAAGATTTTTCACTTCATTTTCCTTTGACCTTTGGGTGGGATATGGGGGTTTTGGAAGTTCATCACGGGTATTCACTGAATCAACGTTATTTGATCTTCGTTTTCGTTTTACCACTGCATCAAGTATTCTCAAAGAGAAGGAGATGCCCAACTATCTTTGGGCCGAGGCAGTTGCTATGGCAGTTTACATTCTCAACCGATCTCCAACCCGGGCTGTCGATGGCAAGACACAGCTACAGGCATGGAGTGGTAATATTCCAGATGTTTCCAAACTTCTTGTCTTTGGAATCATTGCACACAAACATGTGTATGCTCATGGGAGAAGGAAACTGGATGATAGATCTCAAAAAATGGTGATAATCGGGTATTCATCAAAAAAGTCCTTTAAGTTATAGACTTTTGAATCCCATCACCAAAAAGTTGAAGCTAGCAGAGATGTTACAATTCTGGAAGATGCATCATGGAATTGGAAAGAAGTTAACAGGCAAGAAAGCCGATGTGATATGTCATTTGAAGACCCATTTGAAGAAGTGTTGTCTCCATCACATGAAACAAGTGGGACCATGATATCAAGTGAACAAGCTACCTTTGACCTAGGTTCTCCTAGTTCTGGCTCAAAGGATAATTCTCAGCCTAGCATGCAAGTTTTGTCTCTTTCCACCAACTCTTCTGCCATGTCCCATCAAGCCTCATCTAGTTAAAGTACCCATACCCCTTTAAATATTAGACCACTCTCAGATTTATATACCACCACCAAAGCACTTGAACCAGAAAAATACATGCATTTACAATTTGCATTAAATGTTAGTGACCCCGTGTGTTTTGAAGATGTTGCGTACAAACAAGAGTGGCAAGTGGCTATGGCCGAAGAGATTGCTGCCATTGAGATTGCTGCAAGTGGCTCTGGAACTAGTTTCTCTCCCGATAAGTAAGAACGTTGTGGCCCTTAAGTGGGTCTTTAAAACTAAACTTGGTGTTGATGGACATGTTGTTAGACACAAGGCATATTAGTGGCCAAGGGCTACTCATAGAAGAAAGGCATTGAGTTCGAAGAAACCTTTGCTCCAGTGGCAAGGTTTGATATTTTTATTTAATATCGATTTACATAATGTACACATATGTAAATTATCATTTATCTTAATTGTACGAATGTGTATAAAGAATAACTTGTAAAAAATTTAAAAAATATGTATCATACATATATGTATAATTTTGCTAAACCGATATATCTTTTTTTAATTTTTAAATTTTTTTATGTAACCAAGATGAAAAATAAAATTTTTTTTTTTTTTACTTTTTTTATTTTCATGTTTTTTTTGTTTTATAATTTTTTTACTATTTATAAAAACTTGATTTTTTGTGGTTCTCAATGTTCTCAATTTCACAATAGTTCTCACATGATCCTAATCCTATACACACCTACCCACCTACAAGCATTTAGCCTGCGTATTACGCGATTTTTGTTATGGTTTTGTTTTCAATATCTTTCTTATTTGTTTTTGCTAATGATAGTTTGTATTTTTTTAACAAAATTTTGTTTTGTTTTAATACTTTAATTTAATGGGTTCATTTTATTTAATTTTAAAGATTGCTTAGATTTAATACATAGCATATTAGTCCTTTTTTTATTTAAATGCAAATATTTGTCCGTTCCTTATTTAGGTTGATTAGAATTTTATTATTTGTACGAAATGGTTATTTAGTGAATCTGGTACCGTACAAGTAATGTCTCCATATCTTAAGAGCAAACACCACAGCTCCGAGTTCCAAGTCATGGGTCGTATAATTCTTCTCGTGTATCCGCAGTTGTCGAGAGGCATAGGCTATAACCTTCTCGAGTTGTATTAACTCGCAACCGAGACCTTGTATCGATGCGTCACAATGCACCTCAAAATTTTCCATTCCCTCGGGGAGGGCTAGGATAGGTGCGCTACAGAGTTTGGTTTTCAACAGTTGGAAGGTAGACTCCTGCGCGTCACCCCAATTGTACTTAGTACCCTTGTGTGTCACTGCGGTGAGGGGTTAAGCAAACTTTGAAAATCCCTCAATGAAACGTCAGTAGTAGCCAGCCAATCCTAGGAATTGTCGCACCTCTGTCGGAGTCTTAGGTGCTTCTTAGTTTTTGATGGCTTCTACCTTGCCTGGATCTACATGGATACCACTCTCATTGATCACATGTCCTAAAAGGTGAACCTCGCTAAGCCAAAATTCACATTTCGAAAGCTTTGCGTACAATTGTTCCTTCTTTAACAATTCTAGGATTAACCTCAGGTGTTCTTCATGGTCGGTCTTTTTCTTGGAGTAGACGCGGATATCATCTTTGAAAATGATAACAAACTTGTCGAGGTATGCCTTGCATACTCTGTTCATGAGGTCCGTGAATACGGCTGGTGCGTTTGTTAAGCCGAATGGCATAACTGAAAACTCATAGTGACCGTACCGAGTTCTAAATGCCTTCTTTGTAATGTCTTCTTCGCGCACACTCAATTGATGGTAACCAGATCTCAGATCGATCTTCGAGTAGTAACTCGATTCTGGAAGCTTATCGAAAAGATCATCAATTCAGGGTAGGGGATAACGGTTCTTGACCATCACCTTGTTCAGCTCTCGGTAGTCGATGCACATGCGGAAAGTCCCGTCCTTCTTTCGAACAAATAGAACAGGGGCTCCCCATGGTGATGAGATAGGTTGGATAAAACCTTTATCTAACAAGTCTTGTAATTGAGTGGACACCTCCTGGATCTCCGCTGGTGCAAGCCGATACGGGGCTCGTGCTATAGGTGCAGCACCGGGGGCTAAGTCGATTTGGAACTCAACTTGTCGAATGGGTGGGAGTCCTGGCAAATCTTCTGGGAAGACTTCAAGAAAATCTCGCACAATCGGTATATCTTCGATCCGCTTCTCTTCTGTGGGTTTCTCAACAATGTGAGCTAAAATCGCCGGATGACCATTTCGTAAATATTTCTGCGCCTTCATGAGGGTTATGATGTTGGTGGTCATGCCGCTCTTCTCGCCCTATATCTAGATGATTTCACCGGAAGGAGTAGTAATATGAACAGTCTTGTAATGGCATATAATCTCAGCACTATTCTCGGATAGCCAGTCCATACCGACAACAACATCGAAACTACCAAGTGTAAAGGGTATGAGGTCGATATCGAAAGTATGACCCGACAGTTTCAACTTACATCCCGCTAGTACATGAGTTGTTTCTAATGACTTACCGTCAGCTAATTCAACAGGAAATTTAGCATCTAACGAAGTTGGAGTTAAGCATAAGAGTTTACCAAAGGCTTACGACACAAAACTTCTATCAGCTCCAGTGTCAAACAGAACAGAAGCAAAACAGTCGCCACAGGGAACTTACCTGTAACCACGTTCGGATCGCTGCGGGCCTCGCCCGATCCAATGACGAAAGCTCTACCTTTACTACCGCTTTCGTTACTGTTATTGTCTCCATTGCTCTCATTCTACTTCAGTTTTGGACAATCCTTCCTAAAGTGATCCTCCTGACCACACTCAAAGCGCCCTTTCATTGCTGCAGGCTGTTTAGGAGCACCCTTACCCGCTAGGTCTCCCCTACAGTCCTTGGCCTGATGACCCAATTTACCGCATCGCAAACACTTGATACGGTCGCATGGGCTAACATGGTGATAGTTGCACTTGTTGCACTTTGGGTACTTTCCAGCATAGCCACTCGAACCCTGTCCACCACCGTTGTTGTTGTTGGAACCCTGGTTATTGAAGTTCCGAGTGAGTTCAGGTTTACGGTGTTGTTGTTGCGGAGGGTTCGATGATGCGGACCTGCTGTTGTCAAACTTCCTCTTTCCATTCCTAGAGTTGTTGTTGTCATTACCCGAGTTGTCAAGAGTCTTAGAGGTGGAACCTCTAGGTGGTAATGCACCCTGTGCCACTGCTTGATCCGTCAACTTGTGGGCTATTTGGATCGCTTGCTGAATAGTGGTCGGTTTGGAAGACGTCACCATACCCTGAATCTGGGGTACCAAACCATCGATTTACATCTCGATTCTCTTACTTGGCAGATCTACCATCCGCGGGCACATCACTACCAGTTCGTGAGAACGAGTGGTGTAGGCTTCAATTTCAGAAACCACCATCTTTAACGCCTAAAATTCCGACTCCAATTTCGAGATTTCCTCTCTAGGACAATACTCTTCTCGCATCATGTTCTTGAATTCCTCCCAATTCATAGCATTTGCCAATTCCAAACCAAGAATCTAAACATTAGAGTTCCACCAGGTGAGGGCGGAATCTTGTAGTGTTCCAGTAGCAAACTTGACCCTGCTGGCTAGTGGACAGTTACACATCTCAAAAGCTGATTCTACTAACTCGGCCCAACACTAAAAACCAATGGCTCCCTCGGTGCCGTCGAACGAATTGGGCTTACAGTCTAAGTAATTTTTGAAAGTACAGACTCCGGCTTGACTTTCGACTTGATTCTGAATATGAGCAGCCAAAGCTGCCGCCGCATGGTCATTCAGTAAGACTTGGAGTTCTACTGCAGTCATGTTAATGTTACCGCGACCACGTCCAGCATTTCTTCCAGACATCTAGGTGTTATCATCCTGAGATGTCATCGTCTGAGGGCACGTCCGAGTGTGCATCCTCCTCAGCCGGCTCTTCCACTGGGTCTTCTTCTGGTTCCTCCTCATTATCTTCTTCAAGATCCTCCTCCAGTTCTGCTGCGTTCGGAGGAATTTGCGCCTCTAGTGTGTCGCAACGAGCTAGAGCTACTGCTGCAAGGCCTCTTACATTCCAAACTTCTTCCTGCAAGTCTATCATCTCTGATTGCATTTTGGTCACTATCTTCATTTGCTGAACATGAGCATCCTGAACTTTCTTCATGGCTTCGGTCAGGTAGGAAATTCTCTTCCTAGCCTCTGCTCCATCCCCTATCAATCCAGTAACATTCGCTCTCATCGAGCGCATAATGTCAACTTCACGCTCTAAACGGGAAGTGAGAGCTGCGAAAGCACGCTCCATCGGGAGTGTTAGGGGTGGTAGTGTGTTGAAGGATGTAGGACAACCCGAAGGGGTAGTGGTGGAACTTGCTCACGGTAAACAATCCGCTCGATCAGACTCGGGTATCAGCTCCAGTCACTGTTGTCTTCGTACACGTCTCCAGATGGGCGATGCCTATTCAGTGCGGGGGCTACTAGTGTTGGGACTACTCGGGGTGGTGGTGAGTTGGGTAGCCACGGTTCCTTTCCAGGGCATGAGACATCGGGTCAGATGATGATGATGATGGCGTTGACATCCCTACAGGATAAGTCGTGTATCTATTACGCACATATGAGTGAATGAGGTAAAGAGATAAAGAAAGCGAATAACTAAATATATAATACATATTTATATATGCAGTGCGTAAAATTATAACTAATGGGTCGTTGCATTTATAGACTAGTATGAATGCATATCTAGTTCGCTATAACCAATGGATCTGATACCAATCTGTCACACCCTAAAATCCACTAACGGAGTTTTACCTTTAGAGGGTGTAAACTAACAGGATCAGAATCATTAGTTATAATCAAACACCATAAATAAAGTTTTCAAAACCACCAAGACATCAAGTCTTAAGTAAAATGCGGAAGCGAAAAGTGTAAAGCAAATAGTTGCGCTACACAGGGCGACTTAAAACACAAGTTATCAAGATAAAAATTTAAAAGAAATTTTAAAACAATGGTGTTCAGCGAATGCATGTCCTATGCCGCTCGCCCGCCTTGGCTACCTGATATAAACATACTAAAAGTGTCAACACAAAGGTTGGTGAGTTCACAGGTTTACATAAATTAAGCGTTGCGTTTTAGCGTTACCAGATAATGTTAAGTCAATTATATATCAATAGGCAGCTAACCTATCAAGCATGCATTACTAAGTGTTCGACACCGAAGCTGACTGTTTAACGATTTCCTTGCCACCATGACAACCACGACCATGGTAATGTGTTAGCCAAGATTACACCCACTCGACCTACAGTCGAGTTTAGAGTTGTGTGGGGTTTGTCAAACCCTGTAGTACTACTCATAGGTGACTCGCTATTATCTAAATATTAACCAGTTCGATGTTCAAAAGGACTTTAGTTGGTTTGTTGCCACTTAGCCTTACAAGTGATATATAATAAAGTAACAAAATCTACATTGTTGGAGTATGTTATCTCCCCCTAATAAAAGCGTTAAAAAGAGTAAAAGCGGCCGTGAAACTCATTGTTTGCGAAGATAACAAAAAGATCCGAGAAAAGTGTGCATCACAGAAAATCCTCACTAGTGATCTAAAATCAAAACGAGATTTTCTAAGTATTTGAACTACGAGTGAGTCCCTAGACTCGACACATAAAACTTATGCATGAGATGTGTTCTTGTTACTTTGTGAAACATGTGTGACTCGACAAACACGTTGGTGATTAGTTACATGTGTGAACAGGTATTAAGTGTTAAGTGTTACCATTGTACATTACTAGCAACTATCCCCCACAAGGGCACATAAGTCAAACACATAGCAAACATCGATCAACAATTCACTTTTCATGTTAATTCAAATAATTCAGCAGCTAATTTACCGAGACAGATTTTAACCCGGAAAGATTACTCTATTTATAAGATCATAAAATGTCAATAAAATCACCAAAAATCATCACAGAAGCACAGGTGAGTTAGGTTTCTAAAAATAATTTTATTCTATTTTTATCACATATGGTTTTCCCACAATGATCAAAACATCATAGTAAACACACAGCAGTCATTATCATGCGCAATAGAATGTTATTTGTTATTCCCGTTACATGGAAAATCAAATTAATGCAAAACCAATTGGTTCCGATTACTAAGTCAATTTATTAACTTCCATAAGTGGAACCAACCCATTTGGGCTTGTGGTTGATGAGATATACTAATTACAAAACAGCCTATCAGCAGACTTCCCGAATCAGACTTGCACAACAGATTTGTAAAATAATAAAAACTAACTTTTACTCGTCCAAAAATTACAAACTTAGACTCTTTAGAAACTAGACTTGACCTACTACATCATAGAATCAATAATCACTTCCAAATACAACATTAACATCGAGTTACAGTCGTTTCAACATGCAATATTAAGAATCTATCCAGCATTAGTTCTCACCAAAATTCAACAAACTAATAACCTATGAACTAGAAATCATGCGTACAACCCTAGCATATCAATAATCAACACATTTAACATTTAGGGTTTATGATTATCATGTTTAATCATGCAATTAGTTCAATAGAATAGGCTAGAGAGGGTGTTAATTACCTAGGTAGCACGTTGGAATCTTCAAACAAGCTTGAAAATATTTTGTGTGTGTGTGTTTCGGCTGTGAATGGTGAAGAGGGGAGAGGGGCAGCCGTCGACCCAGAGGGAGGGAGGGAGGGAGGGAGAAAAGGGTTAGGGTTTATCGTTTAGTTTGTTTATATAATTAATTATGTTACACTTCATCCCCTTAACCTTCTAGTTAACCAATTTCTAGCACAAATTAGTCTATATAATTCATAATAAACTTTATACACATAAACACCAAGTAACACATAAACTTAACACCCTAATTATCAAATACTTGTTCATGATATTTATTGTTTGTTCACCAAGGGTTTAATGATTGTCATGCGTCATTTAAACCTTAATTTAAATGTAATGAGATATGCGTTAACTGGAATGACACAGTTTGCGTCATCTTGAGTTTGAATTAATGGAGTTTGGATTAACGTAGTTAACCTGAAATTGACGTGTGTCACAAAAAACATAATATTTTTGGTTTTTCAAGATTTTAAAATGTTTTTGTATTTTCAAAATGTTTTGAAGACTTAAAAACAAGAAACATTAAAAACAAAAAACACAATGTTTTTGACTTTTTCAAAACTTTTTAATGTTTTTGGGTTTTAACTATACAAACAAAAAGCACAATATTTTTATATTTTCTATTTTTCACCCCCTAGAATCCAAAACCAAAATAAAATAAAATTTAAAAGAGAAATAGACCGAAAATAAAGATAATCATCCTTGTTTCAGAATATCAGCAAGGGATTTTAATCCATTTAAACCAAGCAGAAAATTAAAAATGCGTTTTGTAAATCGGTATGTAATCGACTTTGGTAAATAGATCGGATTTTTGAAAATCGCTTTGGTAAATAGATTGGCTTTTTGAAAATCGGTATGTACTTTCTCTAGTTCAATAAACTTCTTTTCAAAACAATCCCGTATGAAATGATATCGAATTTCGATATGTTTCGTTTTAGAGTGTTGTACGGGATTTTTTGTGATGCTAATGGCAGCAGAGTTATCAATTAAAATGGGAGTAGTAAGAAACTTCAAACCGTAGTCGCGCAGATGTTGTTGAATCCACAAAACCTGGGAACAACAACTAGAGGCTGCAACATATTCTGCTTCGGCGGTTGAAGTGGAGACCGTTGTCAGCTTCTTACACTGTCGGGAAACAAGTCGGCTTCCTAAGAATTGACACCCTGCTGTAGTCGATTTAAAGTTAATCTTGCACACTCCATAGTCTGAGTCAGAAAAGGCGGTAAGTTCAAAGTTATCATCCTTGGGGTACCATAACCCGATGTCTGGATTGCCCCTCAGATATTGAAGAATACGCTTGACCGCTGCCAGGTGAGTCACTTGGGGACTAGCTTCGTACTTAGCACATAAACAAATAGCAAACATTATATCAGGGAGAGAAGCAGTGAGATACACCAAAGAACCAATCATCGCTCGATAAAGGGTAGGATCGACGGTATCCTCCAATTCATCTAGTGATAAATTATGACCCACTAGGAGAGGAGTTGAAGGGATTTTTCCGGCAGTAATCTTGAATCAGCTCAAGACATCGTCCACGTACTTAGTCTGGTGAATTAAGATTCCATTCGCAGACTAGTGAACCTGCAACCCTAAAAAGAAGATCCCATACACCCAATCGTGCAAATTGTTGCAATTCCTCTTGCATTGCTTCTACCCAAGAAGGATCTTCAAGTTCCATAAGAGTCGTCATTAGCTCATCTTGGGATAGAAAGCAAGTTAATTTTGCAACATTTACAATTCCAGAAGAATGTAAATCTGCGTAGGCACACAATATATTATTCTCACTTGAAAAGGCAACTTGATGAAAAGTTCCCCAATGATGTTTTCCCTTGGATGATAATTATGAATCCTAAGAGTAGGATTCTTAGGAACAACAACATTTTCGAATAAGTTAGTGTAATGTTCTCCAAGCTCGTGATATGAATCATCACTTTCAACTGTAACAGGTTCGATAACTTGATCAACAACTTGATTATCATAAGAAGAAGTAGAAACATTATCAAATGAAGCTGGAGAATCATCACGTGGATCTTCAGTTGGAGCTACAGTTTGACCTTCAACATCATTAGAACTTGAAAACCTTGGAATTGCCAATTGATCTTCAAAATACGCACGAACCAGGTCTTCATCTGGTTGCTTAGTTGACGTAATAAACGAATTAAATAAACCATCATAATCAAGCATCCAGTCGGGACCTTTTGCTTGAGGAGGTGTGGTGTACCTTTGATAATTCACATGGTACCATTCTTCCACACAACCAGAGGTAATATTAAATAATCTTTTCTTCGGAGAAGCGTACCCCAAAAAATAACCCTTAATGGATTTTTCTTCAAATTTACCCACATATCTTTTCAACATCGTACAAGGACACCCAAATGGTTCCAAGTACTTTAAGTTAGGCTTTCGTTTGTTCAAAAGCTCATAACTCGTATTTTGGAGTCTCTTAACAGTTAGAACCCGATTAAGCGTATAACAAGCAGTATTCACAGCCTCGTTCCAGAATTGGACAAGAAGCTTAGAATCGGCTAGCATAGTTCTATCTGCTTCAATCAAAGTTCTGTTTTTCCTTTCAGCAACACCGTTCTGTTGTGGTACATAAGGGGCACTATATTCTCAATGAATTCCTTTTTGGATTCAAAATAAATCCAATACAGTGTTTTTAAATTTAGTATCATTATCACTTCGAATTCTCATAACTTTTTGCTTGTATAGTGATTCGATCTTAGTGATTAAATTTTGAACAAGAACATGTGTTTGATCTTTCAAACTCATAAATAAGAACCATGAGTATCTTGAATAATCATTGGCAACTGTTGAGTCAAAGATTTGACCAAAATGAAGTATATGGAAGATTGGAATCTTCTCAACCTCCTCAGAATTCGCTAAGTATGGATCCGGGCACACCTTAGACCTCCGAACAAGCTTTTACTTAGCCGGGTACGATATTTTGTCTATCGGGCAAGGTTATCTTCAAATAGTCTTCTTTAGTGGATATCCGAGCAGGGTTTGCAAATTAGTGCATTGCCGGGCAAGGTTCACTAGTTTATGTAAATCCGAGCAAGGTTCACTTTATCAAGCAAGTCTGTTCTTCATAGCCAAGTAAAGTTCACTCCCGAGTAAGCTTTAGGCTAACCAAGCTCATGAAGCCAAGTGATTGGAAGACCGGGCAAGGTATTCATTAATAATAGTGGTCCGAACAAGCTTGATGATTTAAAGGAATATCTTTAAGTAATATTGGGCAAGGTTCAACTCAAGCAAGGAACAGTACTGCCGAGTACACTTTGCTAATAAGTTATTTTATAGGAAGGAGTTGAGATGGACCATTGAAGAACAAGGTTGCTCGTAAGGCTTTGTCGGGCAAAGTCTGGCAAAGTCAAGAAGACTGAAGTCTACCCGGTGAGTATTTTACTTGGTAAAATACTCTTCAAGTAAAGTCTACCCGGAAACTGATTCCGAGCACACTTCAATGTTACCAAGTTGTGAAGGATGGCAGAGTACATAGCCTACTCGAAGAATGAAGTTTGATGCAAAGCCTACCCGGAAGACTTGTTTTACACTTAGAATATTTCTAATTATGTAATTTGAATATGTATTTACGTTTGGGGTTTCTAGAAGGAATGACAGCTGTCCTAGGGTGGCAGGCCTATAAATAGAATGTTTTAGGGCACGCCGCCCAAGGCAGAAAGACACATTAATTAAGAAAGAATATTGTGTGTGACGGCTGTCTTAGTATAGTATGGATAAACCTTCATTCAAGAAACCCTAAATCGATTATCCAATTTGTATGATTGATATTATATAAATGGAAATATTTTGAGTGAATCTTGTTCGTGTTGGTTACCTTTGAATACTGATTAAGCAACCATATGTGTTATTGATTCCGCCTTTAACATCTTTCTAAATATAGCAACCCGTCATTAACTCCCTTGTCGACACATTTATTTGTGTGAGTTATGACATGATTAAGTAAGATCCAGCTGAAATCGGGGACACGACAAGTGGTATCAGAGCTTGTTGCTGCTATTTTGGAAAGATTGTTTGCTGATTGAAGATTTGAAGAAGAATGACGTAAGCAGACCATTGTTACATTGAAAAGTGACGTCAGCAACTATGTTCTTCATTTTTCTTCCAGATCTACAATCATTTGGTGTTTTCTCTTCCTTATTTTGATTAAAGTTTTAATCTTTATATATAAATCTTGTTCTTATCGCATCAGACACCTCAGATCTGAAAAACGGTTTTCAGATCTGATTATTTTTGAACTCTGTTTTTAACAAAGAAACTACTTTTGATTTCCCAAAATGTCTGGTTACGAGGAACAAGAAGTGTCTACTAACAAGATTCCTAGATTGTATGGACAGGAAAATTTCACTAAATGGAAGGTGTTTTTTGAAGCAGCCGTTTGCTATAATGATGTTGATATGTGGAACTCCATCAAGAATGGTCCACAAGGGGAAGTTGAAGAAGGTGCAAATCCGGCAGCAACTGCTGCTGTGAGAGAAAGGATGAGAAAAGTAGATGACAAGGCTTTAGCTATATTGAAGCTAGGCCTGTCTTGGGAAATACTTACCAAGGTTGCACATCATCCCAATGCCAAGGCTATGTATGATGCAATACTTGAAATGTTTGAGGGAAATGTTGAGCTCAAAAACATCAAGAAGCAGAGATTGAAGCAGCAGCTGGAAAGATTTAAGTATAAAGAAGGAGAAAGGCTGCAGTCTATTCTGGAGAGGTTCTTATCAATTGTGAATGATCTCAGAACCACAGACTATGTCATGAATGACTTTGACCTTAATACCAAGCTGCTCAACTCTATGCCAAAGGAATGGTACACTGCCTGCAAATTCATCCTTCAGAAGCACAACTTCAATGACTTGAAATTGGATGATGTAGTGTGCTTTCTTCAAGCTGCAGAGATAGAGATGATAGAGATGAGATGGTTTAGGAGGAAAGACCCTGCTTCAATGTTTCAAATGCATTGATTGCACCTATGGGTAATTTGACTACCAAGAATCAACAGCAAATTCCTATCATTGAAGAACCTGTAGAACTTAATTCTGATACTCCAAAAGTATTTGTTGGTGGTAGCTCAAGTAATCATGGAAACTAGCAAAGATTCAATGTGCAGCTGATTGATGACACTGATTCTGCCTCTATGGCAAGTGGGAATGTTCCACACACAAATAGTGTAAATGGTCAAAACAGTGATACACAAGCCTTGCTTTCAATGTTTACTGAGTCATATAATGCATTTGTTGCAAAGAATTTAATTCACACAAGTGTAGTACAAGATGATCTTGAGCAGATAGATGCTGATGACTTGGAGGATGTGGATTTGAAGTGGCAAGCAGCTATGTTGGCTCTTAGAAGCAAAAGGTTATATAACAGGACTGGTAGGTCACTCCTATCAAGGCGAAATGAAAGAATTGGTTTTGACAAGTCAAAGGCCATTTGCTATAAATGTCAACAGCCTGGTCATTTTGCAAGAGAATGTAATATGCCAAGAAACTTCCAAGTGAACCAATTTCAGAACCAACCAAGAAATCAGCAGTCCCAAAATCAACAGCAGCCTCAATATCAGCAGAGACCCAACACCAACAACTTCAACAACAATCCCAACAACAACTATAATCCCAACTTTAACAACTTCCAACCTCAAATGAACAATCATGATCAAGGAGTGCCTCAAAATCAAGGTTTTCAGAGAAACAACAACCAAAACCTTTAAAATGTTCCAAACAACACTGTTCCAGCCAACCAAAACCAGATCAGAAAACAAGGAAATGTTGCTGTAACAACACAGCATGAAGGTAACTTTGATTGGAGCAATCATGAAGAAGATATTGAAGATGATATCAATAAGGCAAATGTGGCATTCATGGCCATAATTGAGAAAGAAACTGGATCATCATATCAGGTACATTCTGCTCCTACTATTGATTTAACTGAAGTTATCAATGAAATGAAAATGAAAGTAGGCAAGCTGGAAAGTGAGTGTTTTAAGAAACAAAGTATCATCAATGCATATGAGGCAAGTGAACTAGTGAGTGAAGAAAGAATGAAAAGTTTGGAAGAAGACTGTGTAAACAGTTACAGAGCTTAGAAAAGATTCACAACTGAAATAGATGGGTTGAAGAAAATGATTATAGAAGAGAAGGTGCTGAACACAAAACTGAAAACTGACAATGAATTCTTGAAGAACTTGGTCTCCACTGGAAATATTTGTGGAATTCTAAACCAAGTTAAGGAAGAAGACAAGTACAAAGCAGTACCACCACCTTTCAACAACTTTATGCCAAAAGTTGATAAAGAGAAAAGAAATGCATATCTACAACAATTCAAAGATGTCTTTCAAGACAAAGAAGAACTTGTGGATTTATACAAGAATGTTGAGGTGAGTGAAGAAGGAGAGTTTGTTGTGAAGAAAGAGTTGAAAGAAGAAAAGTCAATTGGAGTTCAAGTCTCTGAAGATGACCTTGAGTCAATTGATTTGAATCAAGATGACTTGAGTGATTTGAGTGATCAAATTACTAAGGAGGAAATTAAAGCTGCTGAAAGAGGAAGAAAATTCAAGAAGCCAGAATCCATTGACAAACTTCCAAAGTATCCACCTGTCACATCAAGAATGAAGAAACAGAATGAACAAACAAAGAGAGAACATGTGTCCTTTGACATATGTGAAAGGAAGATGATAAATTACAATGCTGTAAGGCCTCCAAGCCAAGAAGTATTGGAAAGGATAAAGCAGAACAACAAGAAAAGGGTGAAAGAAGATGTGAATGTTGAAAACTTTATCCTTGTTTATCCTATTTTCTCTACTCATGAAGTTCTTGATATTGGAGAAGTGGAAACTATGGAAGAATATGAGAAGAGACAATCAAGATATAGAGAAAATCAGGATGAAGAACCACTGAATATACAAAAAATTGTGTTTGTAAAGAGCAAGACTGAAAGACAAAACATCAAGATTGAGGAATTTGTTCCTTTCTCAATCAACTTTGATAGTCTAAAGAATAAGAAGACCATTGGAGTCAAAGAACCAAGCCCAAGTGAAAGATTCAAGAAAGAAAAGGAACATGAGAAATATAAAGGAAAGGTTTGGTGCAAGAAGTGTGATGAGTATGGTCATCATACAGACTCTTGTAATGAAAGACTCAAATTCAAGCCTTTTCATGTCCCAGATGAAACAAGGTATGGACAAGACTTTGTAGCCTACAAAATTAAGTATGAAAAATACTTGGGTATGGGAAAGGTTTGTGAAGAGGAAGTTCTGAAGAATGAGAGCCAAAAGCATTCAATGAAAGCCAAGAAACATGTGGATAAGTCTGTTAAAAGGAGTAAATCTCCTGTTAAACATGTGAAAAATATTAAAAAGGGCTCTCAACCCTTGAGAATAATCCCTAAAAAGGATACTCAATCTGTCAAATCTAATAGTTCTCAAGGATCATCAAGCAGTGAGAAGACAAGAAGAAAAGATACATATCTAAGAAAGAAACCAACAGAACTCACTGGTGATGAAAAGTTTCTGATGAAACATGGATTTGAACCTGAAGGATTCCTTTGGAAACCTAAGGCTGAAACTAAGGTTGAGACGGTAGCTGATGTAAGAGACTACTCTGAAAAGAAAGACTATGTGGTGAAGGAGTGTGACACTACATCAGAAGACTGTCCAAGCTCAACCTCCTTTGTTAAAACTCCAAGAGAGTGTGGTTATGAAACATACAATTCAGACAATATAGAACTCACTCATAAAGATCCTGAACCAACAACACTCACTTCCCAAGTTGTGTCTGAAACTGAATCTGATGAACTGCAAGTTGATAAGGCTTGCACTTCATCACTCAACTAATCAAAACTTTTTTCTTATGTGCAGGAACAGTCCACTCCTCTTAATGACATATGGTACATGGATAGTGGTTGTTCTAGGCACATGACTTGTGACAAGAGATCTCTTGTCAATTATGAAGAAAAATTTGAAGGTCCTATAGCTTTTGGTAGTGATGAAAATGGTTGAAAGATTGTTGGAAAAGGAATATTAACAAATGGAAAAGTCTCATTTGATAATGTGTTTCTTGTTGAAGGTCTTCAGTACAATCTATTGAGTATATCACAAATGTGTGATAAGGGATACAAAGTCAGTTTTGATGATTTCCACTGTTTCATCTTAAAACCTGAGTTTGTGATTCCACCTGAAATGATTATGATGATGGCACCAAGAAATGGTAACTAGTATGAATTGAATATGAAAGAAGTTGTTTCAAGAGGAGGTGCATGTTTTGTTTCCAAAGCCACTGAAAATGAATCGAAATTGTGGCATAGGAAACTGTCTCATGTGAACTTAAAGAACATGAATAGACTTGTCAAAGGTGAGCATGTCATAGGCTTACCTACAAGAGAGTTCAAATTGGAAGATCAATGTAGTTCATGCCAAAAGGGAAAGCAACACAAATCTACTCATAAGCCAAAGCTCATCAACTCAATTGATCAAGTACTTGAATTACTTCACATGGATCTCTTTGGTCCTGTGAGTGTGCCAAGTATAGGGAAGAAAAGATATTGTCTAGCGATCACTGATATCTACTCAAGATATACTTGGGTTTATTTCCTACGTACCAAGGATGAGACTGCAGAGTTGATTAAAGGTTGTGTAACAATGATTGAGAACAAGTTGAATAAGAAAGTTAAAATGATGAGAAGTGACAATGGTACTGATGTAACGCCCTGGAATTTGACTGGTAAACTAAAATCAAGAAATCATCGGAAACTATACACTTTGGGTTCTGGACGATAAGTTCGGAATCCATATCATTGGAAAATCTGTTTATTTAAGCTAAAAATGTTATTTCATAAAAAGAACTTTTACGTTTGAAAAATATTAATTTTGTGTTTTCGAAAAATAAAAGGTTTTTATTTAAAAAGATTCCAAGCGATTACTTGAAAAATGATTTTTATAAAATTCTTACTGGAAAGTTCTAGCTCGTTAAAACTTATGAACTCAGCTAGCCTTGACCCGTAGGTAACCGAAACCCGAAACCCGATAGAACCAAGTATATAAGCGTAGTGCAAGAACAAACTCCACCATTTTCCTTTCATCTCTTCCACACCCACACCCAAGCACCCCAATTCTAGAGAGAGAGTAGTGAGAGAAAGTTATTCAATCCAAAATCCGAGTCCACCAATCTGTTTATTGTTATTTTTGGTAAGATCTTCTTGAAAATCATACGTTTTTTTATCATCAAATCCGGCCCCGAATCGAGCAAAAACCCCAACTTTTGTTTCAAGTGTGTTCTTGGTCAAAAATCGTCATTTTTGGTGTCAAAAAGCATACTTTTGTTGTTATAAACGTTAGGAATCAATAGCCCTATGGATTCCGAGCATTTCCAAGTATAAAACATTGATTTTGGGCGAAAAATCATGAAAATCGTCAAAATCCCGTAGGTTTCTCCGTCATCCGGCTTGAAGGAGTCGAATAGGTCTATTCGGTCGAATAGACCAACCGAACCTGACCATTCGGTCGAACCATCTCCTATTCGGTCGAACAAGAGACCATTCGGTCGAACCAGTGGGCAAACGAACAGACTAACCGGATCAGAATATACATTCGATCGAATACGATTGTATTCGACCGAATGTACATCCTACTCGACCGAACGAGTCCTCAATCGACTGAACGTGTTCTTCCCAGCCCTTTTGACCGAACCAGTGCTATATTCGATCGAACAGGTAGCAGATTCGATCGAACCTGCCCTTATTCGACCGAATGTGCCAGAATCAGCTTGTTTTCAACTTTAAAACTTGGTTTTTGCTCGAGGTCGCGTAGGCTTATACTCTTAGACTTAAAGCGTGTTGTTAACCTATTATGTCCTTGTCTAGACTTAGAGGATCGACGTTTGGTAGCACTCGACCACCCTAGCAACCATTCTTAGCCAACAAGGTGAGTTCATAGCCCCCTTTTTCTTTTAAGCTTTTCAAATCATTGGGATGGAAACATGGTAACTGCACACGTTTTGACAAAACTCATTTATTTAAACATTCTTTATCATAGACATTCTTGGCAAATCTTTTGCAAACAATGAATATTGGGGAAAACAAGTAATCATGGCAGGTTACTCATACCTTAACTTTCTCGGAAGTTGTGTATGTCTAATCAATTATTCAGGAGTAAACATGGGAATCATTGTTCGCTTAGGGAACATTGGACTTTGGAAAACAAAGTCATATGCCCGTTATACATTATCATGAAAACACATCATTCATTGGACAGTCTAGTGGTCGTGTGAACATAGGCAGTATAGGTCACACTAGTGCATATGTTTGGTCTCCAAGTGGTCGATTGGTAGACAGGCCGTCACTAGATGTGGGATTCTAAAGTGTTCGATTTAGAATACACGTGACCTATGGGGTTCTTAAAGTGTTCGATTAAGAATCCGAAGGATTTCCTAAGTGATCGATTAGGAATCCAAGAGATACTAAAGTGGACGCTTTGGAATTCTCTTATGGTATCCAAAGTGATCGATTTGGGTTACCATCATGGAAATCAAGTAGCATCGGGTGGTCTTGTGTGGGTTGTTGTCAGGTCTCGTGTGATCATTATGCATATTCATCATTATCATCAAGACATGGTTACATATGATTCTTTGGTATCTTTATACATATAACCTTGATATCATTACACCTCTATGCATGGGAACAATACATGGGATCATTATACATAACTCTTGCAGTCTTGTGTAAGGCTTATCACTACATTATTAGTTGACCTATCTTTATACCTTGGATTTACAAATATAAACAAGCTTAGCAGAGTAGGTTGTAGGAATGGAGGGTTAGCCGATGGTACACCCTATGTAAAAACCCCTACAACCTAGTCTGGTATGCTTGTCTTGTCTTACAAACCTTTTCAAAACCGGGCTTTATACCCGAGCATGGTAGGATAAGTTGTAGGAGTGGTGGGTTAGCCGATGGTACACCCTATACATAAACCCCTACAACTAAGTCTAGTATGCTTGTGTATAATCCCTTTTTCCTTAAACCTATGAATTCACTCATCTACTTTATGTAGTTAACATTTTCGTTACATGTTTTCAGGAAATGAAGCAGGAAGTAGCAAATAGCTGATAGAGGCCTTAGATGGAAGACATTTAGGATTGATGTTAGCTTTATCCGTTGTAATGGAACGAATTTGCTACCTGTTGAATTGTTGTAATGTTGACATGTTTTAAGTTTATGCATTTAGACTTTTTAATCTATTGTGCTCAATCAATCACGACCCCGTCGCCACGCCTCGGTTTTTCCGCCAATTACGACCGGGGTGTGACAACTGAGTTCAAGAATGGAGTTATGCAAGAATTTTGTGCAGAAAAGGGAATACTACAACAATTCTCAGCTCCTAGAGCTTCTGAAAAAAATGGTGTTGCAGAAAGAAGAAATAGAACTTTGATTGAAGCTGCAAGAACCATGTTAGCTGATACCTATTTACCTGTCACTTTTTGGGCTGAAACCATAAATACAACCTGCTATGTTCAGAACAGGGTGCTGGTCAACAAAAGGCATAACAAAACTCCATATGATATATTTCACAACAGAAAGCCTTATATCAAGTTTTTCAAGCCCTTTGGATGCAAATGTTTTCTTCTGAACACAAGGGACTATTTGAACAAGTTTCAAACAAAATCCCTAGATTGTTTCTTTGTTGGATATTCTACACACTCAAAAGCATACAGAGTATATGTGAAAGACCATTTGAGTGTTATAGAGTCATCTGACATCATCTTTAATGAGAATCAGTTCAATACAGTTGATGGTGCAGCATGGCTGTTTGATCATGAAAAGTTGATAAGGTCCTTCAAGATTTATCCTGAAGACTTTGATGACTCATTCTACAAGACCAGTGTAATTGAAGAGAAAAAGAAGAAATTATTGGACTTGGAAGAATTATGGAAGAAGGTTTCTAGAAAAGAAAAGGAATATACCTTTGTGAAGAATTCCTCATGTAACATTGTTGAACAAGATCAAGAGAATAATCAGGAAAACAATCACATTCCTGAATACGATCATACTGAGATAAATCAAGACAATCAAGATGTACAGAATGATCAAGTTCAGAGTGAGGGAGACACAAGCAACCAAACAAGTGAAGAAGAAGCTGCATCTACTGCAAAATTTCAAGATTTATTTCAAAGATTGAATTTAGAAAACAATGGTGCATCTACTTCTAGACAACATAATGATGAAGCACCAGAATTTCATGATGCAGAAACTGATTTGATTATTGAAGAACCAGATCTCAATGAAACAAATCTTGACACAAATTTGTCTACAGATATGATTTTACAAACTCCTTATGTGGAAAAGAATCATCCTTCTGAAAACATCATTGGAGATTTGCATGAAAGAGTTACAAGAAGTCATTCTGAAATTGCAAACATCTGTTTTTACTCCTGCTTTCTATCCCAAATAGAGCCAAAGAACATTGCTCAAGCACTAAAAGACAATAGTTGGGTGGAAGCAATGCAAGAGGAACATGCACAGTTCAGAGACCTACATGTGTGGGATCTTGTTGATAGGCCTATAGACAGATATGCAATAGGAACCAAATGAATTTTTAGAAACAAAAGGGATGAAAGGGGTTTAGTGATTAAGAATAAAGCTAGACCTGTAGCACTGGGATGTCTTCAGGAAGAAGGAATAGACTTTGAGGAAGTCTTTGCACTTGTTGCAAGACTTGAAGCTATCAGGATCTTTCTTGCATATGTTGCCTCAAAGAACATTAAAGTGTTCTAGCTTGATGTTAAGTCTGCATTTCTAAATGGAAAGATTGATGAAGAGGTGTATGTAGCTCAACCTCCAGGTTTTGAGGATCCAATGTATCCAAATAGGGTGTATAAGCTAAACAAATCCCTTTATGGATTGCATCAGGCTCCTAGAGCATGGTATGATGAGCTGTCAAATCATCTTCTTAAAAATGGTTTTAAAAGAGGAGCCATTGACAAGACACTCTTCTAAAAAAGAAAGGGATCAGACTTACTTCTGTTACAAGTATATGTGGATGACATCATATTTGGATCTACAAATGAACAAATGTGCATGGAGTTTGAAGGGGTAATGAATTCCAAATACAGCATGAGTTCAATGGGAGAAATGAACTTCTTTCTTGGATTACAAGTTCAACAGAAAGCTGAAGAGATCTTCATTCACCAAAATAAATATGTGCAGGACATCTTGAACAAGTTCAACTGTCATGAGTACAAGACTGCTTCAACTCCAATGGACACCAAAGAAAAGATGATTGCAGATGAAAAGGGGGAGCCTGTGGATGAACATGAATATAGAGCCAAAATTGGATCTCTAATGTATCTGACTGCAACAAGACCAGATATCATGTTTGATGTATGTGTATGTGCAAGATTCCAATCAAGTCCAAAAGTCTCCCACATGAATGCTGTTAAAAGAATATTCAGATATTTGAAGGGAAGACCAGACTTAGGGATTTGGTATCCAAAGAACCAATCTTTTGATCTGATTGCATATACAGACAGTGATTATGATGGCTGTAACATGAGCAGAAAGTCAACCTCTGGAGGATGTCAATTTTTGGGTGAAAGGCTAGTGTCATGGCAATGCAAAAAGCAGACTACTGTCTCAATCTCTACTGCAGAAGTTGAATATGTTGCTGCATCTGCCTGTTGTGCACAAGTTCTATGGATTCAAAATCAGATGCTAGACTATGGTTTGAATTTTCTGAACACCCCTATTCTTATTGACAATACTGTTGCATATTTTACTGTTAAGAATCCAGTTCAACATTCTAAAACTAAGCACATTGAAATCAGACATCACTTCATCAGAGATTACAGTGAAAAAGGTTTGATTGAAATGCAAAGAGTTGATACAAGTGACAATTTGGCTGACCTATTCACCAAACCACTTGATAGAACCAGGTTCAATTTTTTTTCTGAAAGCCCTGGGAATGATCAACTCTGATGAGATCTGATTAAGGATGTGTGCCTAGTTGTGTGTCTCTCTGTGCTAATTGACTATGTTGTTAGGGGTCACACAAAATGAATGATTAGTGAGTATGCTTGATTATGTTGCTTGATATGTTAACTGTTATGTGCTTTAACTGATTTTGTGTGCAAAGCTAAACATGATTGATTTGTTTAAAATGTGTGCATGTTTATCAGTTAATGTGCATTTTTGTGATGGTAGGATAAGTGTTCTTGTTATGAATTACTTGTTAATGTAAGCTTATCTGACATCATTGCTTAATTGCTTGAATATGTGCTTTATCTGATCTTCTGATGTTATTAAGATAGGTTAGACTTTGAATGTTAGTACTGTCTACCTTCTTGATGATATCAAGTTTGATTAAGATTTGATTATGTTACAACTGTTTATGTCAAAATGAGTCTTATGTCAAAATTAAGTGATAAAATGAATTTTTCCAATGAATTTTGCATAAATACTTTATTTGGTCAAAACATGAGCAAGTTGATTAATGGTGTAGAGATATGATAAGATTATTCAGTTCAAGCTTTAAAAGAAGCTTAAAAGTAGGATTTATAAAGAAAAGTCTCAAGTAGTTGTTTTTGCTGAAAACATGTCATTTTCCCAGATGGAAGGACATGCACTTGTGTATGTTTGGTCC